>NC_080410.1:6611897-6934897 GCF_030265065.1 Corythoichthys intestinalis | reverse complement strand
ATAATTGCTCTTCACCTAAAAATATATTTGTTTTATCCGATTACTCGATTAATCGATAGAATTTTCAGTCGATTACTAAAATATTCGATAGCTGCAGCCCTAGTTACATTTGCTTTATTATATTTTTTAATTCATAATTTCAACAGTCTCGTCTTTGTGGCGTTCTCTTTCGACACTCGAGCTCTTGCGAAATACTGCTGCTGTGAAATTAAACTAGCTTCAAGTTGCTATAATTTCTCGCTGCGTATCTTCGCTGTAATGTTGTCGTACATGTCAGCGTGTCTTGTTCGGTAATAGCATTATGCGTCACATCGAACTCTTTGAAAACAGCGACTGTCTCTTTGCAAATGAGGCGGACACAGTTGTTGCGTGTTTTATTGAAGAAATAGTCCAATATCCACCTATCCTTGAAGCGTCGGCCATCGCAGTCAACTTTTTTTTTTATTGATTGTCGCCATTTTAGAAAATTGGAAGTAAAGGGTCACACGGGGTAATGGTGCTTAGAGTGCTGCTCTTAAAGTTTTTCAACCTTTCGTGAGAATAGGCTGATTTTGTGTGGACAAGATAGTTGTAGATAGCAGGGTAGCAGATGTCAGGCAGAGAGGGCGAAGACAGCGGGTCGAAAAATATCCATTTAGGCATCAAATATGGATCTGGCGAATGGATAGACCGGAGATTTTCCACATAACGCCTTTTATGCAATGCATCCAATGAGTTTACAGCGTCTGAAAGCACCGGGGCTTTCATAAATTGCACTATAAATTGCACGACAAATTGAAACCATTGAGAATACGGATAAGCAATGACGGACAATATGGCGGCCGGATACAGCGACACGTCATTCTGTGACGTTGGTGAGTAGGGTCTATAGGGCATGGTTCCAGTAATCCATGTGCTTTGTTGACATGTCTTCAACAAACTGTTTGCGGGGTAGGGTGCGGCGTATGGTCTGAGCACTAATAGGCTGACCCCCCACCTCTTCAATCTCTGCAGCAATGCTGACAGCACTCCTGTAACGAGTCACATGACATTTTGGAGGGAAAATGACAAGCAGTACTCAATTTGGACATTTAGGGATGTACGTAGTTTCTAAGGGGTGTACTCACTTTTGTTGCCAGGGCTTTAGATATTAATAGCTATATTTTGAGGGGAAAATAAACTATTATATAAGCTGCACACAGACTACTTTTCATTGTGCCAAAGTGTCATTTTGTCAGTGTTGTCCCATGAAAAGATATACTTAAATACCTGCAGACATGCGAGGGGTGTGCTCACTTTTGTGATACACTCTACCTCAAATAGCACCAAAAAATGGTTAGAGACCAGTACCCAGTGCCAGAAAAAAAGAATGAGGCCTACATAGAACAGAACACAGTGCCTATAGTCAAACATGGTGGAGGTCCAATAATGTTTTGGGGTTGTTTTTCAGCCACTGGATGCCTTGACAGTGTGCAAGGAGTCATGAAATATGGAGACTATCAAAATGTTTTGAGCCAGAATGTAGGGTGTAGTGGCAGAAAACTGCGTCTGCGTCAGAGGTCATGGGTGTTCCAATAGGACAATGACCCAAAACATACCTCCAATAGTATCAAATGATTGGAGACAAAGCGCTGGAGAATTCTGAGGTGGCCATCGATGACTCCGGATCTAAATCATATTGAACACTATGGAGAGATCTCAAAATTGCTGTTGGAAGGGGGCACCCTTCAAATCTGAGAGACCTGGAACAGTTTGGAAAAGAAGAGTGGTCCTAAACTCCATCGGAGAGGTGCACGAAACATGTTCATGGTTATAGGAAGTGATTGCTTTGTTATTTCTTCTGAAGGATGCACAACCAAATATTGAGTTGAGGGTGCCAAGAATTTTGTCCAGCCCATATTTTTGCATTTTGTGTAAAATTGTGTACATTATGGCTTTTCTCTCCAGCTTTTTTTGTGTTTCTCAAATGCACATCCAACAAATAAAACACATTCATACTGAAAACATTTGTAATTGCATTAATTTCTGCGAGAAATGCTGTATTTTCTGGAAAAATTCCAGGGGCGCCAATAATTTCATCCATGACTATCTCTTTCCAATGCTAAATTTGAATGAACAGATTAAACACCCAACCAAAAAACAAAATAAAAAAATAAAAAAATGGGGGGGGGGCTACTTCACGGTTTTTCACTTATCGCGGTGGGTTCTGGTCCCCATTAACCGTGATAAACGAGGGATTACTGTAATGTAAACAACACAGTTAATCTTACCTGTAACCTCAGTGGCACTTTTCGGAAACCTGGCTGGAGGAGTCCTACCCAGACGGCGTAAACAGCGAGACCAGTCCCAGCAGCAATCTGAGCAACATCCCAACTTCGGAGTTCTCTTGTCTTGAGCTCAGCAAATGCATCGTCTGAGGCATCATCATCCATTTCTATAAAAGAGGATTGTTTTTCAGTAGCCCGCACTGCATAATGAATTTCATGTTAACTAGTGTCGCACTGATACTGATACAGCACTAAAAGGACATCTTTGGTATCGGGGAGTACTAAGAAATAACATGCTGTGCAATATCCACCTTTTGAGATCTAGTTTCCAAACAGTGGTCGCCCTACCCAAGATGGCGGCCAGTTATGCATGGCACCTTAAAAAAAATAAAAATAAAAGCTTGTCACTCTTCCCGAGATGATTGACGTCCAATCATCCTTCTGCTGTGAACTGAAATGAGTTCGTCACTAGTAGACATCCAATCCAGTGTTGTTTTCGTCAATGATTACAATAACGAAAATGTTTCGTCAATGAACACTTTTATCATGACAATGGCAAGACAATAACCAGCTAAAATTGTGTTTTGGAAGACTAAAACATAACAAGCCTAAAGCAAGTTTTCATCTGACGAGAATAAGACAAAAATGCGCCATAGTTTTAGTCATATGTTCACAATGCGTGACATTTTATGTGTAGTTAGCCTGCATATTAGTAGTGTCTGGTTGTGTCATTCATGTTACATGATGCCCCCCCCCCCACTCAGCAGTGCAGTGTCCTCTCCACTCTCAAGGCTTGCACACACGGTGTTTTCTTATCTTGGCCAGAGAAACTATGCAACGTTGCTAGTTTAGACTCTAAAGGTCTGCGCTGAGTGATCACACACTAAATGTATCTCATAGCATTAGCAACGCATTCTGTTCACATTAGCATTAGGCTAATGCTAAACGCGAGGGTCCTCTTAAACTCTCGAACAATCTTTTTTTTTTTTTTTTTTAAACATACAGTTCGTGGCCTCCAGGTGGGTATAGTTCATTGAAAATAATTTACGGTTTTCCTGCTGTGTGCGCATTATCAGGAAGTTGGCCTTGTCCTTGTTGACGCTACAATATGTGCTCAACTGCCAATGTTTATTTGAAATAGTTGGACACTTTACTTTTTTTTTAAAAACTTATTTTACAGATGAACATATTTTTAGTAAACGTCGACTAAAACTAGACGAAATTAGTTGAGTTTTCGTCAACAATTATAGACTAAGATAATCCCATTTTGATATGACTATGACCTAAGACTAATATCATATATATATATATATATATATATATACATACACACAAGATATATAAGTACAGTGCTGGCCAAAAGTATTGGCACCCCTGCAATCTGTCAGATAAGGCTCAATTTCTCCCAGAAAATGATTGCAATTACAAATGCTTTGGTATTAATATCTTCATTGATTTTGCTTGCCATGAAAAAACAAAAAAGAGAGTTAAAAAAAACAAAAACAACTAAATCATTAACATTTCACACAAAACTCCAAAAATGGGTCGGACAAAAGTATTGGCAACCTTAGAAAAATCATCTGATGCTTCTATAATTTGTGTAATTAACAGCACATATTACTTACCTGTGGCACATAACAGGTGGTGGCAATAACTAAATCACACTTGCAGCCAGTTAAAATGGATTAAAGTTGACTCAACCTCGGTCCTGTGTCCTTGTGTGTTCCACATTGGTCTTTCTTTTCTCCTTGCTCAAAGAAATTTCTCAGGACTTGACAAGCAATATTGAGTGGAAGCACGGAAAAGTTCAAGGCTACACGTCCATCTCCAAAGACCTGAATGTTCCTGTGTCTACCGTGCGGTCACATCAATAAGTGTAAAGCCCATGGCACTGTGGCTAACCCCCCTAGATGTGGATGGAAAAGAAAAATTGACGAGAGATTTCAACGAAAGATTGTGCGAATTCTGGATAAAGAACCTCAACTAAAATCCAAATAAATTCCAAGCTGTCCTGTAGACAGAGGGTACAACAGTGTCAACCTGTACTATTGGTCGGCGTCTGAATGAAAAGGGACTATGGTAGGATACCCAGGAAGACCCCACTTGTGACCCATAGACAAAAAAAAAAGCCAGGCTGGAGTTTGCCAAGACTTAACTGAGAAAGCTAAAAACGTTTAGAAAGAATTTTCTCTGGTTTACAGGGAAAAAACGAGGTCTTCAAAGAAAAGAACATGGTCCCCAAAGTCAAACATGGCTGAGGTTCCCCGATGTTTTGGGGTTGCTTTGCTACCTCTGGCACTGGACTGCTTGACCGTGTGAATAGCATTATGAATTCTGAAGACTACCAACAAATTTTGCAGCATAATGTAGGGCCCAGTGTGAGAAAGCTGGGTCTGCCTCAGAGGTCACGGGTCTTCCAGCAGGACAATGACCCAAAATACACTAGCACTAGAAAATGGTTTGAGAGAAAGCACTGGAGACTTCTAAAGTGGCCAGCAATGAGTCCAGACCTGAATCCCATAGAATACCTGTGGAGAGATCTGAAAATGCCTATTTGGAGAAGGAACCCTCCAAATCTCAGAGACCTGGAGCAGTTGGCCAAAGAAGAATGGTTTAAAATTCCAGCAGAGCATTGTAAGAAACTCATTGATGGATACCGGATGCGTTTTTTTGCAGTAATTTTGTCTAACGGTGCTACCAAATATAAGGCTGAGGTTGCCAATACTTTTGTCCGGCCCATTTTTGGAGTTTTGTGGAAAATGATCATGTTTCCCCCCCCCCCACTCTCTTTGTGTGTGTTTTTTTTTTTCATTGCAAGTAAAATAAATGAAGATATTACTACTAAAGCATTTGTAATTGCAATCATTTTCTTGCTCCAAGGTTTGGAGAGAATTTAATTGGAAAAACATTGTGCTGTTCTTCCTAAGCCCTATGCTAAGGAAAGAAATCGTATCTGCTTAACAACCGTGCTGGAGAGCATGTGGACATACAATGTGGGACACTTACATATATTCTACTCATGCCAAAATATAAAAGAATATTGGGATACATTTTGGAATGATTTGAGGAAAAATAATAGGATATGGAACATTCAAGGTGGTTTATTTGGGGAATCTAACTCAGGAAATAATATAAAAGAAGGTTGAGTACCTTGTCAAGGTGTTGCTGACAGCAAGTAAAAAAGTAATCACAAGACTGTGGTATAAAGTCAACCAACTGAGGAGCAGTGGATGTGCATGGTGGAAGAGCTATGTGAAATGGAGATTTACGTTTCGATTAAGACTACAAGAAAGACAATTCGAAGCCAAATCGAAGACATGGCGAGACTTTAGAAAGGGAAAAGAGGACACCAATTTCAAATGATAAACAAGAACTTAAGCATACTGACCAGATGATTGGGGGCAAATTGAAGGTCTGGCCTTGATGTGGTAAATTAGTGTTATTTATTTATAGCCCCCCCCCCCTTTTTTTGTTTTGTTTGTTTGTTGGTTGGTTTATTGGTTGTCATTTCAAGTCACTTGGTGCGATTGTGTTTGATTTTGAAAAGTGAAAAAAGGACTGTCAAAAACCCCACTGATCCAATCTATTTGAAATGGAAGAATGGCAACGAATTAACGTTCATTTATTCGCTGCGAGACCTCCCACTTCAAATGGAAAGGACGTTTATTGGCGTCAATGAATTGTGCAGTGTTTGACATTGACCATGCCATGATAGCAATTAGTTTCCATTCGAGTGTGTATGCAGTAATTTAATATTTAAAGGAAAATCAAAATGTAGATTTTCAAAAAACGTGGTCCAGTACCGTCACCGGCTGATCACACAGCCAGGTGTTGGAACTGGTTTTTGGAGCCAAAAAACAGTATCGGCTTTAACTATCAAACTCATTTTTACCAATGCCATTCCAATGGCTGGCATTCAGTGATCATCTATCATTGCCATTGACAGCGATAGACGGCCATACCACTTTGACTGGGAGGGCTGTCAGCCCCTCGAATGACGAATGGCGTTACTACTGAATCGTCAAGCTAGCGATGGACTACTCAGTTTAAGTCGGTATCGTACGAACGGAACTTTATTACAAACCAAAGACCAACTAGTTGTAGGTACTTGTGATAATGCAGTACCGCACATGAATAAGAGTGAAAATATTTGTATGGTATCTGTTGAAATAAATTCTGAAGTTAGCATGAGGACATTTGTCAGAAGGGGTGTCAGTCATAATTTTCCCTTGCTGTTTTCAATGTGCAAAATGTTCAACTATCCACGGATCTACGACGAATCCACAATCAGAAAAACCGCGTGTAAATGGATTACGATAACACATACAGTAGTCCCACTGACCTCGTAGAAGGCGGACATATTTTTCAGACGGACTGGTCCGCGTCTAAATGATTCCGATTAGTCAGACAACCATTGTTCCGGGGAGATTACACAAATAACAAGTTTAAAATTTTCAACTCGAAATCGATATTAAAAAAAAAAAAAAAAGTCCTAACCATTTTTGATACCAACTAAATGAGCCCCTCCCATTAATATTATAGGATATTTAAACAATTATGTGCGCATTACCATTTCCAAAAATTCAATATTATACCGGATGCATGATTTAAATGAGTAACCATTGCTCAGCTCTAAACAACATATAACGTTTTATTCCTGTAAATGTACACATTTTTCAAATTTCAATTGTTACAAAATTCTTAAGAAATTACAATGTCTCATCAATGGTGAGCTATAAACATTTTCATCCACATATGTGGTCCTTGGGTAGCCTACTACCTTCCGTCTGTGGGCACAGTGTTTCTGACCACTGCTGTATTATAGAACAACTGACTAAATTTGAATTTGAACAGTCTTTTTCAGAACATTTGCATGAACAGGTGCGCTTCATTCACTGCTTGCGTCATCACTGATGATTCCCTTCAGGTTGGCCCAGTCAGACGTCCTTTTGTGTCCTCGCCGTATGCTGCTTTCCTCATCGCTATCAGAGTCAGAGTTCACCGAACGCTGATATGTTGCGAGCGGGGGCTCACTTTGTTTTAGTTGTGTAAAAGCTCCTCGTCTTTTAGGTCGACCTGAGTGACGGAATCAAGCATTGTCAACAGTTTCGTGTGCAACATCCAGCAAATATATGAATTATTCTATAACTAGAAAATGCATGTTCTCGAAAAATTACGTGGGGATGCTTTGCTCTCCTATGGGTCACATCCTTTAGATTTTTGGTAATTTCGCTAACTTTCTATTAATTTGGGATTATTTTCGGGTCACTTTCTTATTAAGTAATTGGCTGCCATACACAACCCTAGATGTTCGATCCATTTTAACAGGGAAGTGGAAATGAACGAATGTTCATTTGCCCCTGGCATTCAAAATGGATTGGATTTCTAGCACTGTAAATTGCATTGAAACATGAGCATTCACAGCCAGTCCTCCCAAATTAAATGAATTGGATGTCTAGTTTTGTTGGATGGCAGGCAATGATAATTGTGGGCCACTTCCTCGTTAATTTTAGGGTACTTCCAGGTCAATTCCAGTTGATTTGGGGGAATTACCAGTTCACTTCCTGTTGATCTTGGTTGACTTTTGTTGATTTTAGGTTTTCTGATTATTTGGGGGGTATTCCTCAGGTTCTTGTACATTTTGGATGACACACAAATTTTGACAATTTGAGGACTTTTTTTTTTTTGTCAACAATAATAACCACCAACGGATACTTTTTGCTGGTCTGAGTTGAAAATTAATAGGAGTGAATGGACATGTTTTTGCGGTTAAAATTTTAACAAGGAAGTGACCTACAATTAACTGACCACCTGCCATTGAATATGAGGGACATCAAATTCTTTTAAACTGGGAGGACTGGCTACCAATGCTCATCTTTCATTGCCACAGACGACACGAAACGTCCAATCCAGTTCACTGCGAAGAAGTAAATGAACAAAATACACTACGTTTAGCGCCGCCAATTATTCAACAAGGAAACGACCCGAAAATCCACCCAAATTAATAGGAAGTGAATGAAAATCTAAAGGAAGTGACCCATGGGAGAGCAAAGCATCCTAATGCAATTTGTAGTAATCTTAGGAGTTTTACCTTCACTTTCAATAATGTTGCTTGCATCCAGTTCAGCAAGTTCCTTAGCTTTTTCCCTCTTTAGACGTACTCTTTTACATTTCTCAATGGATGGCTGACCTGTGTGAAAGAATGAAGGCAGCTCAAGAAATGAAAATGTATAGTGTCGGGCTCAGGACCTGCCATCTATCAAAGACCACAACAAGAGCAGGATTTTTGGAACTTGAGACCTAGTCACGACCAAGACTATAAAAATCCATTTAAAAAACTATATCAAAGGTTTATAGTAAAAGAGCATTCTATCGTTTTTCTTTAAAATACAGTTGATTTAAAAAAGGAAAAAAAAGTGCAACTCTTCAAAAAAAAAAAAAAAAAAAAAAAAAAAAAAAAAAAAAAATCAAATCGCATGCAAAATTCTAATTTTGTTCAACCAAATACTTGCAAAAAAAGATTTAAAGAGCCAGTTTAGTTTATTTGGCACAGCCTAGTTGAAATTTGACAAGTCTGTAATATAAAACTAGATTTAACGTAAATTTAAAAAACTTTTTCCAGAAATATTAATCTCATCATGATAAAATTAGAGCAGTGGTTCTCTACTGGGGTTCGATGAGTAAGCCTCAGGGGTTCGGTGAAGGTGAAGAAACGCGGAGCCCTAATTTGGACACTGACTGAATCTAGGAAGAGTGGCGTTTTATACTGGTTATACCTCAGTTTACAGGCTTTATTCCATTTCTTTCAACTGCTAGCCCTCTATCTAATGGGAGGAAAGATTTGTTTGCTCGGTGGAAGATTGACTTGCACTTGGTATGAGGAAGTATAACAGACCTACAGGTGGCGTGAACTTTTTTTTGTTTTTTGTTTAAATTGCGTCATTTTACGTCATGAAAATAGTATGTGATGCAAAATGTGACAATAAAATGAGAACATAGACATGAAAACAACAAAAACAGTGTGAAATGAAATGAGTTTCATTTCATTTGCAAATGTAAAAATCTGCATCAAAATTATTATTTATGTTATTTATTTATACGTTTAGGTTTTCCAAAATGTTTTTTGTGAATTAATAAGCTTCAACAAAAATTTCATTATTAAATTAGTAAAAAAAAAAAAAAAATTACAAATCGACTAATCATAAAAATAGTCGGCTGACTAATCGGGAAGAAATTGGTCGTTTGGGACAGCACTAATTGTTATATTGTCATATTGCAATACAGTCGTTCTTCTGAGCCTTATATCACAAATCATATCGTATCAGGACTCGGGAATTACCAAGTAACGTCACTGACCACAAACACCAAGATCTTCCAGCTCCTTCTTTAGAACAGCTACCATGGAGCGGACAGAGCGGCAGTCACCAAGGAGGCTCTTGTAATTGCGTCTCTCGCCACAGAGAGAAATGTAGCGTTTCAGTCTAATGATTGTTTTGTCATTTTCCTGCAAAAAAAAAAAAACAAAAACAAAAAAAATAAGTTATGAATTCTAGTCTACTCAATTTATTATTATTATTTTATAACTAGTGAGGTGTAAAAATACTAAATTATTGCATACTGACTTGAATGTAATTGCTATCATGGCTTGGTCAGACACTGATTTAACTCATTGACTGCCATTGACGTGACTCGAAGTCCAAACCAGTTGAAGTGGGAGAGTAGCAGCAAATGAATGTTCATTTGCCACCATCCTCCCAATTCGAGTAGTTTGGACATCTACTAGTGATAAGCTCGTTTAATAATTTTCTATATTTTTGCAATTAAATATGATGTCCAGATAGAACATTTCAGTTTTGATACTTTAAACAACTATTAACTCGTGATGTCCCGATCACATATTTTTGCCCCCGAGTTAGAGTCACCTGACTTTGAGAATCTGCCGATACAGTAGATACCGAAAAAAAAAGTTGTTTTTTTTTTTTAACAAAAAGTTTCAAACACGTTACAGTACTGCACTTTTTACAGTACTTAGTCTTCCACTTTTACCGGGAGTGCTGCGGAGTATAAAACCTATATACTGTATTTTTGTATCTTTTGACAATGTCATTGATTTCTGCATTATTTTGTTACTTTTTAGCCCTTGAAAAGCAAAAAAACAAATTTGGCCTGAAAGATATCGGAAAAAACTATCATTACGTTATCATTATCGTTACGATACCAAAACTAGAAGAGCTTTCACCAGATAACTTTATAGAAATTTCTTTTCACTCTTTGTAATATACTTTTGTGTTCTGTCAATTTCGGTTGCATTTTCACATTATATTGGGACTGATTGTAAAACCGCTATTGCTGTGGGATCTTTGAACATATCTCAGTTTATGTTTGCACTTTTAAAAAAGTATTAGAAATACATTGCCAATACTTGTTTTTTTTTTTTTTATGTCCTTTTATCACTCAAATATGCATCTATATCACGTTTGAGAAAAATTATTATTGGCAACTCTAGCAGCTGCTAACTTTACTGTTTATAATGACTGACGCTGAGCTGCTACTGAGGTGTGTTAACACCCCAGTAATGGCGGCCACCACTAGAGAGCGACGCCTACAAATCTCTAATCAGATAAATCTATACTAATTTCTTGATAGTGATGATGGACGTCCAATCATGTTGATCCAGAAAAACTTCTGTACATTAAAACTCTTAAAATGGGCTTATCACGAGTTGACATCCAAGCCATTTGAAGTGGAAGGGCTTACAGAGAATGAACGTGCACCCTCTCAGCTCAAATGGATTGGGCATCTAATAGAGAAACTCATTTCAATTCACATCAGAAAGATGATTGGACGCCACATGACGAAGGGGTAGGCACCATCATTGTCAATATTTTTCAGTTACCCGGTACTTGTTTTTCATCCAATTATTGTAACACACACTCTCACCTTCTGTTTTTTTGTGACGTCATCTTTGCCTTTTTTGGTTGATTTTGTGTTTTCCGTATCCTGACCGTTTTTCTTCTTTTTACTGATTTGCTTTTCTTTGTTTTTGGGCTGCTGCTCATCTTTCAAAGAGGGCAGAGATGAAGAATCTGAATCATCTTGGTTCGGGTTCTTTTCTGCAGAGATGTTTTCTTCTATATTGAACAACAGAATTAAACAGAGTAATATCGAGAACTATGATGATGAATGATTGAATTTCATTAGTCACCTTTTTCACTTTCTTCAGACGACTGAGAGCTGCTGTCATTCTTATTGGAGCAACTTTGAGCCTCATAGTCACTCTGATCTTCAGAGTTTTTCTCACACTCTACTTTTTGTGGTGATTTTCTCATTTTCTTCTTTTCATCGTCCGTATTCTCTTCCTCCGCACTCTCCACACTGCCTTTTCCACTGCCCGGTCTTTCCTCCGATTCTGCAATAAATAATTCTTGAGTACAACACATCCCCTCACAAAAAACCCCACAAGAATTTGCACATCGTTGTGTCATGTTTGAGCTAATATTACAAGATTAAAGTCTTTATATTACATGAACTGGAAGTTGTTTGGTTACGCGGCCTAAACTTCGAAATACCTTTTCAAAAACATGCATTATATGTCATATTAATGAGATAAGTAAAAAATAAGATACTCTGGAGGTTCATTGTGAGTCACATTGCTGAGAGAAAAGGGCGCTGTGGAAAGCGTAGGGAGGTGAGAGAAGGGGGATGTCATGGCTGCTCAGGTCGGCAGCATCCCCTCTCTTACCGCAAGTCTGCCATCCAAACTAAAAAAAAACTAGGTAACTAGGTACTGTTTACGCGACTAAAGAGGGGGAAAAAATGACTGGAGACAGAATGGCGGACGAGACTCCAGCGTCGTAAAGTTGAAATCACGTAAGTCGTAAACCCAGGGACTACTTGTACGCTGAATAAATTTTCCAACCAAACTATTTGTGGGGAATAGGAAAGAGACCCGACTCTCAATAGAAAAAAATCCCAACATAAGTGAAACCTCCACAATATATCCTGCATGTATAAAATTGTGTTTGTCTTTCTTTTAAGAATAAATAATCTTAAATTTAGGGGATAAAGCAATAAAAGACTGATAGGGGCCCAATTTTCAAGTCTTGAGTTTACTTCTCACTCCATTGTTTCTCACCATGTGTTAGACAGCACCATCTACTTCATGTACTCAGAAGACCAACATTCCTTAGAATGGAATATGTGGAGAAACTCCCATCAAAGGGGGATATTTTCGATGGCCACAGATGTTGCTTTGAAAAGGGTTGACCCAGGTTTAGGTAATGAGTCTTTTTTTTTTTTTTAATGTATTATGAACACAGAGCATATTTGAACATGTTTACATGTCCTTGCATAACCGGGTTACTGCCAAAAGCCTCATTTTGAAAGGGTTATTGACTGCATGTTAACGTGGCTCTTGAGTTATTTGGCAGACTCACCTGATTTTTGATTCAGGTGCTTTTATTGTTGAAAACAAACTCACCAGATTCAGAAATTACTCCACAGCGGGACTTTTTTTGCTTGGACGCATCCTCATCTTCACTCTCATTTTCCACATCTCTTTTTCTCTTGCTTTTAAAGTCTTCAGTCTCTGACTCATCATCGCTTTTGTTATTCTCCTACGTGGCAGATTAAAAGATTTGACTGTCAATTTAGCACAGGTTTTTTCCCTTTCTTTAACATAAAACATATAAAATATATATAAATGATTTCAAATATATATATACATATATATGTTCATACCATCATTTTCATCAGTTCCTGTTCAACTACTTGTTTCAGTAAACCTTTGGTGGATGAACTTAGAGCTTCACCTCCGACATTGGCCAAATAGCGCTTTTTTAAAATTCCCAGAGTCAGCAAACTGAATAACATGAGCACATAGAATAATAAAATTACAAACAGTAAAAAATTAGATTATAATGTGATAATGACAATAAGTGGGACATGCTTAATCCACAAGTTGTCTTCTAATTATCGTACTTAAATTTAGGGATGTCCGCGATTCAATCACGTGATTGGAAATTGGGCCCAGGAGATCAGGTTTTTAAAACGGATTTTTTATTTTAAGCATTACTCATTAGCTGCCATTGACCGTGATAGATATCCAATCTATTTTGACTTGAGTCAAATTGGATTAGACCTCCATCGCTGTCAGTGGCAGTGAAATATGATCACTCGATGCCAACTAGGGCTGTAATTTGATTAGAAAAAAGCTTTGAATCAGATTTTGCTGCTTCGGTAATTCGTCTAACTAGAGGGGCGTTGTAATGATTTGTTTTGAAAGTGTTGCATATAGTTTTATTGATTTGGGGCAATACATTGCCTACTAGTGGCAACAGTGAATATGACATCATTTGTCTAACAGCTGAATCCAGCAGCTCCCTGTTAAGACCAACACAGGTTTTTGTTTGAGCGAATGTTTATGCATTCATAATATATTTATATTTAGCAGTTTTGAGATTTTTTTCTTTGTTTGAATGATTTGTTAAGAGCATTGTAAAAAAAAGTTAGCCTTTTATAGCATTTAAGCTAACGACTTTTAATATGCAAGTTAGCCAATTGTTCTTTTGTTGTACGATGAGGTTAAGCTCAGGTAATTTATTTCTACTTGCATTTAGTGCTCTTGTGAAATTAAAGCGCAGTTCTGAATAGTTTGAAAAAGCACTCGGGTATTGTATTTTGTGTTCGGACGTAATGCTCTTTTGAAAGTGCAATCTTAGCAAGCCAAAATAAATGGCATTGCAAGCATAAACACTTGTTTCTGTTTTACATCTCCTTAAATTTGTTCTGCAACGCATTAAACGTTTGTAATCTAATTACTCGCTTATTCGAACTAACTAGCCAATAGATTAATTGATTACTTAGAACAACATTGGTTAACTTTTCAATTTTGGTCGATTTTAGCGATGCAGGTGGACAAAAGTGGTAGTTTTCCCTTAGGGAGGACTGCGTTTTCCATGAGGACCAGTGCACAGTGTCGTAAAATCCTGATCTCCCAGTCACCTGCAGATGGATTAAATGGCATTTATGTTTCCAGCGGCTGTGTGAAGGATGCACAGTAATGAGGTAATGAATCCAGTTGTCTATCCAACAATAGCATGATAGCATGTTGAAGATATATCAACATAATATGACAATGTTGGATATCAAACATTTGATTTTGCACCATAACCCCCCCCCCCCCCCCCCCCCGACGAGTTCGGTCGGGGGGGAGGGTCTTGCCAATGAGTGATAGCCGAGCCATCGTTTATTCTTGAGTGTCCCGTTATCCTGGCAGCCTGTTTTTCTTTTTTCCATCTCCTCGGACTTTTCGTCTGCTTTTGTTGCTCTGCCATCTCTGCAGAATTAGCGCGAAAGCGTTCGCATCGACTTCAGACTTTATGACGAATGGGGAAGTGACGTATGCCGTAAAGCTGTGTCAACACATTTGTCATTTTTTTGTGTGGCCTAATGCTAACCTTCCCAGTTGAACTGGATTTGATATTTATAACCGTCAGTGGCAATGAATTAAAGTAATCGAAAGGTATAAGGATATTGCAAAAAAACACACAGAAATACATTAATTCATCTTCTGACCCGCTTACAGCCAACTAACAATGGGCAGCAGGCAGGGTACACCCTGAACTGGTTGCCAGCCAGTCGCAGGGCACATAGAGAAACAATAACTCACGCACACCTATGGTCAATTTGGGAGTGTTCAATCAGATTATCATGCATGTTTTGGGGATGTGGGAGTACCCGGAGAGTAGGGTTGGGCATCGAGCATCGAAGAAGCCAAGAGAAGCGAGTGTTTGTGCATTTCAACTTGATTATAACCATGGACACGGTGCGGTGGTGTTTAAAAGTTTGGCTTGCCTCAACTTTACAAAAAAATGACCAGTTAGCTATGTGCAACATTTGCAACACAACTATATCATGCAAAGTTGGCTGCACGACTAATATGATTAAACAACTCCGACTTCATGGAATACAAGTGCAGAGTGCCAAGTGCTGCGTAATTGACACGCTGCGTCGTCACAACCAGGTAAGGCAATGGTGTTCAAACCTGTCCTCAAGGGCCACTGTGGGTCCTGGTTTTTGTGCCTACCAATCGAGCACAGAGAGTTTAACCAATGACGTTTTTGCTAGAAATCAGCACCTGACTGCAATCAACTGATTACACTTGTGAGACACCAGATTGGTGAAAAGATGTCGTCTTGTTGTGTAGGAATGAAATCCAGCACCCACTGCGGCCCTATGTGGAATAGTTTGGACACCACTGAGGTAAGGAAACCAATAAATTACATCCGTCCTCTGCTGTCCCCGGCGACCCGACCTCAGATTAAGCAGTAGCTGATGGATGGGTGGATGGATGGAATAGTACGAGAATAAGTCCTATTATTACATCGGGCTCAGGTAGATATCACATATAGAACGAAACTACGGACTCGTCGGCGTTAGTAAACCGCCGCCATCTTAAAGCAGTAGACTCCTCCGTTAAAATCAACAGTATTAAAAGATCTTCAAATTATAATCAATAGAATTATTTATATTTAATGCTTTGTCGTAGCTCATAGCCAAGGTACACGAAATGGCAAAAGAATATGTGTAAATGTTTTCTCCATGAGCTTTTGAAAAATAAACATTTTTGTGAAAGTGCACTCCGGTGGAAAGAAACCTCATCACATTCAAGTTCAAAGACTGATATTTATATAAAAGTTAAAGTTCATATAATTCATTCATTCATTCATTTTCCATGCCGCTTATTCCTCACGAGGGTCGCGGAGGTGCTGGAGCCTATCCCAGCTAACTTCGGGCAGTAGGCAGGGGACACCCCGAACTGGTTGCCAGCCAATCGCAGGGCACAAGGAGACACACAACCATTCACGCACACACTCACACCTATGGACAATTTAGAGTGTTCAATCAGCCTACCATGCATGTTTTTGGGATGTGGGAGGAAACCGGAGTTCCCGGAGGAAACCCACGCAGGCACGGGGAGAACATGCAAACTCCACACAGGAAGGCCGAAGCCCGGGATTGAACCCTTGATCTCAGAACTGTGAGGCAGACGTGCTAACCACTCAGCCACCGTGCCGCCAGTTCATATAATAAAAATCATAAATAATAATAATTTTTTAAAAATTATCGAGAAGACATTAATATAAAGGAATACATTTTTAAATGACAAATTTCCTGACTTTTTTTTTATTTTTTTATCCTGCCTCTTAAAAGAATCTTAATCAGAACCGGAATTGTTCAATTTCAAACGATGCCTAACCCTACCGGGAAGCAACGGGGAGGACATGCAAACTCCACACAGGGAGGCTGGAGTCACGATTGAACAAACCATCTCAGAACTATGAGGCAGACATGCAATACCAGGGGTGTCTCAAAGGCCAGCAGTGGATGCTGAATTTCACTCCAACCAAATGAGATGAATACAATTTTACCAATCTGGTGTCTTACAGGTGTAATCAGTTGATTGCAGTCAGGTGATGTTTGTTTGAGCAGAAACCTCATTGGTTGAACTGTCTGTGCTGGATCTGTTGGAACAAAGACCAGGACCCACTACAGCCCTTTGTGGACTTATTTGACACCCCTGTGGTAAACACACACATTTATATACACACATCGCATATTTATATTTACACTACTGTAACGAAAACACTACTACTAATAACCATATTATATGCCTTTGATGTTGAGCTTTGTTCAAATCGGTCCCTCCTTATTACATTTCCGAGGTATCGGAACAGGACTTTATATCCACACATCCTGAAAATCTGGTGACTGATTCACTTAACGTGATTGACGTCACCATGCTTGACAACTGGTGCTACGTAATACCTAGATGTCGTAATAAGTGTCTCGATTTCTAATGTGTTTTATTAGCCTTCGGTTGCAACTGAACTGTGGCGCACTTTTGTTTGGCGATGCATGGAATCTGCAATTTTTACACCCTTGGTCAAATGTTTCGAGAATGAAAATGTCTTAAAACTTATTACCGCAGTGTAGACAGACACTACTGTTTCAATACATTCGCGTTACTGTGACGTACCCCATGTGTCCCATTTTTACTCAAAACTCCAAATTGAAAATAGCGATTTTACTAGCATATCGTCTCGCAATGCATTTTAATACATTTAAATTACCTTAAATCGTCTTCCTCACGCAGTTGTCCACGGACAAACTGCCGAATGCTTTTTAACTCGCTCATTTTCTTGAGTTGTGGTGGCGGAATTTAAGTACGCGACTTGGCGGCAGAAAAGCACAGGAAGTGACGTCATTAACGACAATTTTCCGTTATGATGTAAAATTATTAAATATCCAACTAAGCTTTCTCTTGCTAAATTTCTTGATATTAATGATTTGTGCTCTTTCTGTGGAAATGACATGGAAACAATAATGCATTTATTTTTTGAATGTGTAAAAACAAAACAAAATTTGGACTGCTTATGAAAGCCATTTTTTTTTTCATTCTACTGGCCCCTATAATTTGAATTTAAAAAACATTTGTCACGACACTTACCCTACAGATAATAGTTTTGAATAGTTAATACATTTTATTATTCTTTATGCTAAGTTTTGTATTTAAAAAAAAGTTAGCAAAGAAACCTCCAGTATTTGCATTTTTCCAGTCAGAAATTGATTATACACAATCAATCAATAATATCAATTAGCAATTTGAAAGATATATTCTCATCGGTTTATGACTTTATGTTTTTTTCCATGAAGCATCTGGTTAAAATTTCTATATTACTTTCACATCTTAAACTGCATGTTTATTTATTTATTTTTTTTAAAATTAGTTTTATTTATGTCGCAATGATAATGTAGCAGTGTTGATTGCATCTGTATGTGTCAATTTGTTTGTCAACTGACTGTTGTGTGAAGCAGATGTTTGTACGCATTTAAATTCGAATTACATAAATTACAAAAAAAAAAGGGAAAACAATAATTTTTTAAACCCACATTCCTTTCCAATGGCAAACAATTTTTAAATTTTAAAATGTATCTCGTCCTACATTTTTAAAAATCCAATTAAACACCCAAACATTCAAGAAATCAAGGCGCACAACAGTTGTTTTTACCGAGAACAGATGATTCTGGCAAAGTTTGACAAAAATATAATTTATTTCCAATAGTGAAAAAAAAAATCACCCGATATCAATAGGAAGTGTTTCTCCATTAGTGATCATTATTTTAATTTCCTCAAATTGCCCCAAAATTAAAAAGAAGCGCCCTGGAATGCCCAGAAATAATCAGAAAGTGACCCTAAATCAACATGAAGTGACTCGGAAATGCCCTAAAATCAACAGGAAATGATCCAAAATGTACAGGTGATCCTGGAATGCACCAAAATGTGTAGAAAGAGACCTGTAAGTACCCTAAAATTTAGAAGGCAGTGGCCCAAAACGTGCTCATCACCTGTCATTACCTATGGTAGACGCGCAATTCATTCAACCTGGGAGGACTGGCTGTGGATGCTCATCTGTTAGTGCCATTGACAGATCTAGATGTCCAATCCCTTTTGATTGGGTGGGGCGATTGAACATCTACCACAGTCAATGGCAGCCACGAAGGAAGTGACCCGAAACTTTCTCAAAATCAATAGGAAGTGACCGATGTCACAGGAAAAAAAACCCTTGCTATTCCTCCAGAAATGGCATTTTCTAGTTTCTAATTAGAAAAAGGGAAAGACACAGACAAATCGCAAAGCGTTTTTTTTTTTTTTTTTTTTAATTCAGAACATTTCTCATCACAGTTGGACGGATGTTGGAAGGTGAAGTAGTGCATGTGTTATAGGGTTATTATTTGTAAACGAGAGACACATCGTTCAATGTTTTAGAATCAGGGGTAATTACTGTGGAAAAAAAAAAACATCTGATAATATTCGTAATTTGCCTAAATGCTTTTTTGGAAAAAAACAATATATATATATAACATAATATATATATGTATAATAAAAAAAATATAACATTGGACGTCTAGGATCATTGTGAGGATAAGTTGGAACAAATATTAGTGGTTTGGTATCAGACATCATGAAAAGTAAAAATCATGGCTCAGAATAAAACACAACACACGTCACCTTCAAACCAACTTAAATACAACATCACAATTTAGGCATTAAAAATCTAATGTGTGCTATTGAGTGCAAATGTATACCCCCTTGAACAATTGTTAACACTGGGACTGCATACAAACGTTAAATACATGAAAATAAATTAGGCTCATAAATTAAAAATGACATCCCAAAGCGACAGCAGAAATAATTTAAACAAGGAAAACTAGAGCTGCCCAACACTCATTCTTAGAAAAAAAAAAAAAATGGCTACACTCTTCCAGTGTTAACATCTAAGCTAAGCAAACATAACCCACTATCTATAAAAAAGTGGACAACCTGAAAAAACACGCAGATCAAGCCTCGAACAGTGTTCCCATAAAGTCAAACAGTAGAGGCTGCCAGTGCAAATCATTAGTGTTGCACCGACACGACACTAAAGTGACGTCGTCGGTATCGGCGAGTACTAAGAAATAATGTGCTGATGCTGTGCAATATGTACTTTTTGAGATCTAGTTTCCAAGATGGCCGCCAGCTATGCACACCGCCGTAAAACAAAACAAAAAAGGAGCGTTAGTCACACTTCCCGAGATGATAGACGTCAGATCTTTGGGCTCCCAATCATCCTTCTGTTCTGAATTTGACTATCCAATCCATTTGAAGTGGGGGGGTGGCAGGGTATGAACATATATTCATCCCCCCCCCCCCCCCCCCCCCCCCCCCGAAAAAGCTGTGATCAGTACAGTATCAGCCACAAAGTTTATAAATCTGTGTCGGGAGTCAAAAAATGGTATCGGTGCAACACTACATAACATCAACACCCACATTTAAGGTGGAAAGGAATAATGATGACATATTTATGCCAGTTTTATGTCCCGGGTTTTTTTCCTATTTGAATGCTGTACCCAATTATCAAACATGTAAACATCTGCACCATCTCTCCGGTTACACCTTAACTTGGGCTGTATAATAGTACTATTGACAGTGGAGATATTGCCATCATTTCATCGATCAGGTCGTTGCAACGTGCCTTTGTGTCTTCAATCTGTTAATCCTTGTATACAGTTTGTTGGCCGTGCCCTCTTTCGTCATGCATTATGTGCCTCCTGACGTGAATTCGCCTCACTCGCCTGTCACCCACTGCGCCCTCTTCTTCTGACTGCCCGGTGCCCACTGAAGAACCTGACCCTCTAGAATCTAATAGGTGTAAGCCTCCCGGACCGGATCTTCTGCCATTCTCATAAATGAGGATATTGAGGGTTTCTTCAAAAATTCGAGCCTCTGGAAATTCAACCTGAAACCAAAAATGTGAGTGAGAGGGCAACAATTGATTTGGCAACTCTGGTTAATGAACGAGATGATTGGACATAATCTCCTCCAAAACAAAATTGTTACATTTGCAACTCCGATCGTCACTCAATTCGATACATTTGTGGCATCTCCATTTTTTTACTCTACTAATAGGTTAGCATGTTTTTAGTGGTTCCCAAACTGGTCCTCAAGGACCCCTGTGGGTCCTGGTTTTTGTTCCTACCGATCGAGCACAGACCGTTTAACCAATGAGGTTTCTGCTAAAACAAGCAGCACTTGACTGCAATCAACTGATTACACTTGTAAAACACCAGATTGGTACACATGTGTCGTCCGGTTTTGTTGGAAAGAAATCCAGCACCCACAGCGGCCTGATGTGGAATCGTTTGGGAACCCCTGGATTACATCAATGTAACACATATTTTGCTCCCAGGTTCTAAGTAGTATTTCCTAGTTTTGTTTCTTACATTGACATATAAAAATACTTTAGTTTCCCAAAAAGTCTGGGTTTGTGGTCACGACTTTGAAATTCTATTTTCCACTTTTCTTTGCTTATATATCTGTATGGTAGAAAACACAGACAAGGCTTAAAAAGCAGTTTCTGCCCTTGCACCCCTCTTTAAAATAAACTGCTGGATTTTAAGACAAAAGAACTGTTGTGTCTGATAGAACAATATGTCTATATACTGACATAGCAGATTCATGGCGCATTAAGTCCCCAAACTATTTTTAATGTGTCTGTTTTACCCTGGAACCCCCCGTTTACAGCCGTAGCGCAACCGCTTTTGTTTCAACCCAGCCATAAAAAGGTGGGTAATCGTATTTTTTATTCCAAATGTTTGTCATTTTTAGCTTAGAATCATTAATTGATGTCTAATATTTGATTTCAAAACAAAAAACGACTTTAAAAAATTATTCACTCGCATATTTTAAACTTTTAAACAAATTACGTCACAATGAAAAAAATTAGCGTCTGTAAAAATCACGGATATCTCCCTCATAACTGTCGCTTAATTGTATTTTAAATGGAAAAATAATCAATCCAAACAAAGAAAATGGATAAAAAACCGTTTACTAGGGTAAATATACGAAAATGTAGCTATCGACCACTCCTCGACGTCTGCAATATTTCTGCATTACGACCCTTCTTATATTACCATGTTTCACCCATAAAATCCCAATAAAATCCAGCTGTGGCCATTCACAGCTATGTCATGACACTCGGTGATACATGCTACATGGAGTTTTTGGATCCAAAAGAGGTAAGTACGCGTTAATATCTCGTTAAAATCATGGTGTCTTTAATCATGCTCTCGCATGCTGTCACCTCCAGTTAGGATTTTGCTGTTTAAATTTTTTTTTTTTGCCCTCCTGTTCAAAATTTTTCTTCCCCCCCAAAATTGAGATTTTAAGCGTTCACACATGAATATAGGACAATTTTAAAATTTGGCCAAATTGGGGGTCTCAGAGCAAACGTTTAAGTCACCTGAGTGTTTTATATATATATATATATATATGTATATATATATATATATATTAGGGGTGTGGATCTTAAGCACCCCACGATTCCATTTGATTACGATTCAGGGTGCTACGTTTCGATTATTGAACAATGATCACGGTATTGACGATGATCACTGTTATCACGATTATCGATGCATCATCCATTACTAATTATTAAAGTAGCCAAACAAATTTAGGTTCGTTATTTATTTCAAATATCGTAATGATTCAACAGGAACGATGGAAACATGCCCACACAACAAAAAGCAGTCCTTAAACTGCTTTTTTATTTCTCAACATGCCCATACAACACACAGCTGACCTTGAGCATAGACTTCATAACCTAGTGATGATATCTATGGCTTGAGATACTCTTTTTCACAAGAAGGTGCAAAAACTGTTTCAAAAAAAGCTGTTTCAAAGGCAGTACTTATTTCTCTCAACAATACAATTTACATTGTGTCTGACCACACTCGAAGTGGAACGATATCGAGGATGTTTTCTTTTTGGTGCGCTGCTGGCTTCTGCAGGGGATTGGCGATTGTGCCAGGTGGGACAGTGCACGCTGGGACGGTCCTTACTAGGTTGTCAGAAGGACCTAGCGACGCCAGTACCCCAGGCCCTGAGTCCAAAACCGGAATGGCGATGCAACTTACGACGAAGCTGCGCAACCTTGAGATGAATGTTCGTCGGGAGGCAGCAAGGAAAGAAAACTGCGATGAGGATTAAGTCAACGAAAGGGGGGTGGCGGACATGGCCTGCCATCGGTCCGCAGCTATTCCCCATCTTCTGGATCGAATCAACTGAATAAACTAACCACTGAATTATGAACTAATCTACTGGATCTGATCGACAATGGACTATTGGGAAAATGAACAATCAGAGGGGATGATTATTAAAAAAAAAAAAAAAGAAAAAAAAGAAATGAAAACGTGTGATCACTATGAAATCTGAGTGTCAAAAATTGTTATTCTATATTTTCTGCGTCCTATATGGTATACTGGGGGCGGGTTTCAATAAGCTTCGGCTTCTCCCGTCTGCTCTTTTCTTTTCGGTTTGAATTAATTGTAAACACATATAAATGCTGTATGTTTGTTCGGATTTGTCATGCCTGAAGGGAAAATAAAAATAAATAAATACACTGGTGGAATAAATTCCACATTTTCAGGAAACAATCTTTAGAAATAAGATATTTTTAAACAATACTTTGTTTTCACAGATTTCTTTGCTATTTCGCATGTTTGTAGTGTTACTGCTGTACTTAATCCTAGTTTTAAATATTCTGCATCTGGAGTAACTTATGTACACCACCAAACAACACACAACTTGACATGGAAATAGATGTTAGCAAAGTCACTAATTAGCATCGCATTCGGCGCTAACTAGTAACATCTCGAAAACAATAACAATAAAGGCTAAACAGTATAAGAGGGTTCGTGTACTCACCTCTGATAGACGGACACAGGACTTAACAAAACACTAGGGACTTTTTTCAATTAACACGACTACTGCTGGACAACTCAAAAGACAAGGAGCAACGAACTAGCTCTCTTCCCCTCTCGCTCTAAAAAATAACTTGCGCACAGAAGCGCAACCGTCGGGCCCCTGCTTGTCTCATACACATATTTATTGGCCTGTCTTTTGAAAAGGAGTAAATCTCTCAATAACCGGCAGCATCCATTATAACGTTGTGCGTGAGTCGATTAAAGGTGTCCGGGCGGCAGACGTGTCTTGAATTTCATTCCGCTACGAGCGGCTGTCAGAAAGTTATTAGGGAAAATCATCGTTTTTGAACATTTATGAATAGTCATCGAATTGTCACATGTCGACTCACGATGCATCTAATAATTGATTTTTTGGGCACTCCCTTAATATATATGGCGGAAAACACAGACAAGACTGAAAAAGCAGTTTCTGCTCTTGCACTCTCTTTAAAAGAAATTGCTGTATTTTAAGCCAAAACAACTGTTGTGTTTGAAAAGTCACGGATATCTACCTCATAACTATCGCTAAATTGTATTTTTTTGTTAATGTCGCATTTTCCCTGATATGTTAGATGATAAATAATCGATCCAAACAAAGAAAAATTAAAAAAAAAAATGTTTAAAAGGGTAAATATGTGAAAAAGAAAATCTCGGCCACTCCTGGATGTCTGCGATTTCTGGATCCCGACCCTTGTTATATTACCATGTTTCACCCATAAAATCCCCAATAAATCCAGCTGTGGCCATTCACAGCTCAGATACATGGGACATGGAGTTTTTGGATCAAAACAAGGTAAGTACTCGATAATATCTCGTTAAAGTCATGACGTCTGTAATTCTGCTCTCGCGTGTTCTCACCTCCAGATAGGGTTTTGCTGTTTAATTTTTTTTTTTTTTTTTGTAAAAATGTCTTCCTGTCCAAAATGTTCTTTCCCCTAGAAAATTGAGATTTTAAGCTTTCCAATGATACATATCAGACAATTTTGAAATGTGGTCAAATTGGGGGTCTCAGAGCAGAACTTCAAGTCACCTGAGTGTTTTGTGCCATATATATTAGAGATGTCCCGATCCGATATTTGGATCGGATCGGACGCCAATATGGGCAAAAAAATGCGCATCGGTATCGGATCGGGACACAGGAAAAATTCCGATCAGACTTCCGATCCCGTATTTTTTTAAAGTCCGGTCCGAGTTTTTCAGCCCACCGATTTACATAATCCATTCCAGTTTTTGCTTCGGTTTCCCTAAAATCCGGTCCGCATTTTACGGCACACCTTCAACACACTACATTTACATTACCGTCTCCCAATTTACCGAGAGACTTTATCGGTAAAAATGTCAGCTGTGTGGGATCATTTCACTTTAAAGGACGACAAAGACGAAGAGGCAGAGAGCAACATATGCCACAATAAAGTCAAGCGTAGTGGTAAAGCTGTAAGAAGTTTTAATACAACCAACCTAATCAAGCATTTAGCGAAATACCACCACAAACAATATGAGGTATGTTAAGAAAACCGAAGACAAAAAGAAAGGTCCTACGCAACTAACACTGGCAGAAACTTTTGCTATGCGTGACAAACTGGCACTCGACAGTCCCAAAGCCCAGGGAATAACAAGAGTCATTGCCGAAGAATTCATTCTGGATGACGAGCCATTATCTCACGTGAGTAAAGACGCACCATCCAACACGCGATTCGGCCGTGAAAGATTCGAGAACGATTCACAAACATTCAAATTCCGATTATTGAAATATGTCAAGTAAAGCGGAACTAATACACAGCGCGGTCTTCGGGACGCAATGACAAACTGACGGCATTGCATCCCGAAAGTAAACATAACTTGTCTTAGACCCAGGTAATGCCAATGCTCAACTCACGGCTTTAGCTCAACTCATGCTGCTGGATAAAAAAAAAACAAGAATACCTGACTGCTGCTGACAGCTGCTACAAACTACGTCAACGTCGTTTCACTGGAGGTAATAGATATCATATGTATATAGAACCAGATGCTACACGACAGACTCGATTGCGTTAGCAACATCAGCCGCCATCTTAAAGCAGAAGACTTCCCTAGTAGGCTGTTGTGAACCTTCCAAGCGAACCTAATTAACTATTTATCTAAAATACTCCTAAATCGGCAAAATCTTGACTTGAATCTATCTTCAAAACAGTTTTAAAGCTTTCACATGTCGAAAGTAGACAGAAGGGAAATTATGGAATAACGGGAGCAATTTTAACAACTTTAACAGTTGATTCGCAAAATTAAATGAATTGAATGTAGTTTAAAGCTGCTGATACAGAATGGGGACTTGAGTATTTTATTTCCTGTTTTAAAATGTTAACTTGATACTGAAATAGTCGTTTATTTAAACCTGAGAGGCTTTTTATACAATTTTTGTAACTAATGCACGAAACATTAAAAGCATCTAATAGCTTTGGGGGATTTGTGGGATTTTCCACTGAGGTTGTTGGTGTGTTTTGCTTTTTTAAGACAGTTTACAATATTATTTGCACGTTTTACTGACTGACTATGCCATTTCTGTTTGTTATTTATGTTTTATGTTTGTCACTGAATAAACAGGTCAGTTTCTTGTTACCAACCGTTGTGTTATTCAAACTCACCTAATTCAGCTGGCTAGTTGTTATCAAGAGTACTAAAACCTTTTTCAACATGAGTCTGACAACTAAGTAAGGAGGCTAAATAACATTAAACTTTAACATATGCTCAGATAGGTCGGTATCGGCCAGTATCGGTATCGGATCGGAAGTGCAAAACAATATCGGTATCGGATCGGAAGTGCAAAAACCTGGATCGGGACATCCCTAATATATATATATACATATATATATATACACACACACACGCACACACACACACCGTATTTTTACAACCATAAAAAAGTTGCGTGTGATAGCTAGTAGCTGTAACGTTAGGATGTGTGCGTTAGGCTAGACAACAATGGTTTGGCGAAGGACCCTCGAAAATGGCATTTATTGCGAAGACACACTTACGAATCTCAGTTCAAACTCTATGCTATCACCTACGCGAAACAAAAAAACTGCAACCTGTGGAGATTTTTAAAAGGTAGAAATTGCCTAAAGAAAAGTTGAGCTGCCGTGTTTGATGGACACCTAGCCCAGCTGTTCAATTCAGATACAGATGACGAGGACTGATGGATTTGTGTGTTAAGATTGATGTAATTTGTTGAATTCTTTAACTTAGTTTTGCTCCCGCTGCCTTTAAAAAAAAACATATACGCTAGCGTGCATGCTAGTGTGTATGTTTTGTCATGCGCCCAACAATTCAGTGCCCCTTGTTTGTGTGTTAATTACAAAAATATCACCAAAAACATGAGCCCGCGCCTTTCAATATGGTGCGCCCTATTGTCGCGAAAATACAGTTTGTATATTTTCGTCCTTATTTTATAAAAGACAAGAAATGACATTTAACAAATATTTTCTGCATAACTAGGATGTAAAATTGAAATTTTCAATGTTGCTTATAATTTTAGCAAAACCAAACTTTTACCTCTATAGTGGCACTTTTTCATTTACCTAAATTTTTCATTTCCAATCAGATTTTTCAGAACGCGTGTCATTTTAAAGCTATTCTTAGCATAGAATCTGAAGTATGTGAGATTAACTCCAGAAACCTACATTTTGCATGTTGAACATGACTGGGTTTTATCTTGAAATGTTCACCGTTAGTACGTTCACTAAGCCGTTAAACCGTAAGCTTTACACTCTGAGAAAAAAAAAAAGTGCACTTCTCTGTTCGTCATGTAAGTGGTGTCAGCAATATTTTTTTTCTTTTTTTCGCATCGTTTGCAAATGCTGTAAACCGGCGAATTTTCATGTTTGAAGTGTCATCTTTTAACCACAAGTTCGCATTTTGGAGAAGACTGCCATTGTTTTATAGTAGGCTAAAGTGGTTAGTACATTGTCTTTTTTCCATTATCCTCAATGTAGCAAAGCAAACGTTTTACAATGTTTAATATAGATATGTTTACTTATTTTGTATACCTGCACTTTAATTCGATGGCGTATTAATGACCAATAGAATTAAAGTTCAGATGTATGTATGTGCTGAGTGCACGCAGCACACGCACACACAAATGTATGTACCCATGCATGCAGGCGACGATAAATCGCAGCAGGGAAAATTATTGCCCTCACTTTTATTACCGTCCGATTAATTGACTTATTGCTTATCACAACAGGCTTAGGAGGAGCGAATGAATGTTCTTGCACCCTCCTACTAATGAACTCATTTAATGAGTTTTAATTTAGTTGTTAAGAGCCACATGATTGTATCGTTTGTTTTTTTGATATTTATGCAGTATCGAAAATAGTATAGAGTATTTCGAGTGGAGAATTTTAGTTTCGTGTATGTCAGAATGAAATGTGTTTTACAAAAACTTTTTTTTCCAAATGAAATTTTTGTTAATATTGTGTTTTTATAAAATAGGTTGGAATTTTTTTCATGAATAACTTTGTAGTACTTACTTTGGTCTGCTTCTTTTCTGTGGCGTAGACGATGGACGTGCAGCATACTTCGGCGATCTTACGACCTTCGCCATAAAAAGACCAGCAACAAATCTCGTCACCCAGCACGTCTTTGACGAACAGCACCCGGCCATTGAAGCGAAGCACAAGTTTGTCAAATAGTTCGATGTTTTTCAGCAGGTTGTCGTCTGAATTGCTGGTCGGACAAAATACGGCAAAAGTATGTTATTTGTATATTACAATTAGGCATGTGCCGGTATGAGATTTTGACGGTACGATAACCGTGAGCAAAAATACCGCGGTTTCACGGTATCACGGTATTGCAATTATAGCTCCAAAATTTTGAGATGTATGGGTTTAAAAAAAAAAAAAAAAAAAACTTTTTTCCATTGAACAGGTTTTTTTTTCAGAACATATTTGCAAATTGGAACATGAATATAATGTGAAAATAGATTAATGTGAAAATAAATAAATTAACAAAAAATAACATATTTTATATAAAATTAAAATAAATAGAACCTAGACTATACCCACAGCCACAGCTCAAGTTGCTCAATATTAGAGCAAGAACAAAATAATTGCTATAAAAAAGTAAAAACACTTCTAAATAAAATTAAAAATATATACTGTATGACTTTTTTTGAGGGGGAGAAGCTAAAGTTTCGCCATTTTCAGCCACGGTGTCAACTCTCTTCTACATGATGTCATGCCTTTGTGTTAAAAAGAACAAAGAATTCATAAGTTAATAAGTTAGTTAAGGATGTATAAGTTAGTTTTATAAGTTAGTTAAAATGTAAATATTGTTGAGGAAAGGTTTCATCTAAAACAAAAAGTGAGGAGTGAGACCTCCTTCCTCAATTAGTGATCTTTGACGCGATCCTTTTTTTTTTCTCCCTCCTTCATTTAAGCTTGTTTCTCACTCAGCGGCTGTGAGACATAAAACGTTGACGAAGCTGCCCTCCCAGCTTAGCCTAGGCTAACATTCGTCTTTGTAAGTTTTAGTTAGTTTGTATATTGAATTTGAAAGGAAAATGTGTGTTTTGTTTTTGGCGACCTTTTTCATGGTGCTACTGCTATCCTGTTGAACTTACTCACATGTGGAAAAATACAATTGTATAACGTTTTAAATGTATTCATTTGTATATTTCACCACGATTTGAGAGCTCAATAAATTGAAGAAAAGTACGCCTTGTGTTCGGAGGATTTATTTTTGGGTTTGCTGGCTGTTTAGCTGAAGAGCGTCACTGACACTCACAGCAACTAACAGGGGAAGGGTGAGCGCTGCCGCACCAAGCCACTTCGGCTGCATTTTGGCACATGAAAAATAACGAATACCGTACTAAGGTATGACGGAAAATTTTAGTGGTTTTGAAACCGCGACGTTTTCACACCACGGTAAACCGTGAAACCGGTAACCGGCACATGTCTAATTACAATTAACTAATTGGCTGCCACTGCTGTGAGTTGAAATGAGTTTATCACTAGTCGTTTATTCGCTGCCATCGCTCTCACTTCAAATGGATTGGACGTCTATCGTCATCAATGGCAGTCAATGAGTTAATGAGGGTCAAAGTATATTTACTTTGGCTTTTCAAATACATAGAAATTTTACCTGGTATATGAGTACTTGTTATTTCCCCTGTTGTTCTGCAACTTTACAACTGGCTGTAGGAAGAAAACAATACATCAATAGACACTTAATGGTGCAAAATGTATTTTTTTTCAAAACATGAAGCAATTGCCCTTTCCCTTCTTTACACCACACACAACGGACCAGCGTGCACACGTTACACATGGACTGCACCTAGCAATCAGTATGTCGCGTTATTTTATATCTATGCGTGTGTGTGTGTGTGTGTGACTTCTCTGATAGTTTTAATGATGGTACAATTTACAGTGGATCATCTTAGCATTCAGCATACAGTATCATCCAAGAGTGTAGCCTTTAATATGACCCTTTAATGGACACAGCTATTTTTCTGGATGTGCTCGTTTTATTCTGTCCCATTGCTGCCATCATAAAATACGAAATGTTTCATTGGCTTAAGAGTTAGAGCAGTATAGCTTAATATGTGGTGTGTGTGTGTGTGTGTGTGTGTGTGTGTGCATTTCAGAAAATGCTCTTAATAAAAAAAAAATAATAATAATAGAAAAAAAAATCAAACGAAATGGTTAACATGTAGGGTTTTTTGCGGTCGGAACTTGAAGTAAACACTTGTGGTTGAGTGATCATGTCACAGCAGCCATTAACAATAAGTTGTCTGATACGCGGTCCTCTGAAGCCTCTTGCTGTAAGTCATTGTGTTGCAATGACATTTTTGCACAGTGGCCATAACAATATTTACAATGTTGTACATTCTTGAAGTCATACAAGATGTTTTATATGTTTATACTTGAATGTAGTGCAGCAACGATTAATCTATTAACTCGAGTATTCGATTAGAAAAAAAGATTCAAATTAAATTTTGCTGCTTCGACTATTCGTTTAATTAAAGTGGCATTGCAATGGTTTGTTTTGAAAGTGTTTGCATTTAGTTTTATTGATTTGGGAGGATACACTGCCCTCTAGTCTGCCTCATTTCACATGGCTGAATCCAGCTGCTACCCGTTAAGACCAACTAAGCTAAGTTTTTGTTTGAGCTAATGTTTTTTTTTTTTTATGCATTTGTAATTTAGTTTAAAAGTATATTTAGGCAATTTTTGTTGGAATGTGTCTGAACAATTTGTTAATAGCATTGTTTAAAAACTTTTGCTATGTAAGTTAGCCAATTGTTCTTTTGTTGTACATAGATCCATATTTATTTACTTTCTATACCGTTTGAGGCTCAGCTTAGGTAATTTGATTTTTCATGTTCTTGATCCGATTACTCGATTATTCGAATTAATGGTTCATCGATTAATCGACTACTAAAATAATCGATAGCTGCAGCCCTACTTGAATGTTTACTGTTGACAATGATTTCTGTATACTTAAAGTTTACACTGAATGTACGATTGTTAAATTGAGGGCTGTTAAATAAATCAATGAGGCTGTTAAATAAATCAATGAGAAATTGTAAAGTTATTTCATGCATTCATTTAAAATGTCAAATTATTTAAGTCCACTTGGGCGAATTTATAGTCATTTATCGTTATCAAGGCAAATCTGCTCAATTTACCGTGATAAGTACATAAGGCCAAATCACCCATTCCTAGACTACCGTTCAAAAGTTTGGGGTCACCCGGACAACTTTGTGTTTTACATTAAAAGTCACCTTTTCATATTTCAAATGAGATGCAAAATGAAAAGAAAATATAGTCAAGACATTAAAAATGTTAGAAATGATACAAATTTATTTGAATAATAATCACCACATCTGACCTTATCAAGGTATTTTGGGAGCAGCTTAACTGTAAGGTAAGGAAGACATGGCCATCAAGCCGATCAACTGTAAGGGAGGGGCTTCTGTAATGGTGGGATAAAATTTCTCCACATTACTTCAGAAAATTGACAGCCAAAGGCCCACAATGCTGTAAATGCCCCAAATTGAGCATTCTTTGCTGAAAGCCAGGTTTTAAAAATTTATTATTTCAAATAAAAATCCTTATTTTTAACCTTGTCAATGTCTTGACAATATTTTCTCTTCATTTTGCCACTCATTTGATAAAAATGTAACATTTCATGAAAAAAAACTGAATTGTCTAAATGACTGACCCCAAACCTTTGAACGGAAGTGTAAATGTCTCCAAAATAAACACATTCGTGTTCTCTTAAAATAAGATTAAGCTAACGCCAGAGGCTATCTAGCGAGCTGTCTTGCCTAACTTGTTTAGTAGAGGCAAGAACATTCATAAAACTGGATATCACAGTCGTAGTTACTGTTATCGAATATTATATCATCGCTATAACATCTAAGTATAACTTTTTCATTGGCTAAAGTTGGTAAACTTCATGTCTTCGTTCGCAGTTGCTTGTGCTCAGCTATATTAGCGCGCTAATAATAAAGTGATGCATTCTCTTTTTAAGAAAACATAACGTCCTAATAAGTGCCTTAAACTTATTTTTTAATTTTTCATGTAACATTATGTGAACGGACACCAAGCATCTCAACCTTTTGCTTTGCAAGTGTTGAACCGTACGCTTTTGCCAAGATAGCTTGCTACAATATTGTTTACAGTTTAAATATAACCCTCCACAGCATATTGTAAACCCTTTTGCCTCAATCTGGAGGATGTTGCGCTGCTATTAGTAAGAATCTGGTATACGTCTGCCTAAGCCTGTCGCAATATGCAATAATTCCATTTATCGCGCGATATATAAAAATGAAGGCGGTAATTTTTCCGCTGCGATTTATCGCCTCACGTGCACGTGTGTGCGCGCGTGCGGCAGACGTGCTGTTAAAAGTTCGTTACCAACTGCGCAAAATGCATCTTCGTTCCAGGTCCGGCAAAAACTAGCGCCAGAGCCAATCATTCCCATTATATCCTATTGTTCAACGTATACCGGCCGCATCAGTGCTCCGGAGTGACTGTGGACCATCTATGGCGCGCCGGTGTTCGGCCATTCCTTACTACGCGGCGAAACGTTCTACACAATGCTCAGGGCGCTTGCGCATGCATTCACACGCATGCGCACATCGGTTAGAAGCGGCGAGTACTCACTATTTTTGTTTTTATTTAGTTATTTAGAACCTTTTCACAGCCTCAAAGTTACTTTTTGCATGTATTACCCTCTCATACTTTTAACCATTGTGTTTTTTTGTGTTAGCTTTGAAGCAGTTGACCACATTAGTCACGTAGCGTGTTTAAACCGTCCTTATTTGATATAACTACATTTAAGTATTTTCTGCAGGCATTTTTTTAGTACCTTATTCCTGTATGCATCTAAACAAAACAAGTTTGGAGCGCACGGTAGTACTTTAGGTGTCAAATTCGACTAATGTAGGACGTTTCGCCGATGTAGGATATTTTGGCAGAACACCGGTGTTGTTGACGTGTGGGCGCTCCCGTCAGGAGTGACATTTCACGCGGGGCGGCTATTTTTCGGCACAACGCTGGATATTTACAACGAAGTCCGCCAAAACATTGTTACCGACTTGGCTGCTACGAATAACCTCACTTTGACAACGAACAGCTGAATGAAATTAAGAGCGCTGTGCTTCAAACTCGTCCTGTTTATGAAAGCCGTCATATGCTTGCGCGCACACACTAGATATCATGAAATGGCAAACTAGATGTGCTACGGTCCATGCCATTGGCTATGTGAGCCCAGAGTGATTAAGGGACATGTAGTCTATATACTACATCGATGAATTCTAAACTGTCATTTGTCACATGAGGTTAAGAAGGCCAAATCAATCCATACCAGTGACTATAGATAATGTTGCAAATATTGTTAATTCAGTACGTGACACAGATGGATTCGGACCATAAATAGGATGTCTTGCTCATGTAGTAAACCTAGCTGCTAAGAGAGCTGTAGCAATCAACGGTGTGCCCTGCCTCACTTTACAAACAGTAAAGATTGTTCTCAGCACATTTATACAATTTTTTTTCATATCAGTAAGAAGTAAGCACGTAAATATTATGCACTAAAATGCATGTTAATATGATGGCAATTTAATTTTCGCTCGTGAGCAAAAAAAAAAAAAAAAAAAAAAAAAAAAAAAAAACAATTGTTTTTTTTTTTTTTTTTTTTTACAGAGCATTAAATGTATTGAATCGGCTCAAAAATCGTGTCCCCCATATCAAAATTCGTACCGAACCATGACTTAACTGTATCGTTGCATTCCTATGGAACACCATTGCAGAAGCTATGACGGGAAATGTTTTCATTTTCCTAAATGCTTAAGTTATTAAGTGCAATTTTTTTTAATTAAACACATTTTATTTATTCTGTGTTTCTGTGCGGTATCAATATTGTTGTTTTTTACTTAAGAGGCAGGGTCTATTGTTTTTAGTTGTGATTTCTTAAAAAGTATATTTGAATTTAAGAGTAAATATTGTGTTTAAATGGGTGTACTTGATCTATTAATATATACTGTATTCGCACTGTGTTATTGTAAATTGGTTAAAAAAAATTGGGGGGGCGCAATAATATCGCATATCGCAATAATTTATGAGAATAATTATCGCACACTAAAATTTGTTATCGCGACAGGCCTACGTCTGCCTGCAATGGCTCGTGCTGTTGGGGCCACGAAGCATCTCGGCTTAGCAACTGAAACTATAGCTTTTGCGATAGGTCAATAGGTGGACACTCAAATAGGAAATCCAAAAACTAATTTTTTTATAACATGTTAACATAATAAGAACTCTTTTGTTTTGTGCCTTGACTTTCCTGTGTAAGCAATAATCATCTGCTAAAGAATAACATTGCTTTACCTTTCTGCAGGTTGCAATCATCTTCTGCTCTTCTTTGGCTGATGTGATCATTGGGATGCGACAGACACTTTCAAATATGTCCTTTTGTTTCTAAAGGGGACAAAGCATAATGCAACCAAATAACATTTGGTTAACTAATTGCCTGTCATTGACAACAACAGACGTCCAATTAATTTAAACTGGGTGGAATGGCTGTAAAAGCTCATGTTTAAGTGCCACTTGCGGTGCCATTAGTTCAATCCATTTTGACTGGGAAGAGGTGAATGAACATCCCAGTCAAAATGAATTGGACTTCTAGTGCCATCAATAGCAGCCAATTCGTTCAATGAGTGCTATAGAAAGGGTTAAACTCATTAAAAAAGTAGGTGGGGAAACAAATTCCGAAAACAATAATGAATCAAATTTTTAGTGAAAAAAAAAAATCATATTTAAATTTTCCTGATTTAAAAACATCTGCTCTAAAATTCGAAGAAAAAGTGCAGGGAGTGCCTAGATTCAGCAGCATAACTGATTAAGTGAAGTCAAAAGCTAAAACACGCCCGAATGTTTCCAACTGTAAATAAAGTTTGTTCAACATAACTGAATTTTTTGTCCTTTGCTTGTGTATGTTTTTCAAATGAAAACAAAAAAGTGGAGGGAGTCGAGTAGGCTCTCTTGTGAAAGAAAGCAAAATAAAATAAATTGATCTCTTATTGTATGTCTGTTAAAAAAATTAAAAAAAAAAAAGCCTAACTGTGTCAAAATGACAAATATTTGGTACCGGTCGATTATCTGTCCAAAACCGTTAATGACCGATGCACGATATTCAGACAAATGTACCACTACAAAGTCAGCAACTCCTTTTATGAACATTGAACAATCAAATTACAGTAGTTCCTCAGTTTTCCTGGAAAAGAAAACAACATACAAGCAACTTACCTGCATCGCAGTGATGCAGTGTTGGATAAGACCCTGGACCCTGTAGTACTGGGCCTCTTTCAGGATCTCATCAAGTTCCCTGTGGTCCTCAGGGAGCGGTACTGAGCCATCTCGCAAGAAGTTCAAAACGAGCCCAAAATGCCGACCACTTCGGTCTAAAATCACCCAACCTGACAGAGAAAGACAAAAAAAGGTAATCAGCCATCTAAATTTTCAGAGAGAAAAGTTGCAATACGTAAGTCATAAATACTTGGTTGAATTTCAAATTAGGGATGTCTCAATGATGATTTTTTTTTTTTTTTAACTTCTGATCTAATTTTACAGGAAATACTTCGCTAATACCAATCCGATGCTCTGTTACTATGATTAGTTTCTAAAGAAAAGTAGTCACACACAGAGAACGTGTTTGCCTGAATACTGGATCGGATCCCATGTTGTTACCAAATCCGATATTGTCCAATACTCCAAAAATAGGCATATCGGGTGCCGATACTGCTACTTTCAAATAGATTTGATGTCTTATAGTGATAAAATAATTGATGGTAGGGTGGATATTGGCCAGAGGGAGAACAAATGTTATTTTTTTGACTCATTGGCTGCCATTGACGGCACTAGACATTAATTTGAAGTGGGGAAGAATGGTATCGAATAAACATTCATTCCCAGTACAAATGGATTGGAAGCTTACAAGTGATCAACTCATTTCTATTCATAGAAGGATGATTGGACGTCTGTCATCATCCCTGAAAGAGTTAACAAAAAATAAACATGTAGTTTTGGTTTTTTACTTATGGTGTATCGAAAATGGTATGGAGTTTGTTTGTTTTTTAGGATCGATATCGAATAGAAAATTTTAGTATCATGACAACAGTACATATGACAGCGGGCAAATAGTTATGGAGGATTTATCGAACCATTCTAAACTATTCAACTTTGTGATAGTAAAAATAATGCTGCTTTACTGACCATCTGAATCTATGTTTACTTCGGTTCCTCCATTACAAATGCTCTCCAGTAGACTTTCCTCCTTGGTCAATGTCTGGACGGTTGTATAATGCAGCGAACCGCCCACATTTAACTTGACATATTTGCTTCCCAACAGACCGCGATGTCTGTCTTCAACAGTGCTTTGGAAAACAGGTTGGGAATCAGCAGACTCGGCAGAGTTTGCAGCATGACTGCCGACTGACGCCTCAGCAGACATGGGACTGATCGGATCTTATCCGACTGTAGATACAAGAGCAAAAGGGTAACATGAAACAAAATGAAACACGGAACTGTCAAATTAGCATTGATTTTAAGGTTGATTCTGAATTAAAAACTCCATGTAGCTTTGAAGGCCAGGTATTTAGCCAATTGTTTCAATTATCCAAAAATCTATTAAGCAAAAACAGTGAACACTAAATCTCACATATATTTAAAAACTCAGGGATTTCTTTACAATTTATTGTCTTTTTCAGGAGACAGCTGGAATCCATTTTTATGATACATTTGGCGTTGACCATGACATTTAAATTAAGTAGACGTAGTCATGCAAATTACCTTGAATTAACTATAGAAGGTACAGAAGTAATTGTAAACACTGGCGTTACTCTACGAGTGCAACATGAAAAGATGACACTTCAGTACGCCTGGTCGGCAATCATAATATCGCATTTATAGTAATAATAAATTGTACTTACGACACCGAACATCAAAAGGAATTGAAGAATCGTAGTATCCTTTGAGCACTTTAATTGAGTGATTATTAATCGACCGGCGAACAAAACTTAACAAGGCGTGCTTATATGAGCAAGTCAAACCTGTTTTTAATTATTATTCATATCGACTAAAATAAGGTTTGATTATTCAATTTTACATTAGCTAGCGTATTTTATAAAAATGGCAACATCGACATGCCCATTTTGCCTGGCAAATCCTTGTTTCAAAATTCGTTTCACTCCCGAAATGCGACTTCATAAAAAAGACATTTCAAAAAAGACATCTTCAAAAATATTATACCCAAACGAATTGTTTGCCAATAAAATTATTCACTGTTAATCTGAACAGCTAACTGGGTCACTCGGTAAAGCTCTAAAGCTTCCGGTATTTTCTTCTTCTACTATTGCTATCGCAAAACGCTAACGATTGTTTGATACGTTACTGCCCCCTGTTGAATTTAAACGCACAAAACTCCAGGGCTATGCTCACAACCCAGGTCAATTCCGCTTTTATTTATTTATTTATAATCTCAATTATTTTGTTACGCCCCCCCCAAGCCCCAGGAAGACCTAAACGTTTCGCGCCCCCAACTATCTGCCGCCAGTGTAAATAGTTTCACTTTTATATGAAATAATTAATATAAATTCACCCCTGCATAAAATTGTGTCCTTTTTAATATTAAAGGGAAAAAAGTAATATAGATCAACTTACAACAACGTATAACTTTATTAACATTGTTTTGTTTGCAACAGAAAAGACCTAAAGCGCATCACTTTATCACAAAAAAAAAAAAAAAAAAAAAAAAGTCACATCCAAACTATAAAAACACACTCAAGGTATATTTTTTGACCATTTGATACTGAAAAATAAAATAAAATATATTACAATCAATAAATAACAATAAATTCAAATTGATTGGCAACAAAAACTCATGAGGACAATATGCCAAACAATTTGACTGAAAAAGAGATTAATGGAATATACAGTGCCTTGCAAAAGTATTCGGCCCCCTTGAACCTTGCAACCTTTCGCCACATTTCAGGCTTCAAACATAAAGATATAAAATTTTAATTTTTTGTCAAGAATCAACAACAAGTGGGACACAATCGTGCAGTGGAACAAAATTTATTGGATAATTTAAACTTTTTTAACAAATAAAAAACTGAAAAGTGGGGCGTGCAATATTATTCGGCCCCCTTGCGTTAATACTTTGTAGCGCCACCTTTTGCTCCAATTACAGCTGCAAGTTGCTTGGGGTATGTTTCTATCAGTTTTGCACATCGAGAGACTGACATTCTTGCCCATTCTTCCTTGCAAAACAGCTCGAGCTCAGTGAGGTGGGATGGAGAGTGTTTGTGAACAGCAGTCTTCAGCTCTTTCCACAGATTCTCGATCGGATTCAGGTCTGGACTTTGACTTGGCCATTCTAACACCTGGATACGTTTATTTTTGAACCATTCCATTGTAGATTTGGCTTTATGTTTTGGATCATTGACCTGTTGGAAGATAAATCTCCGTCCCAGTCTCAGGTCTTGTGCAGATACCAACAGGTTTTCTTCCAGACTGTTCCTGTATTTGGCTGCATGCATCTTCCCGTCAATTTTAACCATCTTCCCTGTCCCTGCTGAAGAAAAGCAGGCCCAAACCATGATGCTGCCACCACCATGTTTGACAGTGGGGATGGTGTGTTCAGGGTGATGAGCTGTGTTGCTTTTACGCCAAACATATCGTTTTGCATTGTGGCCAAAAAGTTCAATTTTGGTTTCATCTGACCAGAGCACCTTCTTCCACATGTTTGGTGTGTCTCCCAGGTGGCTTGTGGCAAACTTTAAACGAGACTTTTTATGGATATCTTTGAGAAATGGCTTTCTTCTTGCCACTCTTCCATAAAGGCCAGATTTGTGCAGTGTACGACTGATTGTTGTCCTATGGACAGACTCTCCCACCTCAGCTGTAGATCTCTGCAGTTCATCCAGAGTGATCATGGGCCTCTTGGCTGCATCTCTGATCAGTTTTCTCCTTGTTTGAGAAGAAAGTTTGGAAGGACGGCCGGGTCTTGGTAGATGTGCAATCGTCTGATGCTCCTTCCATTTCAATATGATGGTTTGCACGGTGCTCCTTGAGATGTTTAAAGCTTGGGAAATCTTTTTGTATCCAAATCCGGCTTTAAACTTCTCCACAACAGTATCTCGGACCTGCCTGGTGTGTTCCTTGGTTTTCATAATGCTCTCTGCACTTTAAACAGAACCCTGAGACTATCACAGAGCAGGTGCATTTATACGGAGACTTGATTACACACATTTGGATTCTATTTATCATCATCGGTCATTTAGGACAACATTGGATCATTCAGAGATCCTCACTGAACTTCTGGAGTGAGTTTGCTGCACTGAAAGTAAAGGGGCCGAATAATATTGCACGTCCCACTTTGCAGTTTTTTATTTGTTAAAAAAGTTTAAATTATCCAATAAATGTTGTTCCACTTCACGATTGTGTCCCACTTGTTGTTGATTCTTGACAAAAAAAATTAAATTTCATATCTTTATGTTTGAAGCCTGAAATGTGGTGAAAGGTTGCAAGACTCAAGGGGGCCGAATACTTTTGCAAGGCACTGTATACCACAGTGTCATTGGACAGAGGGAGTTTTATTTTTGCTGCAGGCAGTATCAGCTCCATTGCTATGGTGTGGGGTTATTGTTACACTGAGCAACTTCGAATGCCACTTTATATGATGCTAACAGTGCAAGCTGGTTTACTGATGTATCACTTTCAAAGCGGAATGATTGTTGGCAATATTCGGGACGTTTTCGGTCAAAAAAAAAAATCAAGCGGCCATCAATGTGATTGGGGTCTAATGTCTTTAGTGGTGTCTTAATTGATTTGGCTTAATGTTGTCCGCTGCAACATTTTAGACAGTAAACAGACTGGTCTTTCCTCATCTACCACTGTATTAAAAGTCAAAGCCAAAAACTACATACGCTTAGTCATATTTCCTTGTCTTAGCTCTTCATATCTAAAGTGCTCTTAGCTGGGTGCTCGTTTGGTTCAAAAATACTGCGCACACTCTGAAAATAAGAGCGCCATTGCCACCCCCTGAGTAAATGCGCAATTACCTTTTATTTTAGTACAGCAGAAAACTATGTTCCCCGAGGTCACATGCGCCACCGCCGGCATCGCCCCACAATTTGATAAAGACTGGGTTATACTGCAGTGACAAAATAAGATGGATATGCAGGTTAATTGTATTTTCTGCCATCCAGTGGAAGAGTGTTTAATTATTGGTCAGTATATATATAGCTCACTCATTATACATTATAAATGTATTTAGCAAATGAATACTGTAATTTTCAGACTATAAATCACTACTTTTTTCCTTCATTTTGAATCCTGCAGCGTATAGTCCAGTGCAGTACTTGTTGATTTATTTGGATTAACAGGTAATTTTATTTTAAGCGGCTTCATAAGACCGTCATAATTATGACACGCCACTATCATGGGCATTACTGAATTCTTATGACAGATGTCATTCATTGTCATCCAATTATGTCTCTAACTTCATTTATGTACAGCTAGGATCCTTTACATCCATTCAAAAGTGAGATAATTTGCCAGATGACACTAAATGACATCTGTTATGAGCATTCATTAATGCTCATGACAGTGTCGTGTCATAAATATGATGGTCTAATGACAGGCTTATTGCGCCACTGTCAAATAAAGTGTAACCAAATATCATAACTAGCAATTAATGAAACAACTGGAACAGTAACTGAAGAAATAATTAGCACAGAACATGAATTTTGATATTTACATCTGTAGCGCTGCAATGCTTGTTAGGAGGCATGTTGGACAACAACAGTGTTGACAGCAGGCGGGAGCAAAGGTTGACTGTCTCCCCCCAAGGGAGCAATGATGACAAAATGAAGCTTCTTAAAGCATTGAAGCTTTGCAGCCAATTGGTTCAAGGCTTCATGGTGGCTCATTTGGTCTTATGACAGTCGTATGATGCCGCTGTCAAATAAAGTGTTTCAGGTCAATATCTTTTGGTGTAAATATCCCATAACACAGTAAGGATAGCCGCGGCCTATAGTCCATCTCATCTATGAACAAATGTTGTTTTAGTGTCAAATTTGGTGGGTGGCAGTTTATAGTCAGGTGCGCCTTGTAGTGCGAAAATTACGGTAATAGTTTTTTGGGCAACTGAGTTAAAGTCGACTGTGGACTCTTACAGGACAAAACACTTTCAATCGTACCATTTATCACTTCATTTTCTACCACTCCACATAATCAGATTTACTGGTAAATTAGAGATTAGATCACTCAACCCTTCAGTTTTGAGCAATAAATGTGGATTCTCCAAATAAGAATGCCTGACATCATGCGTATTTTTTGAAGGTTGGAGAAAAAGCACAAATGAGAAATTTTGCCTCACAGAATGGTCCCTGCTAATATTTGCACACATCTTTTGATTGATTTGTGTTGACAAACTGCTCCGCTGCTCTGTTTTGCACATGTTTAAGTCATGCTTGTAGGATTTTGGCATTGTAAAAATGACATCACAACAGATTTGACACCATTCAACAGAGACTTTATTTCCAGTTCAGTAAATTACTGCCTTCAAAAGAACTGACTCATATATGAAGCAAAGAAATGCTACTTATAATTACATCTACCACGCGACCCATTTGGCGCAGTGAATGAGCCAAACAATTTGTTTTAAATAAATACATAATGCATTACAGCAAACAGCCAGAGTTGTTTTTTTTCATCAACATAGTGCATACAACATCAAATCCGATATGTCAATAAATATAATGGTAATGGCAAGACTGAGCAGAAGCAATATAATTTACAATCAGTGCATGCTATAAGCATAATGACATTCATGGCCTCGCTTTCCCATGTACAGTATGTTATGAGACATTGGCTATTTTTGGCAAACAGCCTTTCACTTATATAGCGCTTTTACACCTTCAAGTCACTCAAAGCGCTTTCACAGTCACCTCTTTCGTAACGTGGGGTTAAGTATCGTTGCTCAAGGATACTTTGACACTGTCACCAGGGCAGTGGAATCGAACCCATGACCTTTAGGTTTGGAGACGACTATTCTACCACTGATCCATGTCACCCCGAAAAAAAGAATAAAAACATAAGATTGCCTTTGAAAACACTACTTTAACAACGGATGAAACACTAAAAGGACACAAGAAGTTATTCAACATTATATTTTGGCACTGAATTTTCATTATCTATTTAATGAAAATATACAACCTCCCACTAGCATGTAGAAGTGTAAATATGAGGTTTATATATTTAATTTAGTAATGTATATACTGTTTACATCAACCTCGGTCAATATCAAGTCATATATTTACATTCATTGTGTGTGTGTGAATTTTACACAAAGACAAAGTGAGTAAGAGAGAAAATGGTGAAATAACACATTTCAGTTTGCAACGTTAGCCACATAAATAAACACAAAACATTCAAGTGTGTTTTGTTTGTTGTCTGTTGTAAATGAGTATCACTCGTTTATCACTAATAGATTTCCAATCCATTTGAAGTGGGTGGGTAGGCAGCGCCGCCTACCCTCCCACTTCAAATGGATTGGACATCTTGTGCCGTCAGTGGCAGCCAATTAGTTAATATTGGTGTTGCACCGATACAGATAATAGTATCGGTACCGATACGGTACTAAAATGACGCCAAACTAAGAAATAACAGGCCGATTATGTCGTACATGGTCTCTTCGGGATTTACAGAAGTTTCTAACCACTGGTCGACCTACCCAATATAGTTGCCAGCCTCACACGCCACTGTAAAAAAAATGGTGGGCTTGTTGCCCTCCCATGATAATGATAGACATGCAATCGTGTGGCGTCCAGCCATCGTCTGCTCTGAATTTCAATGAGTTTATCTCTAGTAGACATCCAATCTATTTGGAGTGGGAATGGACAAAATGTTAATTCATTGCTTGCCCAAACACTTCAAGTGGATAGGTCGTCTAGCGCCATCCATGGCAGCCACTGAGTTAAGTCTGACCAATCCATGATAGCGATGACTTTACATTCAAGAGAGCATGCAGTAATTTAGTATTAATAAAAGTTTTTTTTTTTTTTTGAAAAACGCGGCACTGGTACAATATATTGGCATCGGCTAATACCACGTAGCCATATGGGGAACAAAATAATGGTATCGGTGCAACACTCGCTAATATTGCCAGTTTCTCAAGTTTTTGGCATCAGTTGGACTGGAAGGCTAGCTTAACTTTTGGCATGTATCAGATACACGGCAAGTCAGTCTGGTCTTTTGTGGTTTGGGCAGGATTTCAAAATCGATGCTAGAGGTGGGCCGAACAAGCAAGGACTGAATCTGCAAGAAGCAATCATAGAAACATGGATCCAATGTGACACGCTGTCGCTTGTAATGAATTTGTCATTTGCAGTCATGATAACTGCCGTTTTTGTGTGAAAAATGTTTGAGTACATGGTGTATTGTCATTAACAGTACTTGTTTTTGAAAAGAGAGCAAATACTAAAAGTTTGTTCAAAAGACAGTTCTGCCTTTGACATGGTCTGACAGCAAGTCATAGCATACATGTGCAACGTTTGGTGGAAATCAAAACCACAGAATACCAGACTGACTAGCAATGTATTTTGTACATGGCCAAAGTTACGCTTGCCTAAACAAATAATTATTTTATGACCCTTTTCCCTTTACTTTCCTCGAGTGACTTTTTTTTAAACCCTTGTAAGGCACAGGTCCCAATGTAACATTGAAAGATGTCAAATCCACCACAGGCCAATGAAATGAAAATAGGACAAAGTTACAAAGTTGTGTGGTAGAAAAATGACTAAATTAACTGAAAGGGGGGTCATGATCTTACAATAACAAACATCTTTTTATTGTCAATTTAATTGGTTTTAAATCCCACTAAGATATTTTGGCCTTTAAATGGACACTTCATACTCTCGTGTATCCTGTGGACAAAAAGAGGAATCAATCAAAATCAAACTCATATGATGATGTATAGTGCTATGCAATATGAAAAACATCCATCACGATATGTGCCATTTGATATCACGATGTTGATATGTCACGATGTAATACATTTTTAATTATTTGGTGAACAATTATACAAAAAATATGACAGCTTCTCCCCTACTCACTTTATTTTTGAATTGACATCAAACTGACCTGCCAGAAAAGTTAAATGGCTCAAGTACTGCTACAACCTAAAATCATCCAGTTTAAACAGAAGCAGCACAACAGCATCCCTAATTTGTTGCTCAAATGTAAATACAGTGGTACCTCGAGATACGAAAGCTTCAACAACACGAAAATATCATTTTACGAAAAGATGTGTGAAGATTATTTCCCATAAAAGCGCCCTAAGATCCTGCTGTCCTATTTGTGAGAATCTTTTCCATCATGCTCAGTACCATGGTCCTGCTCTTCTATTGGCCTAATGTTGGTTTCACTGTTGGCTTCACAGACATCGCCTAACCCGAAAGATAAAGTTCCACAGTTTCGTATTTTTCATTTTGCATAATGTTCTATTATTTACTTTATTACAGGTATTAATGGTTAGGTATACTGAATAACTCAAATGCATTTGGCTTTTATTTAATTCTGGTTTTACCCTTATTACAAAATTTAATGCGCTGTTTAATAGATCTTGCAAGGAATTAGGCGATTTACATATATAAAACACAAATTATTATACGAAAAAAAATCTTGATACGAAAGCCACTCCGGAGTGAATTAATTTCGTATCTTGAGGTACCACTGTATTTTATCCACTAATATTTGTGTCTAGTGGTTCTCATTTCATTTCATTTTATTTGAGCATGTTGTTGCACTGCAGTACACATGGAAAACGTAAATATGCATTTACCGTAATTTCGGACTATAAGCCCCTACTTTTTTCCTTCATTTTAAATCCTGCAGCATATAGTCTTGTGCGGCGTATTTGTTAACTTATTTGGGTTAATAGGTAACATTTTATTTGACAGAGGAGTCATAAGATCTACATAATTGTGACATGACACTATCATTGGCATTACTGAATGCTTATGACAGATGTCATGAATGTCGTAACTTTTACATTCTTTCTAAAGTGAGCTAATTTGCTAGATAACACGAAATGACATCTCTTATAAGCATTCATTAATGCTCATGACAGTGTCATGTCATAATTATGATTGTCTAATGATAGTCTGATGGCACCACTATCTAATAAAGTGTTACCAAATACCATAACTAGCAATTAATGAATAACTAGCAATTAATGAAACAAGTGGAAAAATAACTGAAGAAATAATTAGCACAGAATACGAATTTCGATTGGTATTTACATCTGTAGCGCTGCAATCCATGCTAGGAGGCATGTTGGACAACAACAGTGTTGGCAGCAAAGGTTGACTGTCTCCCCCAAGGGAGCAGTGATGGCCAAATGAAGCTTCTTGTAGCAATGAAGCTTTGCAGCCAATTGGTTCAAAGCATCATGGTGGTTCATTTGGTCTTATGACAGTCATGTGAGGCCGCTGTCCAATAAAGTGTTACTGGTTAATATCTTTTGGTGTAAATCTCCCATAATACAGTGAGAACAGCTGCGGCTTATAGCCTAGTGCGGCTTATCTATGAACAAATGTCGTTTTCTTGTCAAATTTGGTGGGCGGCGGCTTCTAGTCAGGTGCGCCTTATAGTGTGAAAATTACAGTATACTTATTATTGAGAACAGTACTGTGAATTTCTTGAATTTTAAGACTACTGCATAATATCATTAATAATTCATACAAATTGTGTTGTCTATGTTCTGTGTGGATTATATGTGTTTCTATTTTTTTTTTAAATGTCTTGCTTGCATTACTCATGTTCGATTGGCAGGAAGAGTCACTTTGCTAATTATTGAGTAGAGATAGTAACTGTAGCAAGTCAGCACAAATTGGGCGGCTTCTGCTGGCCAAAATGTGCATTGCCGGAACAGGTGTATTTATGGCGATAATGACGAAAGACATAAAATGTCGATAGAAAGTTTTAAATCAATTTGGCGATAGATATCGTCATATTGCACAGCACTAATGATTAGAGGTGTGCAAAATTTCCGATTCTTAGATTATTCGCGATTCGGCCGTGGAAGATTCGAGAACGATTCTCAAACATCCAAATTCCGATTATTGAAATATGCCAAGTAAAGCGGAAGTACAACACACTCAGCGCGCCGCGCGGGCTTCGGGACGGAACGGAGCGGGAGTAGCTAAACATTATGCTTCTCATTAACCGGCCCCTCGGGTAATGCCAACGCTCAACTCACGGCTCTAGCTCAACTCATGCCACGAGATAAAAAAAACACAACAACATACCTGACTGCTGCCGAAAAGCTGCTACAAGTACAGCTAAGCTACATAATGTTACGGTAGATATCATTTATATAGGACTAGATGGATTCTAGACTCGGTAGCGGTAGCAGCACATCTGCAAAAAGCTAGATGCGGGCGTTAGTAAACGGCCGCCATCTTAAAGCAGTAAACTTCCCTGCAATGCTGTTGTAGCGAACCTTCCAAGCAAACCTAATTAACTTTTTATCTAAAATACTCCTAAATCGGTAAAATATTGACTTGAATCTATCTTTAAAATACTTTTAAAACTTTCACATGTCAAAAGTAGACAAAAGGGAAATTATGGAATAACGGGAGCAATTTTAACAACTTTAACGGTTGATTCACAACATTAAATTACTTGAATGTAGTTTAAAGCTGCTGATACAGAATGGGGACTGGAGTTTTTTTTATTTAATGTTATTTTTGTATATTTGTTTACTGCTATATGTTAACTTGATACTGAAATAGTAGTTTGGTTTAGCCTGAGAGTATTTTTGAACAATTTTGGAACTAATGTACCAAACTTTATTAAAAAAAAAAAAAAAAAAAGGAGGGGGGTGCATCAATAATCGTTTTATAATCGAATCGGAGCCTCTGAATCGTAATCGTAATCGAATCGTTAGGTGCCCAAAGATTCCCAGCTCTACTAATGATATGCGTAAACGACAATGACATTACGTAGAGAAATGTAAGGTTTCCTCACCCCTGCCTCATACAGAGGATTGTTGAAATCAGACTCGACGGTAATGGGACTGTAGGAGTGTGTGTGAGAAAGTGACTTCCAGAAGAGTGGCTTCCATTCTAGCCTGCAGATGCTAAGAGGAAGAAAATAATAATAATACACTCTCATCAAAAAGTTACATGGTATCCTATCATGTAGAAAAATGTAATAAATAGTTTGAATTAGTGAAAACATGGTGTACTTACTTTGTATAGTACATGTAAATTCCTCCGATTAGTAAAATGACCAGGATGATGGGCAAAATAATTGCAAGAGCGATGTTCTCACTCAGGATCTGATGGGAGGGCTCAAATGATTGAGACACTGTAATTGAAATACCATAGATACATTCTCACTATATTACTATAGTATACTATATTGTATCTATTATCAGGCCTAAAAGATTGCCACAAACTAACAGAAAAAGGATAAAGACAAATATAATCACCCTCTAATCTGTGATCCTCAAGTAGATCCTCATAGGCAACTGCATGAAGTAAAGGACAATGTTAAAATTATTGACCTCACCATTGTAATTATTTGTGAAAAGCACGTTTCAATGGATAGAAGCATTAATAATACCATCCATTTTCTTTATGGTCTTTCCTCATTAACTCACCGGCTGCCATTGACGGCGCTAGACGTCCAATCCATTTTGACTGGGATGTTTGGCAACGATCTTTCGATCACTGCCAGACCCACAGTCAAATTGGATTTAACATCTATCACTGTCAATTAGAGTGAATGAGTAAATCAAAAAACACTCAAACAGGACCTGTTTGACAAAATAATCACAACTTTCCAAAAAGGCACAGACAAGTGCCACAATCCAGTGTAATTAAAGTAAAAATGAGAAAAGAAGTAACTGTCATCTTTATGTTTGGAAGGGGGTATAATTAGGGCTGTCAAAATGTTAAAGGGCTGTTAAAATTTTTAATCGAGTTAATCACAGCTTAAAAATTAATTTATCATAATTAATTGCAATTCAAACCATCTCTAAAATATGCCATATTTTTCTGTACGTTATTGTTGGACTGAAAAGATAGGACACAAGACGGATATATACATTCAACATACTGTACATAAGTACTGTATTTGTTTGTTATAACAATAAATCCACAAGATGGCATTAACATTATTAACATTCTTTCTGTTAAAGGGATCCATGGATAGAAGGACTCATAGTTCTTAAAGGATAAATATTAGTACAAGTTATAGTAATTTTATATTAAAACCCCTCTTAATGTTTTCATTTTATTAAAATTTGTAAAATTTTAAATCAAAAAATAAACTAGTAGCTCGCCATTGTTGATGTCGGCGAGCGGTGATGTCACTTGGACTCCCTGCTGTTCTTCCACAGTGTCTTTAACTACGTAAGGTAGTGATTGAAATACACCACAAGGTGTCAATGGTGAGTTTTAAATCACTTAGAAATCAAGCCAATGAGTGTGTTTTGTCCCTTGACTGATGCCGTAGATCCCTGTTTACTGGTCAATCGATTGTACTTCACGGTCATTTGAGTGCTGGCTTCACAACGTACGAGACCTCTGATAGTATGTATATTTTGCCTAAATATTGCCATCCAGTGAATTTGTTGAGTTAAACAAAAGCTAAACGAAATGTTTGAATATAGTTTGACCAAAGTCTGAGTAAGTTTTATTTGTATTTTGAAAAGCTATTTTGATTGGGAATGCCAGTTCTCTTTGAATTGTTGTTTAACTGTTAGAATAGGGCCTCAATACAGATTGAAGTGCTTTTCTTTTTGTGAACATTATTTTTTTTTTGAGATAGGAATATTATTTTTGTTATGCTTTCACTAAATGATACTTATGTTTGTCGTGAAGGAGTTGCCGAAGCTTATGCCGATAAACGGCGCGGTCCAATGAACGCCTGTGTCCACTCGCCTTTCTCTGCCTCTTAGCTCTCAATGTGCAAAAAAACAGCGTCATTGTAATCTGTTTGAGGAAATGCATGAACGGGTCATTCCGCGCATGCGTTAAATGCGTCAAATATTTTAACGTGATAAATTAAAAAAAAATTAATTACCGCCCATTAACGCGATAAATTTGACAGCACTCGTTATAATTAGTATATATATATATACCATTTTTGGCTCCCGATACCATACTCGGTTGTGTGGTATCGGCCGATACTGTACGGAAACAACATTAAAAACAAATAAAACATACAGTATAGATTTTTATTTTAATAGTAAATGTGTGCCTACTCACATGAATGCAAAGTCGCTCTACCATGGCTTGGTCAGACACTACTTAAGTCATTGCCTGCCGTTGACTGTGCTAGACATTCAATCCATTTGAAATGAGAGGATTGGGAGCGAATGAATGAACGTTCATTCACTGCCAGCCTCCCATTTCAAATGGATTGAATGTCTACTCGTGATTAACTACCTGAAATTTACAGCAGAAAGATGATTGGACACTATACGATTTGACTGCTATCATCATTTTGAGAAGGGCGGCGAGCGCTACTTTTTTTTAAAGGGTACCACAGACTTAAAGACTTGTAGGCTCTAATAAGCCGCAACTGTTCTGTTTTTCTAAAATACAGTGGGGCAAATACGTATTTAGTCAACCACCAATTGTGAAAGTTCTCCTACTTGAAAAGATTAGAGAGGCCTGTAATTGTCAACATGGGTAAGCCTCAACCATGAGAGACAGAATGTGAAAACCCCCCCCCGAAAATCACATTGTTTGATTTTTAAAGAATTTATTTCCAAATTAGAGTGGGAAATAAGTATTTGGTCACCTACAGTGCCTTGCAAAAGTATTCGGCCCCCTTGAATCTTGCAACCTTACACCACATTTCAGGCTTCAAACATAAAGATATGAAATTTAATTTTTTTGTCAAGAATCAACAACAAGTGGGACACAATCGTGAAGTGGAACAACATTTATTGGATAATTGAAACGTTTTTAACAAATAAAAAACTGAAAAGTGGGGCGTGCAATATTATTCGGCCCCTTTACTTTCAGTGCAGCAAACTCACTCCAGAAGTTCAGTGAGGATCTCTGAATGATCCAATGTTGTCCTAAATGACCGATGATGATAAATAGAATCCAAATGTGTGTAATCAAGTCTCCGTATAAATGCACCTGCTCTGTGATAGTCTCAGGGTTCTGTTTAAAGTGCAGAGAGCATTATGAAAACCAAGGAACACACCAGGCAGGTCCGAGATACTGTTGTGGAGAAGTTTAAAGCCGGATTTGGATACAAAAAGATTTCCCAAGCTTTAAACATCTCAAGGAGCACTGTGCAAGCCATCATATTGAAATGGAAGGAGCATCAGACCATTGCACATCTATCAAGACCCGGCCGTCCTTCCAAACTTTCTTCTTAAACAAGGAGAAAACTGATCAGAGATGCAGCCAAGAGGCCCATGATCACTCTGGATGAACTGCAGAGATCTACAGCTGAAGTGGGAGAGTCTGTCCATAGGACAACAATCAGTCGTACACTGCACAAATCTGGCCTTTATGGAAGAGTGGCAAGAAGAAAGCCATTTCTCAAAGATATCCATAAAAAGTCTCGTTTAAAGTTTGCCACAAGCCACCTGGGAGACACACCAAACATGTGGAAGAAGGTGCTCTGGTCAGATGAAACCAAAATTGAACTTTTTGGCCACAATGCAAAACGATATGTTTGGCGTAAAAGCAACACAGCTCATCACCCTGAACACAACATCCCCACTGTCAAACATGGTGGTGGCAGCATCATGGTTTGGGCTTGCTTTTCTTCAGCAGGGACAGGGAAGATGGTTAAAATTGACGGGAAGATGCATGCAGCCAAATACAGGAACATTCTGGAAGAAATCCTGTTGGTATCTGCACAAGACCTGAGACTGGGACGGAGATTTATCTTCCAACAGGTCAATGATCCAAAACATAAAGCCAAATCTACAATGGAATGGTTCAAAAATAAACGTATCCAGGTGTTAGAATGGCCAAGTCAAAGTCCAGACCTGAATCCAATCGAGAATCTGTGGAAAGAGCTGAAGACTGCTGTTCACAAACACTCTCCATCCCACCTCACTGAGCTCGAGCTGTTTTGCAAGGAAGAATGGGCAAGAATGTCAGTCTCTCGATGTGCAAAACTGATAGAAACATACCCCAAGCGACTTGCAGCTGTAATTGGAGCAAAAGGTGGCGCTACAAAGTATTAACGCAATGGGGCCGAATAATATTGCACGCCCCACTTTTCAGTTTTTTATTTGTTAAAAAAGTTTAAATTATCCAATAAATTTTGTTCCACTTCACGATTGTGTCCCACTTGTTGTTGATTCTTGACAAAAAATTAAAATTTTATATCTTTATGTTTGAAGCCTGAAATGTGGCGAAAGGTTGCAAGGTTCAAGGGGGCCGAATACTTTTGCAAGGCACTGTACAAACAAGCAAGATTTCTGGCTGTCAAAGAGGTCTAACTTCTTCTAACGAGGTCTAACGAGGCTCCACTCATTACCTGTATTAATGGCATCTGTTTTAACTCATTATCGGTATAAAAGACACCTGTCCACAACATCAGTCAGTCACACTCCAAACTCCGCTATGGCCAAGACCAAAGAGCTGTCGAAGAGACAAAATTGTAGACCTGCACCATGCTGGGAAGACTGAATCTGCAATAGGTAAAACGCTTGGTGTAAAGAAAACAACTGTGGGAGCAATTATTAGAAAATGGAAGACATACAAGACCACTGATAATCTCCCTCGATCTGGGGTTCCATGCAAGATCTCACCCCGTGGCGTCAAAATGATAACAAGAACGGTGAGCAAAAATCCCAGAACCACACGGGGGGACCTAGTGAATAACCTACAGAGAGCTGGGACCACAGTAACAAAGGCGCCGCCAGGGACTCAAATCCTGCACTGCCAGACGTGTCCCCGTGCTGAAGAAAGTACACGTCCAGGCCCGTCTGCGGTTCGCTAGAGAGCATTTGAATGATCCAGAAGAGGACTGGGAGAATGTGTTATGGTCACATGAAACCAAAATAGAACTTTTTGGTAGAAACACAGGTTCTCGTGTTTGGAGGAGAAAGAATACTGAATTGCATCCGAAAAATCACCATACCCACTGTGAAGCATGGGGGTGGAAACATCATGCTTTGGGGCTGTTTTTCTGCAAAGGGACCAGGACGACTGATCTGTGTAAAGGAAAGAATGAATGGGGCCATGTACCGAGAGATTTTGAGTGAAAATCTCTTACCATCACAAGGGCATTGAAGATGAGACGTGGCTGGGTCTTTCAGCATGACAATGATCCCAAACACACAGCCAGGGCAACAAAGGCGTGGCTTCGTAAGATGCATTTCAAGGTCCTGGAGTGGCCTAGCCAGTCTCCAGATCTCAACCCCATAGAAAATCGGTGGAGGGAGTTAAAAGTCTGTGTTCCCCAACGACAGCCCCAAAACTTCACTGCTCTAGAGGAGATCTGCATGGAGGAATGGGCCAAAATACCAGCAACAGTGTGTGTAAAGCTTGTGAAGAGTTACAGAAAACGTTTGGCCTCCGTTATTGCCAACAAAGGGTACATAACAAAGTATTGAGATTAACTTTTGATATCGACCAAATACTTATTTTCCACCAAGATTTGCAAATAAATTCTTTAAAAATCAAAGAATGTTATTTTCTGGTTTCTTTTCTTTTCCACATTCTGTCTCTCATGGTTGAGGTTTACCCATGTTAACAATTACACGCCTCTCTAATATTTTCAAGTGAGAGAACTTTTAGAACAATTAGTGGTTGAATAATACTTATTTGCCCCACTGTATGTTATTAGAAACACATAAAATATTGCAATTGATTTAAAAATCTATCATATTTAGTACATGTTTTGACCTACAGAGGGTGCCATGTTTTACACGTGCAATGCACGCTGGGGGTGATGAAGCCGTTGAGTTGTACTGGGAGAATAGCTGTGCTCTATACTAGCGAAGCTAGTATGGCATGATTTTGTCACATTCTGATGCTGGTCGGATTGATTTTTTACAGAGTTGTGGGATGAGTTCCCGAGGTTGTACCTGCATCCAATTCCAGCTCATCAGCAGTGTCTTTAAACCGATCCTAAGAGGGTTGCCGAGGTATTGACTTGCTGCCATTTGACAATTTGGATTCTCGATCCCGTCGTTGCTAGTTGCATCCTTGCCTCGGTTTTTTCATTCGTCTGTCTCTCACCGCGGTTTTCCCAGTTTTTTTTTAATTGACCATGACCTACTGTCATAGACCCTTTTTTGTCTCCCTTTTTGCGATCGCGTATTTTTTTTGTGTTTTCAATAAACCCGTGTACACAATCCCTCTGCTATTGTTGTCTGCTTTGGGGTCCAACGTTGCTTCCGCATTCGCGGACCGTAACAGATTTGTTGGTTTTCATTTGAGGACTTGAGTTACTGATTGCAGCTAATAGATCGATCAACAATATACATACTATCGATGTAGAAAAAAAATAACATGGTCCTTGTGGTGTTAGTTAAAGTTACTAAACAGTGTGGTCTTGAACGCTACCTGCATGCAGTGAACATGCTTTAAGTACAAATAAAGTACAGTCCTCATATATCTCAATCTGTAGGGCAGAAAATGATGCGAATAGCCAACAATCAATCTTAAATTTAATCCATTCATTTGTTTTTCGTGTCGCTTAAGCATTTATTGACGCCATATTCATGTTGCATATGTATGTATCATTATGATGTACCGGTAACTTGTTTATTTAGCACCTTTTTGATAATGAAAGTCCAACTGAATGTTAAAGAGTGCTTATTCACTGCCACAAAAGCTTCGGGAGCAACATCTGATAAGGCCGTAAAATCTGAGCACACCAGCTGGACGATCGTCAATCTGGACAGCGCTTTTACGTGACAACAATATATTCGCTAGTGACCCGGTTCCGATCGGGTAAGACGGCACTCTCTCGGTCACGGAGGCGTCGCCCATTAGCCATCTCAGTTGAGGCAAACTGCATCAAAGCTTTCGTGTGCTGTGATGCACGGGCTATCTGCAAAAATAATCAAACTGCTGTGTTTCCCTGTATATCCTAATCAATATGTAATGTACACGACAGCTCTGGATGCTAACAATCTCCATAATTATATTGGAATAGGTTTGATCACATACAGTGGGGAGAACAAGTATTTGATACACTGCCAATGGGTTTTTCCACTGTAATAGTTTACCGAGAAGATCTGCAAACAAAAACTGGAGTTCTTGACAGCAAACACTCTCCTGCTACGTCACTAGAGTAGGGGACTGTTTGCTGTCACTGTCACCAGACGACCTTGCCATGTGATCACTGACAGTTTTGTCCTACTCTCGTCTCATCTTGTCTTCCCGGTTCATTTTGCTTTTGCTGCATGTTTAGTGAAATATCGAAAGTGCTGTCCTGCTCATTAATGTTCCTGTCGGGTTCAAATTGAAAGGACTGAACAGATGGCATGTTTATGTCGCTAGAGTCATACTCTGAACGCCCGGCAGCGCGAACTGTTGACATTACCGCCCATAGTGCATTGTGACGTCAACAACAATGGCGACCTACAAGTTAAACTAATTTTACAAATTTTATAAAAGCGAAAACATCAAGAAGGGTTTTAATATCAAATTATTATAACTCATACTGACGTTTATCATTTAAGAACTACAAGTCTTTATGTCCCTGGATCTCTTTAAAGCTGTTTGCGTAGCTGGCGGCCATCTTGGGTAAGGCAGTGCTGAAAAATACATAATGCACATTGGCATGTTATTTCTTAGTACTCCCTTATACTGTTGACGTCATTTTAGTACAAATACTAGTATCGTTATCGGTGCAACGCTAGTTACAATGCCACTTCTAAACCATGGGAGGAGCAATTATCCACGAATGAAGAACACATAGATCAGTAGTGAACCTTTGTACAGTGACCACTCATCCAGGAGGTCAGGAAGGAATTCACGCAGGCCACATCAGCCAAATAAATTGTGTTTCCAAAGTACCAGACAACAATTTGTGGGTGATCTTTACCTTTGCAAAATGGTGGTGGGCTGTTCCACTGAGACGGGTGTCCAGGCACACAGGTGATGATGACCTCACCAATGAGCTCATAGCCTTCGTAACAGAAGAAACGCAGGGTTTCTCCTGCCTGGTAACTGTGCTTGTACAGCGTTTGGTAACCATTGTCTGGGACGCCAGGGTTTGGGCATGGGTCATATTTTACTGGACAAAATGCAGGAAGAATAGACATGTATTCCGAAATTAATTTCCCCTTCTATAGTTAATGAAGCTGTATAATGATACTTACAAACACACTTTGGGCTGTGGTCACTCCATTTTGGGGTACCAGTATCTCGTCCGTGGCAAGAGATTTGACTGGGACCTTCTAGTTGGTAACCCTGGTTACAGGAGAAACGCACAATGGTTCCAACAGCAAAACCGGCTTCAGGGCGCACAGAGCGTGCGCCGTTCACGACCTCTCCCGGGTCAGAACACTGATTAACTGTGGGGGACCAAAAAAAAAAAAACAGGGAAATAGGCTCAGGAGTGGTCATACAATGAGTGGTCATACAAGTGATGCTTCAAATCTGTAGTAATTTAATCAGGCCACCACATGCAGTAAAAACTGCTTGCAGTTGCGGATGAATCGACCTCCAGCCGACCAAATCCATTTCTTCTCGGGAAAAATTTGGTTTTCATGCGCTCTGCCATGGCAAGAATTTCCATTTTGGACTAGAGAGCCACATGTAAATCAACATCTGTAAAACCATTCCATTTCTTGCGCAGTTACATGGCACTATTCATGAAAATAGGACTTCTAGAGACAGACAGCAACTTACGCTCACATTCTTACCGTCAAGTGGGAACTCGACCCAGGCTATCTGCAATGAACTCCAGCCAGTGCACCCGCATTGTGGGTGGGAACCTCTGGGTACCTCCCTATATTATTTGCGATACAAGGCTCACGATAACGATTATCTCACAGTATAGTGATAAAACAGTTACCGTTACATGGGTCAGGAAATTCCACCTACGATATTTTACAATACAACTATCAAAGTGAAACACTAATCCAATTCATTTAAATTGGGAGGATTGAAAGCTCATCTTTCAGTGCCATTGACGATGCTGCACGTTAAATTATTTTGGACCGGTTAATTCTCCCCCTTCCAGTCAAAACGAATTAGGGCCTCCACCATCAATGGCAGTCACTGAGTTCACAGACACTATCCTAGTGAAAAATTTCATTAAAAAAAAACAAAAAACGATATACCAATTTTTGGTATATCTTAAATCGTATAATCGATAACCTACAAAGTATCACGGTGTATCGCCATATGGATCTATTGTCACACCCCTACGATACATATCATCATTGACTGTTTTGCAAACATCTTGCAGTATTTTGATGTCAAGGAACCATGTTAATGTGAGGAGACTTTTGATATTTTTATAATGTTGCATTGTTGCAATGACAAAACTAAGAAGGAAACAAGGGCTTATTCCTTTGCTAAAAAACAAAACAAAAAGAACTGCATTAACAAGTGTTGACATTCACCTTTGACACAGGTAGGTGGGCTGCTACTCCAAGAGAGGTCCCACTGACAAGTGATGATGTCCGAGCCGTTGATGTCATATCCTGGTTGACACTGATATGTCAGCACACTTCCTCTCACTGGGAAGGAATGGGATGAGCTGATCCACCCGAACTCGATTTGAGGTAGAGTGGGACAGGTATCATTTGGCTCAACCTCTGTGTGACAAAATACATAATACGCATTTAATATTAAGTGTAGTATAAGTAAGACTAATAACTACCTATGAAAGTACTTTCACATTTAGCGAACAAACCTTACCACGATAATGAATGAGGAATCCCTGACTGAGAATAAAGCTGGAATCTACTGGGTCACTTTGAAACTGAATGGTGACCTCTGAACCCCCAGATACAACTTGGAAGCGCTGTTTGGAACCCAGGTAATGTCCGATGACGTGGGACATAAGATCGTGGCCGTCAAAAATGGTCAGCACATCAGTGTGGCGAATATTTAGGCTTTTGGTGGAAAAAAGAAAAAAGGAAAAACATTTATTAGTACATGAAGATTGTTTTTTTTTTGTTCTTTCTTTTTTTTCTGGAACTGCTTTGATACCATCTACTAGGGAAAATAAAAATGCATTTACATATATTTGTGATTTGTCCTAAAAGCAATTATAAAAATATAAACACATACAAAAAAATATAATTCACCGGAACATATATTTATTCTTGTATCCTCTCGCGCAGGGACGTCAAACTCATCTTTGGCGCGGGCCATGTCATAGTGAGGCTTACTTTTGAGGGCCATTATGTTTGCTAACAAGGGCTGCCACGATTAACTCATTCAGTACTAAACGTCATGTCACAAGAAAACATCCCTTCTTTGAAGCGCCACAGAAAATTATGTTCTATGGCTACATGAACAAAGAACTTACAAAAATAAAAAAGAGATTCCCATCTTTTATCATAAAAAAAAAAAGTTTGTTTCAGTTAACAGTTAAACGTCATAACATTTATTCGTCTTTGGTAGTGAATGAGTTAATCGACAAATTGACAACTAATCATTTTTTTGAGTCTCTTAACAGCAAATATTGCTTATTTCGTTATTATTATATACAATTAATTACATTATTGTGTAATAATGTGACCTCGACTCGGGACGTCGTGAGCCGGTGGGGAGAATACTTCGAAGCCCTCCTCAATTCCACTGACACGCCTTCCTTTGAGGAAGCAGAGTCTGGGGACTCCGAGGTGGGCTCTTCGATCTCTGGGGTTGAAGTCACTGAGGTGGTTGGAGAGCTCCTCGGTGGCAAGGCACCAGTGGTAGATGAGATCCGCCCGGAGTTCCTAAAGGCTCTGGATGTTGTAAGGGTGTTGTGGCTGACACGTCTCTACAACATCGCGTGGACATCGGGGACAGTGCCTCTGGATTGGCAGACCGGGGTGGTGGTCCCCCTTTTTAAGAATGGGGACCGGAGGGTGTGTTTCAATTATAGAGGGATCACACTCCTCAGCCTCCCTGGTAAAGTCTATTCAGGGGTGCTGGAGAGGAGAGTCCGCAGAGAAGTCGAATCTCGGATTCAGGAGGAGCAGTGCGGTTTTCGTCCCGGCCGTGGAACAGTGGACCAGCTCTACACCCTCGACAGGGTCGTCGAGGGTGCATGGGAGTTCGCCCAATCACTCCACATGTGTTTGTGGATCTGGAGAAGGCGTTCGACCGTGTGCCTCGGGGAGTCCTGTGGGGGGTGCTCCGGGAGTACGGGGTACCGAGCTCCTTGGTAAGGGCTGTTAGGTCCCTGTACGACCGGTGTCAGAGTTTGGTCCGCATTGCCGGTAGTAAGTCGAATTCGTTCCCAGTGAGGGTAGGAGTCCGCCAAGGCTGCCCTTTGTCACCGATTTTGTTCATAATTTTTATGGACAGAATTTCTAGGCGCAGCCGAAGCGTTGAGGGGGTCCGGTTTGGTGACCTCAGCATTGAATCTCTGCTTTTTGCAGATGATGTAGTGCTGTTGGCTTCATCAAGCCGTGACCTACAACTCTCAATGGAGCGGTTCGCAGCTGAGTGTGAAGCGGTTGGGATGAAGATCAGCACCTCCAAATCCGAGACCATGGTCCTTAGTCGGAAAAGGGTGGAGTGCCCTCTCCGGGTCGGGGATGAGATCCTGCCCTGAGTGGAGGAGTTCAAGTATCTTGGGGTCTTGTTCACGAATGACGGTAGGAGGGAGCGGGAGATCGACAGGCGAATCGGTGCAGCGTCTGCAGTGATGCGGACTCTGCACCAGTCCGTAGTGGTGAAGAAGGAGCTGAGCCGAAAGGCAAAGCTCTCGATTTACCAGTCGACCTATGTTCCTATCCTCACCTATGGTCATCAGCTTTGGGTCGTGACCGAAAGAACAAGATCCCGGATACAAGCGGCCGAAATGAGTTTCCTCCGCAGGGTGTCCGGGCTCTCCCTTAGAGATAGGGTGAGAAGTTCGGTCATCCGGGAGGGACTCGGCGTCGAGCCACTACTCCTCCGCGTAGAGAGGAGCCAGCTGATATGGCTTGGGCATCTGGTTCGGATGCCTCCTGGACGCCTCCCTGGAGAGGTGTTCCGGGCATGTCCCACCGGCGGGAGGCCCCGGGGACGACCCAGGACACGCTGGAGAGACTATGTCTCTCGGCTGGCCTGGGAACGCCTTGGGATCCCGCCGGAGGAGCTGGTTGAAGTGGCTGGGGAGAGGGAAGTCTGGGCTTCCCTGTTAAAGCTGCTGCCCCCGCGACCTGACCCCGGGACAAGCGGAAGATAATGGATGGATGGATATTGTGTTTTTTGTTATAAAAATAGAGAAAAAAGCTTCTTAAAAATGTATTATTTATAAGAAACGTATTTATTGGAAAAAAATTCAGTGAATATTCTGTGATTTCTATTGTGATTATGCCTGTCGCGATAACAAATTTTAGTAGGTGATATATTGTCTCATGAATTATTGCCGATATGCGATATTATTGTCATTTTTTTTTTAACCAATTCAACCACTCATGTAGTGACAATACATTCTAATAAATCACGCATTAAAATGCATTAAATTGTTATTCATAAAAACACACAAACTATATTGAAAATAATCACTATTTAAAAACACACACACACACAATGAATGACGAGTCATTTGAACGCTAGCTAAGTGCAGAATATGAAATAGGTGAGAAACCCAACACTATTTTTGTTCTCTGCAAACTGGAGCCAATCAAAAGTGTTTATTTGATCCAAAATGGCTGTCATCTTGTCCTGCAAAGTGTGCATGTTAACAAATTTAAAGCCAAATTATTCATTACCACTCAGATTTTTCATAACGGGTGTCATTTTAAAGCTTTTATTTGTGGAGAATCTATGTTATGTGAGATTAACTCCCGAATTCTTTATTTACATGTTAAACATGACGTGCAATTATTTTGAAATGTTCACAGGAAGTGCGTTAGCAAAGCCGCTAACCATAAGCTTTACACTCTACACTCTACTCTAATTTACCAAAAAAGTGCATTGGTCATCTGTTTTCATCATGCATGTGGTATCTGTAATAGATTTCTTTAGTTTTTTTCACATTGTTTGCGAATCCTGTAATTTTGTAAACCAGCGAGTTTTCATGTTTGAAGAATCACCTTTTAAATACAAGTTATGTTGTTTAAAAAATTCCAGTTTTTTTTTTTTTTCGTCACCCTGTACTTTTTGCGGGCAACACAAAATGACATGGCAGGCTGCATCGGGCATTAAGTTTGACATCTGTGCTTTAACACAAAAATGCTGAGCTGTGCTTACCTGCCTAAATGGGGACAAAATGAAGCAAACTCACATTTGGATGTCCAGTTCAATGCGCTTTTCTTCATTGACGTGGATCTGCCATAAGCAATCCAAGCCCTTGGAGTAGCTCTGAGGCCAATCAGGGGAAAGGATAGTACCCGAGGGATCAGTCAGGTCACCTCCACACAATGCTGAAGGGGCAAGAAAGAGGTAAAAACTGAGGTGAAAGGACACGGTCCATATGGCAAAAACATTGTAGAAGATAGTAGTGTTGTCAAAAGTATCGAAAAGTGTGAGACTGAAATGTATCTGAATATGAAATTTGAGTGCAAATGCATTGCTACTTAGTTAATTATTTGTTTTTGCACTTCCAAAGGTCACCAGAAGTGTGTATTCCAGGGCTAAATTTGATTTTGCACTACTTTTGATTATTGTTGCACTAGTATTGCAACCGATACGGCACTAAAATGACGTCATCGGTGAGGACTAAGAAATAATGTGCCGATGCTATGCAAAATGTACTTTTTAGATCTAGTTACCAACCGCTGTCCGCATAGCTACACACACCGCAGTGAAAAACAGGAGCATTGAACATTCGTTCATTCACTATCAGCCCTCCCACTTTAAATAGATTGGACGTCTAGCGCCGTCAATGGCAGCTAATGAGTTAAAAAAATAAAATTTGTTCTTCATCTGGCCAAAATGTTCCCTCCCACCAATTACTGTATTTTACACACTATAAGGCGCACCTAAAAGCCTTTAATTTTCTCAAAAGCAGAGAGCACGCCTTACGATCCGATGCACATTATATATTGCTCAATATTGGTTAATCATGGCATGATATTCCCTTTAGTGCAGCATCATCTAGTGGATGTATAACACAATCACTACTACTACTACAACTATTGTGCCTCATAATGCAGTGCGTCCTATACAGTGGGGCAAATAAGTATTTAGTCAACCACCAATTATGGAAGTGCTCCTACTTGAAAAGATTAGAGAGGCCTGTAACTGTCAACATGGGTAAACCTCAACGATGAGAGACAGAATGTGAAAAAAAAAAAAACAGAAAATCACATTGTTTGATTTTTAAAGAATTTATGTCCAAATTAGAGTGGAAAATAAGTATTTGGTCACCCACAAACAAGAAAGATTTCTGGCTGTCAAAGAGGTCTAACTTCTTCTAATGAGGTTTAACAACGTCTAACGAGGCTCCACTCATTACCTGTATTAATGGCACCTGTTTTAACTCATTATCAGTATAAAAGACACCTGTCCACAACATCAGTCAGTCACACTCCAAACTCCACTATGCCCAAGACCAAAGAGCTGTCGAAGGACACAAGAGACAAAATTGTAGACCTGTACTAGGCTGGGAAGACTAAATCTGTAATAGGTAAAACGCTTGGTGTAAAGAAATCAACTGTGGGAGCAATTATTAAAAAATGGAAGACATATTAGAGCACTGAAAATCTCCCTCGATCTGGGGCTCCATGCAAGATCTCACCCCGTGGCGTCAAAATGATAACAAGAAGGGTGAGCAAAAATCCCAGAACCACACGGGGGGACCTAGTGAATGACCTACAGAGAGCTGGGACCACAGTAACAAAGGCTACTATCAGTAACACAATGCGCCTCCAGGGACTCAGACGTGTCCCCGTGCTGAAGAAAGTACACGTCCAGGCCTGTCTGCGGTTCACTAGAGAGCATTTGGATGATCCAGAAGAGGACTGGAAGAATGTGTTATGGTCAAATGAAACCAAAATAGAACTTTTTTGGTAGAAACACAGGTTCTCTTGTTTGTAGGAAAAAGAATACTGAATTGCACCTTACCCAATGTGAAGCATGGGGTTGAAAACATCATGCTTTGGGGCTGTTTTTCTGCAAAGGGACCAGGTTGACTGGTAATATTTCAGTATGCCCTCTGCTTTATTTTCAGGTTAAAACCAACAAAAGTTGAACAGTTTTCCCCTCCCAAAAAATGCTGAATGCACACCAGAAAGAGCATCTGAACTCACACAAAATATTCTGAAAATGATTGTCTGGGACATGAGGCCCATTGCAATTCATTTTAACATTTAGAACAATATAGACATACCACAAAAAGAGTAAGAATTGTTCTGACTCCTGTTAAAAAGGCGAAGTCACAGTTTCAGTTTTTTCATTTTCATTTTTTTTTTGCACTAGTTAATGCCAGCAGCATTTGACCTCATTATTTGTGATTTATTATTGATATTTATGTTTATCATTTATACGTTAATAAAGAATTTAAGTGTTCCAAAATGTTTTTCTGTAAATTAATAAGCTTCAACAAAAACTTTATTATTAAATTAGTTAAAAATAAATAAATAAATAAATAAATAGATTAGTCGACTCAACAGGGAGTGACTTGTAAATGCCCTAAAATCGTAAAGACTGACCATGAATATTTAGTCAACCACCAATTGTGCAAGTTCTCCTACTTGAAAAGATTAGACATGCCTATAATTGTCAACATGGGTAAACCTCAACCATGAGAGACAGAAAGTGGAAAAAAAACAACAGAAAATCACATTGTTTGATTTTTAAAGAATTTCCAAATTAGAGTGGAAAATAAATATTTGGTCACCTACAAACAAGCAAGATTTCTGGCTGTCAAAGAGGTCTAACTTCTTCTAACGAGGTCTAACGAGGCCCCACTCGTTACCTGTATTAATGGCACCTGTTTAAACTCATTATCTGTATAAAAGACATCGGTCCACACTGAGTCAGTCACACTCCAAACTCCACTATGGCCAAGACCAAAGAGCTGTCGAAGGACACCAGAGGCAAAATTGTAGACCTGCACCAGGCTGGGAAGACTGAATCTGCAATAGGTAAAACGCTTGGTGTAAAGAAATCAACTGTGGGAGCAATTATTAGAAAATGGAAGACATACAAGACCACTGATAATCTCCCTCAATCTGGGGGGGCTCCATGCAAGATCTCACCCCGTGGTGTCAAAATGATAACAAGAACGGTGAGCAAAAATCCCAGAACCACACGGGGGGACCTAGTGAATGACCTACAGAGAGCTAGGACCACAGTGACAAAGGCTTCTATCAGTAACACAATGCGCCGCCAGGGACTCAAATCCTGCACTGCCAGACGTGTCCCCCTGCTGAAGCCAGTACATGCCAGGCCCGTCTGTGGTTCGCTAGAGAGCATTTGGATGATCCAGAAGAGGACTGGGAGAATGTGTTATGGTCAGATGAAACCAAAATAGAACTTTATGGTAGAAACGCAGGTTCTCGTGTTTGGAGGAGAAAGAATACTGAATCGCATCCGAAGAACGCCATACCTACTGTGAAGCATGGGGGTGGAAACATCATGCTTTGGGGCTGTTTTTCTGCAAATGGACCAGGACAACTGATCTGTGTAAAAGAAAGAATGAATGGGGCCATGTATCGAGAGATTTTGAGTGAAAATCTCCTTCCTTCAGCAAGGGCATTGAAGATGAGACGTGGTTGGGTCTTTCAGCATGACAATCATCCCAAACACACAGCTCTAGAGGGGATCTGCGTGGAGGAATGGGCAAAAATACCAGCAACAGTCTGTGAAGAGCTTGTGAAGAGTTACAGAAAACGTTTGGCCTCCGTTATTGCCAACAAAGGGTACATAACAAAATATTGAGATGAACTTTGGGTATTGACCAAATACTTATTTTCCACCATGATTTGCAAATAAATTCTTTAAAAATCAAACAATGGGATTTTCTGTTTTTTTTTCCACATTCCGTCTCTCATGGTTGAGGTTTACCCACATTGACAATTACAGGCCTCTCTAATATTTTCAAGTGGGAGAACTTGCACAATTAGTGGTTGATTAAATACTTATTTTCCCCCCTGTATCTTCAAAAATTGTGGCATCGGTACAGTGTATCAGCATCAGGAGTCCAAAAACTATATCGTTGCAACGCTAATATGAACCACTAATAATCGGGATAATAGAAGATTTGGATCAGTTGAATCAGGATAACTCAGTAATGCTCAGAAAATCATCAATATGGACAAAGATTGGAATACTGGTAGTTAGTTGGGTTTGATACAAAAGCTGCTCATCTTTTTTTATATATATTTTTTTATTTGGATTGATTCATTTTTTTAAGAGTCATATCACCTTTGCACACAGGTTCGCTGTCATTCCAGTGAGGGTTGCTGGGGTCCACGCACTCAATGGTGGCTGACCCCTGTTCCATGACGAAGCCTGGTGAGCAGCTGAAGGTAACAGTGGTGCCCAGCTGGTAGCTAATGTCACTGCTGCTGAAGTTTCCATGCGGCATGTAGGGCTCCCAGCAGTGCTCATCATCAAACGCTGGGGAAAAAAAGGAAAGGATGAAAGATGGCATTTCCCTTCATATTGTAACAGTAGTGCGTCCCCATCATAAAGAAACAATTTTCCAATTAATCCCCCACTTCAATTTCTCAACGTGAAATCTAAAGTAAACGAGAAAGTGGAAATTTCTGGAGAAATTACGATGGTAGCTTTGATGTGCTGTGATGGTTGGTATATCGTGTCACTTCCTGTTGATTTTGAGGCATCTCACCCTTCCTGTAGATATCGGGTCACTTCCTGTATATTTTGGGGCATCTCAGGTTCACTTCCTGTTCAAATTGGGTCATTCCCTGTTTTTTGGGGGGCATTTCGGCATCACTTCCTGTTCATATTGGGTCAGTTTGAAATCAATAGGAGTTAGTGGGAGGAGTTTTTGTGCTATTGAAATGAATGGTGAGTGGGCCCTTTGTGAATGGGAAATTTTGACCATTAGAAATGAATGGGTATGTTTTGGCAAATTTTGGCGGAACTGTATGTTTTCAGTAAAAACTGAATAGAACTTTTGTGTCTCTTAGCATTAAAAAAAAAAAAAAACTGCGTTTTTGGGCGAATGGTCAATTTATAGGTGTTAAACAGAAGACAGCCTGCGTTGCTTGAAAATTCCGATCGTTTTGGTTTATGATGTGTCGGTGAGTCGAAGAAACGTCATTGAAAAAAAAAGTAATATTATAGATGGTAGCTTTCATATTTGATGCAAAGCTACCATCAACTATACATGCACAAAGATTAGGCTGTTGGAAATACAGTATATCACAAAAGTGAGTACACCCCTCACATTTCTGCAGATATTTAAGTATATGTTTTCATGGGACAACACTGACAAAATGACACTTTGACACAATGAAAAGTAGTCTGTGTCCAGCTTATATAATAGAGTTAATTTATTTTCCCCTCAAAATAACTCAAAATATAGCTGTTAATATCGAAACCCCTGGCAACAAAAGTAAGTACACCGCTTAGAAACTACTTACATCCCTAAATGTCCAAATTGAGTACTGCTGGTCATTTCCCCTCCAAAATGTCATGTGACTCATTACAGGAGTGCTGTCAGCATTGCTGCAGAGATTGAAGAGGTGGGGGGTCAGCATGTTAGTGCTCAGACCATACGCCGCACTCTACATCAAATTGGTGTGCATGGCTGTCACCCCAGGACGAAGCCTCTTCTGAAGACGGTACACAAGAAAGGCCGCAAACAGTTTGCTGATGACATGTCCACAAAGCAGATGGATTACTGGAACCATGTCCTATGGTCTGATGAGACGGGCGGGCTTTCTTGTGTCCCGTCTTCAGAAGAGGCTTCCTCCTGGAGTGACAGCCATGCACACCAATTTGATGTAGAGTGCGGCGTATGGTCTGAGGGGTGTACTCACTTTTGTTGCCAGGGGTTAGAGATTAATGGCTATATTTTGAGTTATTTTGAGGGGAAAATAAATTAACTCTATTATATAAGCTGCATACAGACTACTTTTCATTGTGTCAAAGTGTCATTTTGTTAGTGTTGTGACTTTGTCCCATGAAAAGATATACTTAAATATCTGCAGAAATGCTGGGAGTGTACTCACTTTTGTGATATACTGTAGTGTTGCACGGATACCATTTGTTTGGCTCCTGATACCGATTCAGACACTCGATTGTCCGGTATCGGCCAACGGCGATACCTTACCAAATCTACCGACACCAAAGTTTTGGAAAAATTATACATTTCTTTTCCCTATTAACAATAAATTACTGCCTACTCACTGTAACGTAATTGCTATCATGGCTTGGTTAGACACCGCTTAACTCATGACGGCGCTAGACGTCCAATTTATTTGAAGAGGGAGGTCTGAGGGTGGCCATGTTGGTACGAGCAACGTTCCCACCAAAGTCAATGCATTGACATTAAAAGGACTTTTTTTCAATGTCAAAGCATCCGCCATTTACTCAGTAGCCGCCATTGACGGAAGTCAAGTTGAAGTGGGAGGGTTCGTTCAATCGTCGCCACCGTCCCACTTCGAATAGATTGGACGTTTATTGATAAATTCATTTCAATTCACAGCAGAAGGATGCCACACGATTGGACGTTTATCATCATCTTCGAAAGGGTGACAAGCGCTTCTTTATTTGTGGCAGCATGCGTAGCTGGCGGCCATCTTGGCTAGGGCGATTAACGGTTAGAAACTGGATCGAAAAAATTACACATTGCACAGCATTGGCATGTTATTTTTTAGTACTTCCTGATACCGATGATGTATTTTAGTGCCGTATCGGTTTAACACTAGCTGGAAAGAGAAACTTGAAACTGGCAAAATGTAAGGAAATATCTAAAAAAAAGAAATGGTCATTCGATATTTTGGTCTAAGAGAATAATTTTTTAGAAACGATTCAAATTTACCGTTGTGGAAATAATGAAACTTAACCCTTAACGTTTTGGAGCACAACCTTTTGAGGTAGTGAATTGTCGTTATGCACTTAATTACATAATCAAGATTTTTACTAGTTTTTCTGAAAGGACACAGAAAATCCAATGCTGACTGATGCAGAACAGAAAAATCTTGCCTATATAGGTGTAAATACATGCAACACCATAGAATCCCTCGACAAAAATCGTTAAAGGTCTTTGCCAGAAAACCAATGTCATTCAATTTTTATATAATTTCTTTTAAAAAGTACAATTTATTGAGCCTTGGGAATTTGAAGAAAAAAATTAAAATGGCTTGTCTGATGTACATGGTATTACATGGACTCGCCCCACCACTTATGTTGGACTTTAAAAAAGCACTTACAGCGGTCTTGGGACCAGGGCCTCCTCCAGAGGGGACTGTGAGGTACCACTCAGAAAAACAGCCTTTGGTCAAAACCCTATCTCTATAAAGCCTGGTAAGATCTAGAACAATCTGCCACTCGCCATCAGGGAATGTCCTTCATTACAAATCTTCAAAAGTCACCTCAAGCAGTGATTGAAAGTTAACCAGTCATGTAACTAGGCATGTGCCAGTATGAGATTCTGACAGTATGATAACCTTTAGCCTAAATATCACGGTTTCGCTGTATCACGGTATTGCAATTACAGCTATATAATGTGCTACTTTCAGATATCTGGGTTTAAAAAGAAAAAAAACTTTTCCATTTAACGGGATTTTATCACATTAGCAAATTGGAACATAAGTATAATGTTAAGTTAAAATAAGTTTTAAAAAATATTCTAAATAAAGTTAAAATAAATGCAGTCCTTTAAGTGAGCCTAAACCCACAGCCACAGCTCAGCATTATTACCATCAGAACAAAAATAATTGAATTATTTCCATAAAAAGCATGTGTGTATGACTCGTAATATGTTTACATTATACTCACCCTCTCTTTCTCTACACAAACAGTTGCCAGAGAAAAAAAACCACACCACGTTTTACCACCGCTAGACACGCTAAACACGCTAGAGTGAACTCTCGTAGCTGGTGGAAAACGTTAATGACAGTGTTTACTAACTTCTAATTTTGTATACCGTATTTTTCGGACTATAAGTCGCGTTTTTTTTTCATAGTTTGGCTGGGGGTGCGACTTATACTCAGGAGCGACTTACAGTGCCTTGCAAAAGTATTCGGCCCCCTTGAATCTTGCAACCTTTCGCCACATTTCAGGCTTCAAACATAAAGATATGAAATTGAATTTTTTTGTCAAGAATCAACAACAAGTGGGACACAATCGTGAAGTGGAACAACATTTATTGGATAATTTAAACTTTTTTAACAAATAAAAAACTGAAAAGTGGGGCGTGCAATATTATTCGGCCCCTTTACTTTCAGTGCAGCAAACTCACTCCAGAAGTTCAGTGAGGATCTCTGAATGATCCAATGTTGTCCTAAATGACCGATGATGATAAATAGAATCCACCTGTGTGTAATCAAATCTCCTTATAAATGCACCTGCTCTGTGATAGTCTCAGGGTTCTGTTTAAAGTGCAGAGAGCATTATGAAAACCAAGGAACACACCATGCAGGTCCGAGATACTGTTGTGGAGAAGTTTAAAGCCGGATTTGGATACAAAAAGATTTCCCAAGCTTTAAACATCTCAAGGAGCACTGTGCAAGCCATCATATTGAAATGGAAGGAGCATCAGACCACAGCAAATCTACCAAGACCCGGCCGTCCTTCCAAACTTTCTTCTCAAACAAGGAGAAAACTGATCAGAGATGCAGCCAAGAGGCCCATGATCACTCTGGATGAACTGCAGAGATCTACAGCTGAGGTGGGAGAGTCTGTCCATAGGACAACAATCAGTCGTACACTGCACAAATCTGGTCTTTATGGAAGAGTGGCAAGAAGAAAGCCATTTCTCAAAGATATCCATAAAAAGTCTCGTTTAAAGTTTGCCACAAGCCATCTGGGAGACACACCAAACACGTGGAAGAAGGTGCTCTGGTCAGATGAAACCAAAATTGAACTTTTTGGCCACAATGCAAAACGATATGTATGGCGTAAAAGCAACACAGCTCATCACCCTGAACACACCATCCCCACTGTCAAACATGGTGGTGGCAGCATCATGGTTTGGGCCTGCTTTTCTTCAGCAGGGACAGGGAAGATGGTTAAAATTGACGGGAAGATGGATGCAGCCAAATACAGGAACATTCTGGAAGAAAACCTGTTGGTATCTGCACAAGACCTGAGACTGGGACGGAGATTTATCTTCCAACAGGACAATGATCCAAAACATAAAGCCAAATCTACAATGGAATGGTTCAAAAATAAACGTTTCCAGGTGTTAGAATGGCCAAGTCAAAGTCCAGACCCGAATCCAATCGAGAATCTGTGGAAAGAGCTGAAGACTGCTGTTCACAAACACTCTCCATCCAACCTCACTGAGCTCGAGCTGTTTTGCAAGGAAGAATGGGCAAGAATGTCAGTCTCTCGATGTGCAAAACTGATAGAAACATACCCCAAGCGACTTCCAGCTGTAATTGGAGCAAAAGGTGGCGCTACAAAGTATTAACGCAAGGGGGCCGAATAATATTGCACGCCCCACTTTTCAGTTTTTTATTTGTTAAAAAAGTTTAAATTATCCAAAATATTTTGTTCCACTTCACGATTGTGTCCCACTTGTTGTTGATTCTTGACAAAAATTAAAATTTTATATCTTTATGTTTGAAGCCTGAAATGTGGCGAAAGGTTGCAAGGTTCAAGGGGGCCGAATACTTTTGCAAGGCACTGTATGTGTGAAATTATTAACACATGATATCATTTCACATGTTATTTTGGTGTTTTGGAGTGACACTGATAGTTTGGTAAACTGGTTAGCATATTCTTTATGCTATAGTTATCTATATAAATCTTAATAGCTATGGCCACGTTCGCGTTCTGCCTTTGGCAATGTGTGTTCAATTGTATCATTGACTTTTTTATTTTGAAATGCATGCTCTTAGTTTGTGGCGCTTTCACGCCCACGTGGGACGCACTCGCACTTGTTTACGCAAAGAAGAGCGCTCACACGCCAGAAGACGGACAGCTACGCAGCGTCTCTGTCTGAGCGAGTGGGCGAGAGAGAGAGAGAGAGAGAGAGAGAGAGAGAGAGAGAGAGAGAGAGAGAGAGAGAGAGAGAGAGAGAGAGAGAGAGAGAGAGAGAGAGAGAGAGAGAAAGAGAGACACGGCTGCATACCTACGTTCATTTTTTATGCCTGTAAAATATCTCTACAGAGGAAACGCCTGTGTGTATCATCTTTTATGTTGTTGTGTGTTTTCCACCCGCGATCGGACACTTAGAGCCAGTTGTGTGGTTGTTTGAACGATGTGCTAATGCTAGCGAACACATGCTAACCGTTTGTGTCATTGATGTAATAGCACCTAATTATCATTTATTTACGTTGATGCAAACCTGTTTGGTGTCGTGCATGAAATTCATTTCGTTGTTCATGCACACTGTACACTTATTCAGCATGTTGTTCTCTATTGTATTTTTATATTAAATTGCTTTCAAGATGACATATCTGTTCCATGTGTTGGATTTTATTAAGTAAATTTCCCCCCAAAATGCGACCTATACTCCGGTGCGACTTATATATGTTTTTTTTTCTCTTCGTTGGGCATTTTATGGCTGGTGCGACTTATACTCAGGTGCGACTTGTAGTCCGAAAAATACGGTAAATGCGAAATCATATAGGAAGTATTGCCTCCTCAGCAGCCACTCCCCGCAAACATGTTTTACCTGTCAGTTGGCCCTCCTACTCTAAGCCACGGCCGTCTGTAACTTTTCTGCAGCCTAAGTATTCCCATACCAGCGATTCGTTCAGGTGTTTCACCTCCTCCAGCCATCGTGTAGCACATCTGACTCACTGACACTGAGCAACAACTGATGGGGGAGATTTGATCCTTGTAGCTGCAAGCGAAGGATTTCATCATGCATTTTTGGGACATAAAATATGGCTAATACGTTAGGGACGGTAAGACGGAAAATGTTCACGGTTTTGAAACCTTGACATTTTCATACCATGATATACCTTAGAACCGGTAATCGCACATGTCTACATGTAACTACTAAATTTTAACTTCTTAATAATTTATTGTACTGTGCTATGTTCTGTTGTGCCCTCTTGTTCTCTCTTATGTCTTCTTGTATCTTTGTTTCATTACCTGCCTAGGGACTGCGGATGAAAATTAGCATTTTTGCTATAATCCAGCATATTTACGTATTTTAGATGTGTCTAATAGATGTTCATTAATGTGCACTGTCCCTTTCAAATACATTTTTAAAAATGTCATCAATTGTCGCTCCAACTGAGTACATTCCTAACAGGCCTTGAAGCTCACCTTCATATCGAAGTGCCAGAAGTAGAGGGATAGAGGATGAATCAGCAGTGAGTTCCAAGTACAGAGAAGTGCCCTCACTCAGCAGTCCATGCTCTGGCACATCATCCATATCTGAGTCGAAGAGAGGTGGTGACAACGAACTGTTCCCGCTGTGCACAATTAACCTAAAAGGACAGAAAGCATATTAATATGACATTGCATGTTTCAGATCCTGGACACCTTTCCTGCAAGATGTCGAAAGATTAACTTGTGTTCACTGTTATTATTTGATGAAGGTGTCATATTTAATGTGGTTTTGTTGGTATAGTGAAAAGGATGTTACATTAGAGCGAAATCATGCTCTTGAAAATGTATAACGTAAAAAAAAAAAAAAAAAGTCCATATATCCGTTTTTAAGCAGGATCGGTACTGACTTGGCTTGAATCAACAACCATTTTTAAGCAAAAAAAGAAATCAGATATTTAAGAAAAATGATCTGCAATGTTGGAACTAGAAGAATAGAATAATGAAACACCTTTATTGTCACTGTACAGAGTACAACAAGATTTAAAGATCTATAGCATCCACCAAATAAAACAGCAGCAAAAATACAATAAGGCTAATATAAAAACACAGGTTACCGTGTACACAGATTAGGAATAAGTGAATAACTGACAAGCAGCAAGTGGTGATGTAGCGGTAATAAAACAATGCATTTATGACAATTTACAGTACCCTGACTAGGAGGCAAATGGCTGACTTGATATGATGCAAATGACAGTTTGTGCATAGATATTGATGGAGAAGGCTTCTGACAGGGTCCCCAGAGAGGAACTGTGGTTTTGTTAGAGGAAGTCTGGAGTGGCAGAGAAGTATGTTCAAATGGTGCAGGACATGTATGAGGACTGTAAGACAGTGGTGGGGTGTGCTTTTGGTGTGACGGAAGTGTTCAAATTGGAGGTGGGACTACATCAGGGATCAGCTCTGAGCCCCTTCTTGTTCTCTATGGTAATTGAGAGGATGACAGACAATGTTTGACAGGAATCTTCATGCACTATGATGTTTGCAGATGACATTGTGATCTGTAGTGAGAGCATAGAAGAAGTGGAGGAGAAACTAGAGGTGCGGCGGTTTACCCTGGAAAGGCGAGGAATGAAGGCTAGCCACAGCAAGACTGAGTATCTGTGTGTAAATGAGAAGTACCTAGTTGGAAGAGTGAGGCTACATGGAGAAGAGTCCAAGAAGGTGGAGGAGTTTAAGTATTTAGGCTCAAGATTCCAGACCAATGGAGAGTGTGAAAAAGAAGTGAAGGAGCATGTGGAAGCAGGCTGGAACGGGTTGAGAAAAGTGTCAGGTGTGATGTGTGACAGAAGGGTTTCAGCTAAAATGAAAGCAAGGTTTATAAAACAGTGGTGAGACCAGCGATGATGTATGGTCTGGAGACAGCGCCACTGAGAAAAGACAGGAGGTAGAGCTAGAGGTAGCGGAGATGAAGATGCTAAGGTTCTCTTTGGGATTGACCAGAATGGATAGGATCAGGAATGAGCATATCAGAAAGACATGGAGATAAGGTCAGAGAGGGCAGACTGAGATGGTTTGGGCATGTCCAGAGGACAGATAGTAAGTATATTGGAAAAAGGATGCTGAATTTCCATATGTCAGGAGTTAAGACAACTAAAGTGAGGTACTATAGATGCTGTGAGGTAAGAGTGTGACAATATCTCGATACAGCGATATATCGCGATATTTTGCAACCCGATGGGTTATCGATATGCTCCCGCCAAGAATCGATACTTTTATTTAACATATTGGCCATACAATGGAATATGGATGCTGTAAACTGCTCAATGTTTGTTGAGCAATTCCTTGGCGGTCCACTAGGGGCGCTCGGGAGTGGCGGTGAGGGTAAAGTGCGCACAAGTTGTCTAGAGAAGAAGAGAGGAAGCTCAAGTGGGTTGAAAAAATAAAAAAGCTCCGTGAGAACGGTGGAGGAAAAAATGAGAAAAATATTGCTACAAATCACACATGGGGACACACTTTAGATTTTACACCAACAAGAAAGGAAGTAAGGTGAATAAGGACTTTGCTGTATGCAAGAATTGTCTAAGAAAAATAAGTTTCACTGGGAGCTGGTGACGTAGTGGATACCGGAGTTTGTGAGCTTCGCTTTCATCACTTGAGGTAAGAAAGTTATGCAATGTAATTGACGTTTTAATTTACATGTATTATTTTGATGACATTTGGTGTTGAATGATATAAAATAAACCAGGACCCTAAACTGGATGAAAATGAATATCGAACAAGCCCACATGAATTTACCGATTTATTTGATATTATTTGAGAACCAATTTCCATCTAGTTTACTACACAAACTGTTATGACTGTCATTTTGATACAATAAGCTATAAAATGGTTTGAATAGGTTCCAAGATATATAAAGTGATGTGCATGATAATTAATGTAGCCTACATATTAATAATAGGTAATTATTGATATAGCCTACATATTAAAAATAGGTAATTATTGAATTTTTAATTTCTATACATTCAATTCATATTTTTTTTAATTCAATACTTCCAACACAAAAAAAAAAATCAGGATTTCAACTCAAACGCTATGAAGTAGCTAATATTTTTTGTTTTATTTTGTTGTTTTTAAGGTGAGGAAGACTGTGACTGAGCAAGTCTGACATCTTAAATGCTGAAGTAGATAGCGGAAGTGCTCAAACCAAGCAACAAAGGTCATATACGAAGAAAAGACCCACCAATTTTATCATTGCCCCACTCCAAGCTCAACTGCTGACACCTGCGGCACTTTTTATTTATTTATTTTTTAAAAGATTTAAAACTTTAAAGAAATTAAGGGTGCCATTCATCATGATCTCTCCAAGTCATATCAGTGGTCGTGGTTGGTTTCCTCTATATGTGCAGGGGCACAATTTGCAGTAGATTTATATTTTACAGCAATGTTGCACAGATAAGGTGTCACTGCTTAATAAATGACTTAAACAGTATTTTTTCTATTTTTAAATATCTTTTTTTTTCTTCGTTTCAACAGTTGTATCGTAGAATGTCATGTATCCAATTTCTGACCAATATATCGATAATCGCTGTATCGTGATATAATCGTTATCGTGAGCCTTGTATCGCGAATCGTATCGTATCGTGAGGTGCCCTGAGGTTCCCACTCCTACTGTGAGGTACAGTAAGGTACTGTTCACGTGACAAAAAGATACATGGTGGAAAACACAGACAACACTGCAAAAGCCATTTCTGCTCTTGCACCCCTCTTTAAAACAAACTGCTGTATTTTAAGCCAAAAGAATTGTTGTTTTTGATAGAGCAATAAGTCTATATACTGCAATAGCAGATTCATGGCGCATTAAACCCCCGAACTATTTTTAATTTGTCCGTTTTACCCTGGAAACTCCCGTTTACAGACGTCGCGCAACCGTTTTTGTTTCAACCCTTCCAGAAAAAGGTCAGTAATTATATTTATTATTCAAAATGTATGTCATTTTTAGCTTAGAATCATTAATTGATGTCTAATATTTTGTTTAAAAAAGAAAAAACGAAAAATTATTCACTCGCATATTTTAAACTTTTAAACAAAGTACGTCACAATGAAAAAAATGGTGTCTGTAAATAAGTCAAGGATATCTACCTCATAACTATGGCTTAATTTTATTTTTTTTGTTACTGTCGCATTTTCCCCGATATGTTAGATGATAAATAATCGATCCAAACAAAGAAAAATTGAAAAAAAAAAAAAAAACATTTAAAAAGGTAAATATATGAAAAAGAACATCTCGACCAATCCTTGATGTCTGTGATTTCTGCATCGCGACCCTTGTTATATTAACATGTTTCACCCATAAAATCCCCCAAAAATCCGGCTGTGGCCATTCACATCTGTGTCTCGTGGCGTCTTTAATTATGCTTCCTCATGCTCTCTCTCTTTCTATATATGTGTATACATACATATACACAAACATATATATACATATATATACACATATACATATATATATATATATATATATATATACACACACATATATACATACATATATATATACTATATACATATATAAGGGCAGTCAAAGGATTAAAATTTTTAATCGAGTTAATCACAGCTTAAAAATTAATTAATCGTAATTAATCGCAACTCAAACCATCTATAAAATATGCCATATTTTTCTGTAAATTATTGTTGGAATGGAAAGATAAGACGCAAGATGGATATATACATTCAACATACGGTACATAAGTACTGCATTTGTTTATTATAACAATAAACAAGATGCCATTAACATTATTAACATTCTGTTAAAGCGATCCATGGATAGAAAGACTTGTAGTTCTTAAAAGATAAAAGTTAGAACAAGTTATAGAAATTTTATATTAAAACCCCTCTTAATGTTTTCGTTTTAATAAAATGTGTAAAATTTTCAATCAAAAAAATAAACTAGTAGCCAGACAATGTTGATGTCAATAATTACACAATGCTCATGGGTGCTGCAGCCCATAAAATCAGTCACACCCAAGCGCCAGCAGAGGGCGATAAAACTCCAAAAAACACAAGTAACAAGTGGACTTTGCACTGTTCTGTCATTTTAATCTGTTTGAGCGGGGCATGTGCGTTAGTTGCGTCAAATATTTTAACGTGATTAATTTAAAAAATTAATTAACGCCCGTTAACGCGATAATTTTGACAGCCCTAATATATATATATAATAATAAAATGACTGGAGACAAAATAGCGGATGAGACTCCGGCGTCCTAAAGTCGAAATCACGTAAGTTGGGTACGTTGTAATGCGGGGACTAACTGTACTCTGTCTTAGGTTCCTTTATTGAGAATTTTTAAGAAATTCCTTTATTAACATTTTTTAAAAAAACGAAATATCAACTATTGGCGTGAGCATATCGATAACTTATTAAGATACATAGAATCACAAGATATCACTATATCAATTTATTGTCACACTCCTACTGTCCTTAAGTTATAAATAAGTTTAAGAGAGAAAAATATCAAACTACAATTAGTGATCCACAAAACAACTTACTTATCATCATCTTCATCCAGTGCGATCCTCTCAAAATGCAGGTGGAGTCTGTGGCCATCTTTGGCTTCTAGTAACCAGTGGCAGCTCAGGTTGTTTCCATTACTGTGATTGGCAATAGACGGCGGGTGTGGCGATAGGATTCGGCCCACTGTTGCATTACGAACCCACCCCCCACAGGACACAGCTGTGGAAAAACAACACCCCGCATATCGCTTTAAGATATGAACTACGCTCACCAGTCAAATTTATTCCTCACAAGAGGCCTTCAAATGAGGTAACTGACCAACACATTGGGGTTCGGGCGTACTCCAGTGTGGTTGTGTTGTATTGACGCAGGTCGCCACCTCATGACCGCGGACTTGGAATCCTGGATCACAATGGAAGTGTGCCTGACCGCCAGGATGGATGTCGGTTACGGTCACACCACCGCTTTCGGGAGAATGAGGGAAGATGCAGGATAGCATAAAAGCTGCAAGACATGAAAAAGTGCAACTATGGACCTTAAAACATAGAGTTGGACCTACAAAAACGGAATTGTAAACCTTTCAACCTTTTCCATTTTATCCCTCAAAGGCACTCATTTAACTCACTGGCTGCCATTGACGGCACTAGACGTCTAATCAAAACAGAAACATTTGTTCATTCGCCATTCCCAGTCAAAATGGAATGGATGTCTAGTGTCGTCAATGACACTGAAACACACCTGTCAACCCGAGGCCGTTGGCAATCTTACAAATAATGACGTATGCCCTTACAAATTGGTGACTTATCTTACAACGTCGTATATAGCGTGAAATATGAAACAAAAATAAAACTCAAGTTTTAAAATAATATGAATTTATTGGTAATATTGTCACATATAACCTGGTGCAATCAAAGAACAATCAATATCTTCAGCTCCATCATGATTACTAAAATTTAACAGTGGCTTTTGTTATAATTGTATGTAGCCCTTTTGGCATTTTCTATCATGTTTTGATGGCTACACTTCATGGCACTTCAGCTCGCAATTCAGTTTGACTTGAAGGTAGTTCGTTAGTGTGTCCAATTATAAATTCAAAAGGTCAATTGATAAAATTAACGTACCGATGCAATCTTTGAGTCAGGGAACATTTCTTTTGCTAATTCTGAGAAGTGATCAGCAACAGTTGCGGGCAAATTGTGTTCGGCAACAAATTGGCAGAATAAAATCTCTGCTTTCGTCACTTTTCATTCTGTAGACTTCATCTTTATGACCAGTGTTGTTAATCTTACTTTTAAAAAGTAATTAATTACAGTTACTTCTCCCAAAAAGTAATTGAGTTAGTAACTCAGTTACCTGAATGTAAGAGTAATTAGTTACTTGGCAAAGTAACTGGTGTTACCTTTCATGTATTTTTTTTTTCATTTTTCAAAAAAAAAAAAAAAAACTTTGCTATGTTTGGAAGTCATTTAATGTTGTAAATCAATTGTTAAAGTTGTTAAAATTGTTCCCGTTTTTGCATTACTTCGCTTCTGTCTACTTTCGGCATGTGAAAGTTTTAAAACTGTTTGATCATTTAAAGATTGATTCAAGTCAAGATTTTGCCGATTTAGGAGTATTTTAGATAAAAAGTTACTTAGGTTCGCTAGGTAAGTTCACAACAACAAACTTTCTGAGAAATCTACTGCTTTAAAATGGCGGCTGTTTACTAACGCCACCGAGTCTGTCATTTCGCATGTAGTTCTATATGCATGTGATATCTAGACGTATATTGTAGGCTGTCGGCTACAGTCAGGAAATATTGGAGCCACCTAGCCTAGCATCGCGTTTGCTACGGCGTCACAACAAACACTCTTCTCTCTCCGTGTCGCTGACTTTTCTCGCGTCATTCAGCCAACGTAGTAACGCATAGTAACGCACATTGTCCCGTTGCCGAAACGGTGACAAAATCCGAACGGAGAAAAAAAACGTACTGCACGAAAGACGTACAGATTTTGAACGTACGGCATACACATTTAAAAATCAGTGCTCACTTGTACAAATTACACTGAAACCGTACAGCTTGACAGGTATGGAAACATGAGCATTCACTTCCAGTCTTCCCGGTTTAAATGAACTGAATGTCTACCCTATCTAACCCCCTATCACCGTCAATGACAGCCAATGAGTTAATGGCCCTATCGCAAAACCACGCCCTCAAATCAGAAACCTTTGACATCAGCCGCAGAGTTGCTTAGGAATGTACTATGTGGTTGTGACTTAAAACATCTTTTTTTAACTTTAAAACTGCAAAAAACGGTTTACCGATGTGCGTGGCGTACCTGTAATTCCGACACCATAATACCCTGGTTACCCAACAATGCTTGCGTGCACAAATAACAGCGCAAAGTTATATTCAAACTTATTTACCTTGATAGTGCAGGATGAACTTTCCGTGGTTGTTCGATTGGCGGCTGCTGTAGTGAATGTGCACCTGATTGGTTGTGCTGCGAATCACCTGACCCTCCCTCATCAGGCTCTCATTGGCTAGAAGCTTCGGTGCTGAACCTCCATACCCCATAATTGTAAGGGACTCCTCCTTGGACAGATTCACCTTCCTTACCTGGCAAAGAAAATAATGTAAAAATGTTAAATGATGGTAAATGTTTTAGATTTACAGCACAAAATATATTAACTCATAGTCTGCAATTGATAACGATTGACATTAAATTAATTTAAACTGGGAAAACGGGCTGTGAATGTTCATCTTTCAGTGGCATTAATGAGTTAAAAACATATAACCAAAGAATAGTGAAAATGATACTAGTGATAAATACTCTACCTGAATCTCCACACCAAAGCCTGCATACACTCTAATGCTGTAGGTGCATTCCAGCGGGGAAACAGATAATGATGATGACGCAGAATCTGGTGACTCGACAACATCCTCCATTGCAGACAAGGATGCATTGCACTGAACTGTGAAAATAAGAAAAGATGACAGGTAATTTGAAATATGCACAGAATTTGAAATTGGATGAAAAAAGATCGGTCTCTAGAATTTATACAGTACATAACTGCCATGATAGTTCTTAAAGATTTCAATACGACTCTTTTACACTGTCTTCCTTATGTAATAGGGATATTGCGCCAAACTGTGTAATGGGAACGTCCCATCAAACATATTAGTTTCCTCACACCAGGTCAGTGCAATAGCTTTTATTACCCTAATTGCAAAGCACATGAGTCTACTTAATTGGAAAAAAACTGAGCCTCCATCTTTAAAGGACCTGATTGAAGAAGTTACCGTATTTTTTGGACTATAAGTTGCAGTTTTTTTTCATAGTTTGGCAGAGGGTGCGTCTTCTACTCTGGAGCGACTTATGTGTGATTATTTACGGTCGGGTCGTGCCGACTTCTCTCTCGCTAAATTTTTAAAAAATAAATACATATTCATATATTTATACTAAAACGATGTATGGATGTTAAATAAAATAAATAATTTGGATAAAACAGAGAAGGCACTGTGCATGCCTGCGCACGTGAACGCAGTGGCTCCGCTCTCTTTTCAATCTTTCCTCCCAGCCCCCTGGCGCCATCCACGAGCATCCTGGTATTTCCTTTTCGATATGGAGCAGCTATAGGAGTGAAAAACTAACTAAAGACAGGGGAATTGAAAAGCAAACAACTGCGGTAGGAGTGGGATATGGAAAGGATTCAAATTGATTGCTGAAGATGCCATACGAAAACCTGTGTCGGCTTCGCTGAATGTAAACAAATGTGGCGCTTTGGTCTCATACGAGAAATATATTTAACAAACTTTTCCAGCGTTATTTCGTTGTGTAAATGCATTTATAATGATCTTAAAAATATGTAGACTATTTAAACATTGAGAAAACTTGCGTTTTTTTTTCTTCTGCCAACTCGAGGAGATTAAAATAAATGTTAAATCCCGTATCCGCCTTTTAGAACAGAGACGCAAATATAAAAGATATAAATGTTTATTGAATATCCATCTTACAGTCTTGTTTAAATGGGAGAATTCGTTACAAAAGACAGGCTATAATTTGTTATCATTATGCATACTTGCACCAGCATCGTCACAAACGTGATCACACAAAACACAACCATGCATCGCATTCCCACATTTCCTACTTCTCCTGAGTCCTCAAAAAACATAAAACATAAAATTTTGTTTTTGTTTTTCGGGCTCGTGCCTACAAATAAAACTTAAAATTTCGGGGTTTTTTGGGTAAGAAAGTTTTTTGGTAAGAAAATCAAGTTAATTGATCGGGCTCGGGCCGCGTCGGGCTTTAATACCCGCGGGCCGGTCGGGTCCGGCTGGATTTTTTAGGCCCGATCTAACTTCTAGCGTCATGTAATGTTAGCATACCTTGCACCTATTCAGCCTGTTGTTCTCTATTGTATTTTAAATTGCCTTTCAAGATGACATGTCTCTACTTGGTGCTGGATTCTATCAAATAAATTTCCCCCAAAAAATGCGACTTATACTCCGGTGCGACTTATATGTTTCTTTTTCCTTTTTTTGGCTGGGGCGACTTACACTCAGTTGCGACTTATTGCCTGAAAAATATGGTATGTCCAATCTAAAACTGGAACACCTAAAACATGTTGTAAATGGCTCTCTCTAGACAAACAAAAAACAGAAAACACATTTTTAACCTTTTTTGAGACTCAATCTAAAAAATAGCTCTCATTATTACCTAAGCTACTACAGCCTCACCCTACCTTTATTCATTTATTTCATAAGTCGCCTGCCCCTTTAGCTCTCAATTTCAATTTAATCTTGATTTCCATATATTGTTTTGTAAGCAATGCTGAATTTGTATCCCCGCTTGTGAAATAAGTTTCACCTTCATATAGAGCCTATGTGTTCCCCCTAAGTCTCTGTGACTCTGGAGTAGAACGACAAACTAAGTAGCGATTTTTTGTATCCCAGACTATGTATTCCGTGTTTTGTTAGGCTATGTTGTTTTTCATTTTTGTTTTTCCCCGTCATTGAGCGTGTGCACTGACTGCTGCTTCCATGTCAACTTGTGGATGGGGGCGGTGTCTTGCTCGCCCGTCGGTTCCTGTGCAGCAGTCACATTCCCCGAATGACTAACACACACGTTAGAGTGGGCATACGCATGACTGGATGCCACTGAAAACCTTGTAAGATGTCGATTAATATTCTGAGGTGATTTGTCTTCATACTGGGTTTCCCACTACACATTACTGAAATTGTTTGCACACTCACACACTTTCATCTGTCTTATCTTCCCTCTTCTCTCTTTCGGTTACTAGGCATCCACTCCCCTCATAGTGTACCCTCGGTAAGATTAGCAGGGGCCAACAATATAAATGTCCCAGATGTACTTTTGCAACTCTGAGGGCCACCAGAATGCCCCAACCACTGGCCCAGTGGGGGCAGTAAAAATAATGTGTCAATTAAAAAAAATAAAAAAAAAATCTTCTTTCACATTAATTCCCAGTAATCCGTGTTTGACGACGTTTCACTATTCCAATCAAAGACAACCTTACAGTCTATGCTGCAAAAGTTGCTCTCCGTGGGGTGTAAACACACCTCTTTTGCTCTCTCCCACATGAACGTGCGCATCCTGATTACTGCTGCTTATTCATTGTTAGTATCTCAGTACCCACCTAACGTTATACTCAGGGGTGCACATAAGAGGTCCGCATGCGCGCATACGTACTGGACGTAGACAAACGCGCTGGCCCTCAACGGTTTCCATATGCTTTTGCGTACCGATGGCTGACCACTGTATTTGCGGCGGACACGAGAAAATCACTTCTCAAAATGTCGAAGAGGCAGGCCACACTGAATAATTACTTCCGTGTTCCCCCACCCCCGTCAAAAGACAGACAGACGACAGAGATGTCACCGGAGCTACCGAAAAAAAGGACTTTTGCTGAAAAGTGGCTACAGGAGGTACCATGGCAAGAAGCAAATGATGCTCGCACGGAAATGCGGTACAAAATGTGCCGTGAGAATCCCAATGTCGCCGATAAGAGCAGCGCATTTTATGTAGGGTCAAAGAATTTCAGCCATCCAAACTTTGAAAAGCACGAAAAAAACAGAGAGCATGTGGCAATTAAGCAAACTATCGATGTCAAACAGGACCCCACTCGCCCTGTGGACAAGTGGCGGAATAGGGCGGAATAAAGGTATTGAACAGCGACATGCACTGACAAACGTGTTTTTGCTCGCATTTTACAAAGCTAAACATGCACGTTCAATGAGGTCTTATGAGGAGGGCATCCCACTTTTAAAAAGGCTTGGAGTTTAAAAAGGCTGGGAGCTGCATAATGCCCTTCATTTTAAATTGGTGCTTTTTATTTCTTTACATTTCACTTCAAAGTAATGGCAATTTTGTTGTGCCAGTTGATGTTAATCAAGCATTAATTGTTATTATAATTAATTAAAGTTAATTGGCTCTAAGTAAAGCTTGTCATAAATTTATCGCATCAGGCGGGTCGGCTCTCAAGCTCAATGAGGACCAAGTCACATCTCCAGGTCCTCCTCTGAGAACCTGGGCAAAAAAATTATGTGCACCCCTGGTTATACTACAAGACGACATGTTTCTGAAACCCCCAGCACCCCGCCAAGCACCGGGAAGAAAAGACCACTCAAGAAAGAGAAAATCAACTGGGGAGCTGAGGGAAAGCGAAATCCTATATGAAAAAAAAGGGAGAGAAATTTTGGGCCCCAGTGAGGAGACCACTGGAATTTGCTCGGCTACGATGAGACAAAAAGTGCGGTTTACTGTGAGGTGTTCAGATCAATGCCCACATATGCAGACAAGTAACTTAGAGAAAAGTTAACGAGTACGAAACCTATGGTATGAACATAACGTATCTGCGTGACTACGTAGAAAATAATATCGTCATAACGATGGTCTAGCTTGAAAATTGCTAGCCATAATTGCCATCTCTTTGACTTCTGAATTGTTGCCACGACAACCGAGCCAGGGGAGACTTCCAGAGGGCTGTAAGGGGAAGACAGGAAAGCTTCGCCAAGGCACGGGGATCTCCCTCGGGCCCAGCCTCCACCTGGAGCTCCCAAAACAAAATGTTGGCTACACTAGAGTGATTACGGTTTTGATTATGGAATTGGAATAGGATTATTTGCAATAGATTCATGCTTTTGCACAATTTTGCTGCACTTTTCATTTAATCTACCTATAAAAATTGTTATTCAAGTTATTCAAGCAAATTACTCTTATTGGGATCAATAACTGAAGCATTCCCCTGGGCCAGTGATTTTGATGGTGGGGCCAGTGAACTTCAGAAGCCTAATCTCACTGTCTATCCCTGAGTAAACAGCAACGCTACTTCGGAATTTGGTAGCATATATACAGTAAGAAAATAAGTATTTGAACACCCTGTTATTTTGCAAGTTCTCCCACTTAGAAATCATGGAGGAGTCAGAAATTTTCATCGTAGGTGCATGTCCACTGTGAGTTTGATAATATTTAAAGAAAAATACAGAAAACACAATGCATGATTTAAAAAAAAAATGTATTTGTGTGACACAGCTGCAAATAAGTATTTGAACATTTGTCTATCAGCTAAAATTCTGACTCTGAAAGACACGTTAGTCCGCCTATTAAAATTCCACTTCCATTCCATGTATTATCCTAAATCAGATGCACTTGTTTGAGGTTGATAGCAGCATAAAGACACCAGTCCACCCCATACAATCAGTAAGACTCAAACATGTAACATGGTCAAGACCAAAGAGCTGTTCAAAGACACCAGAGACAAAATTATTTGCCTCCACAAGGCTGAAAAGGGCTATGGAGCAATTGCCAAGCAGCATGGTAAAAAAAGGTCCGCTGTTGGAGCAATCATTACAAAATGAAAGAAGGTAAACATGACGGTCAATCTGAATCGGAGTGGAGCCCCATGTAAGATATCACCTCGTGGGGTCTCAATAATCCTAAGAAAGGTGAGGAAACAGCCCAGAACTACACGACAGGAGTTGGTCAATGACCTGAAAAAAACTGGGACCACCGTTTTCAAGGTAACTGTTGTTAATATACGAAGAGTCATGGTTTGAAATCACGCATGGCATGGAAACAATGTTCCCTCTAAGCTGCGTGCATGCGCAATCGCGCACAAGAAAATATATGCAGCGCACGAAATAAAATTCAACAGAAACGTATTGTACCTTCAGTGGGATTACTGTCTGTCAGCGCAGCAGTGATGTGTTAGCGCGACACTCCTTTTGGCGTGTTCGATACTGCAACGCAACTCTCCCATTGGTGGAGAAAAGTGAGCTTGACTCCTGTGCTGATTTACTGAAGCAACATTCCTCAGCCAATATTTGCAAGCGCTACAGTATTAATTATTATCTGTTATCTATAATCATCTATTTACACTGAAAACAAGGGAATTTAACTAGTTTTAAGGAGGTGTGTTTATGCAGTGTAGCCGCTCAAACACGGACAATAGGAATCTTGAGTGTCCTTATTGTCTGAACATAATGTTTGAGTTTTATATACTGTACTGCCATTGTGGTTGTTCATTATGTTTTATCTATTAACTTACACATGCCAAAGCAAGACTCTTCCTATGTTTCAAGTAGGGCTGTCAAACGATTAAAATTTTTAATCGAGTTAATCACAGCTTAAAAATTAATTAATTGTAATTAATCGCAATTCAAACCATCTCTAAAATATGATATGTTTTTCTGTAAAGTATTGTTTTAATGGAAAGATAAGACGGATATATACATTCAACATACTGTACATAGGTACTGTATTTGTTTATTATAACAATATATGCACAAGATGGCATTAACATTATTAACATTCCTTCTATGAAAGGGATCCACGGATAGAAAGACTTGTAATTCTTAAAAGATAAATGTGAGTTTGTATATTGTGACTAAATACTGCCATCTAGTGTATTTGTTGAGCTAAATGAAATGTTTGAATAGAGTTTGACCGAAGTCTGAGTATTATTTTGCATAGCTATTTTTATTGAGAATGCCAGTTCTCTTTGCACTGAGCGCTTTTCTTTTTGTGAACTTTTTTTTTTTTTGGAGAGATAGGAATATATATATATATATATATATATATATATATATATTGTGCTTTCAGTAAATGATACTGTAGCGAATTAACTGTTCTGCCCAAATGCATGATGGGAAGTTGTGCAACCATGACTGTCAGTGGTGGCTGCAAATGGTATATCTTCTCTGTGTCGTGTTCAATACAGAGTCTTAAGAAAAAGATCATCTCCCCATGTTGCTCGCCACAATAGATATAATTGTTGTCGAAGACATGCCTGAGCTTTTGCCAATAAATAGCGTGACCCCAATGAATGCCTGTGTCCACTCCACTCGTTTGTCTCTGCCTCTTAGCTTACATAAAACGGCGCCATTGTAGTCTGTTTGTGGCAATGCGTGAGTGGGTCGTTCCGCGCATGCGTTAAGTATTTTAACGTGATTAATTTAAAAAATTAATTACCGCCCGTTAACGCGATAAATTTGACAGCCCTAGTTTAAAGCCGGACTCACATATAACATAGTCCACATCTCATGAACAGATTTTGGTCTTTTTCATTTTAAGTGGGCCAAATCAATTAAATTAAAAGTCAGGCATGAAAATGGGTCAGGGGTTAAAAAGGTGAGAAGGGTGTGGAGGAAATATGTTCCAGTACACTGTACACCCCAACAAAATATTGAGCTCTGTCGACCCACACTGTGTTTCAGCAGGGCCGTGCAGAGACTGGTGGAGGGGCGGGTGCTCGTAGATCAAAAGGAGCACATGAACAAGTATTTAATACACCTTAAAACAACATAAATTCAATTTTAACCAGCTTTAGATAATTATTGGCTGCGACTGTGACATACTTTAATTGGGAGGGGGCAACAGTGAATAGAAATCAAAACTGTCATCAACACTTTCTGGCTTTGACTCAGTCAGTCTGCCTATTTTCTTCCCTCAACCTCTGCATCAAAACTTCCTTCCTCAACTTGTTCATCTGAGAACAAACCACATTAGATGGTCACTGAGCCACCAACAGCACAGTTTTCTTAAAACTATCATTTCATTATTATCCATACTTAACAACTCTAGCACCTAATGATTAATAAAGCAATGACATAAAATCTTATAGAAACATAACATTGTAATTGTGTTTATAATTGTATTTAATACCCGACTATCCTTGCAAACTTGTTCTTACCAGGTCTGCTATTCACCCAGCTGATGAGGTATCCACTGCCTTTAGCAGCCTCATCCAACTCCTTTTTTATCCCTCAATCTCCCTTCCCTACGAGGCATGTCTATGTAATGAAATATAAATATTAAAAAAAACAAAAAAACAGACTCCCCGGTGGCTTTTAGTTTTAAAGCTTTCTTAATTTCTTTCTCTCTCAATAACGATGGAGGTAGATTTGTGTTTTTATTATTCAATCGTGTTTTTATTATTCAATCAAAAAACAAAGTTACTTCTATCAAAAACAAAGTTGCTTCAATCAAAATACAGTATATACTTTTAATCCCCAAAAAGTCACTTCAATTAAAAAAAATTGTTTTTGATTGCAAAAATAAATTTGAGACAAAAAAAGCATTTGAAAACTATTTTACTTGATTGAAACAAATTTTTCCATTGAAGTAATGTTGTTTTGCGTTTGGGCCACATTTTGGCTAGGACATTTGTGTCTTTATTATTCAATCAAATAAGTTGCTTCAAACAAAAAAATATATATAAAAAGAAAAACTTTGCACACGTGTCAATCACCGTTTACCAAAGCCTGAGAGGGTTTGAGTAGACTCACTATGAAGCATTTAATAAAGCCAAGCATTTTCTTACTACTTTATTCTTGTTTAAAAATAATTCGGTGGGGCAGTAACATGTTTAAAACTTATCATAATTCTTACATTTTGAAGTGCTTGAAAACCATTTGTAAATGATACTTTGGTGAAAAAAGTGAAAAAACATGTCATATATATGTATCTTTTTTCAAATGTGAAATCTGAATAAATGCATTGAACACGCCCCAAAAAATGGGGGGGGGGGGGGTCTACTTCGCGGTTTTCACTTATTGCGACGGGTTCTGGTCCCCATTAACCGCGAAAAACGAGGGATCCCTGTATTTCTGAAAAGCTTTAAGAAGCAGGACTCATTCCCACCACTCGTCGAGCTGGTGTTGTGCCGACACCGGCCGTCAGCTCAAATCCAAGCCGAAAATAACGCGTCTCCGGCGGACGACGGGAGCGATGTGAGGCGCCACCTCCATCCGAGAGCATTCCGCTTAATTTGACTCAACAGTGTGTTTCTTCGTTTATATTACCGCTAAATACACAAGCTTGACGCCAATTTAACGGGAGCTATTTTTTTCATGGGAGATTTGGCTAGCTCTGGCAGTGTTCAACGCAAGCTGCAACGAATGGCAGTAACTTTTTTATATCGCAAAGTGTGAAAACGATTGAAACCATTACTCACCAAATTCAATCTGCTGGCAAATACAGGCAAGTGTGTATGCTGCGCTCTGGTCTGCCCCGGTGTGGATAAGGCCTGCTTTTTGTTTTCGCAGCTATGCAATGCCACCCAAAGGCTCTCCGAGCACTCCATGTACAGTAAGCAGTGCGCGCGTTTGGAATAATGGAACGCACCTTGGGCCGATGATTGGTTCTCGTCAGCGAAGCATCTAGATAGAAGGATTTGCTGACTGTCCAAGTGTGACATTTTTTAAAGAACCGATTTCTTAAGTGCTCAGTTTACGTACTAAGTTAATCACATGATGATAATAATAATGTAACGTTGATAATAGTCAACCGTTTTATCAGATTGAAATTCTTTGTTTGTGGAAACTTATTGAACAACATGACTGCTATCTGCCGCAGCCAACGCACATATCTCCCCCGCCAGAACAAACGTAAACACGGAAGGCACGTCCCTCGCTCTCCCGCACCTCCCTCACCCCTCTACGTCATGCGGTGCATTCAGGAACAAATGCTAACACCCTCGCCACATTATAACTCGATTCGTTACAACAATAATAATTAAATAAAACCTCCCGACCCCCCCTCCTCCTCCCAAAAAGAATTTCTCCTCGGATCTACACAATTCACGTAGGTCGCCATTTTTTACTTCAAAACGGAGAATTTCGCCGAAAGGTGAGAGATTTTCATGCCTGAAAAGTAAACTAATGAAAAATGCTGCTGTAATTTCATTCTTTTAAATAAGCCATGTAACTTGCTCTGATCCAAGGTTTTGAACAGGCGCCATACTGGTGTGTAGCCACCCTGTACACTTCTGATGTTGCTCACCATGGTCCGCAGTGTGCTCAGTGAGCTTGTGGGTCTGCTCAGACACCAGAAAAATTACACATTGCACACATTGGTTCCCCTGCTTAAACCAGCTCATGTCGAGGCCCGTCTTAAGTTTGCCTATGACCATTTGGATGATGCAGAGGAGTCATGGGAGCAAATTTTGCGGTCAGATGAGAGTAAAATAGAACGATGAGTACTATCTCAAGAACACCATCCCTATTGTGAAGCATGGGAGTGGTAGCATCATGCTTTGGGGGGGGGTTTCTGCGCATGGGTCAGGACGAGTGCACTGTATTGAAGAGAGGATGACTGGGGCCCTGTATTGTGAGATTTTGGGGAACAACCTCATTCCATCACTCAGAGCATTAAAGAATGGTCGTGCCCAGTCTGTCTTCAACATGACAAAGACCCGAACACACAGCCAGAAAATAGAAGGAGTGGCTCCGTAAGAAGGTTCTACCATGGCCTAGCCGCTCTCCAGACCTAAACCCAACAGAAAACCTTTGGAGGGAGCTCAAACTCCATGTTTCTCAGCAACAGCCTAGAAACCTGACTGATGGGAGGGCCAAGATCCCTCCTGCAGTGTGTGCAAACTTGGTGAAAAATTACAGGAAACGTTTGACCTCTGTAATTGCAAACAAAGGCTACTGTACCACATATTAACATTCGTTTTCTCAGGTGCTCAAATACCTATTTGCAGCTGTATCACACAAATCAATTGTTAAAAAATCAGACATTGTAATTTCTGGATTTTTCTTTTTAGATTATCTCTCTCACAGTGGACATGCACCTATGATGAAAATTTCACATTGTCCGTTAGATAAGATTCTCTCATCAATATTTTTACGTATTTGTCCATGTGCTCCAGTTACCACTTATACTTACAGATCTTCACATTAAGTGGCTACTAATGGCCTCGCATTTCACCCACGCAGAGAATCTCACTGCCTAGCTAACAGGCATCTGGGTCAGACATGCTCATTTAGGACACGTCACAATCTTATTAGACTTTTTTCATGCGGGTTTCAGAGCAGTGATATGAAACTCTTCATCATCTTCATCGCCGGTACGACCTTATTCTTTCTCGCAGGGCCTCGCTTGAATTACTTATGTGCCTCTCGGCACTAAAAGAATCCTAAAAAAGTACAAAGAGCATGTCATACTGCATAATGTAAGAGCAAAAGCACATACATACTTGCTTGTTTAATTATTAAAAAAGAACAGTAAGCTTACATCTATATTCAATTTTGGACAATGCAAAGGGTGTTTAGAAAAACATGTGTACATAAACATGTTGCATAAGAGCATAAAATGATGTATTTCAAAAGTAGTTATGTAATATTTGAAATGTTGTATGAACTAAAATGCCTGCATGCTCTTTTGCAGAATCAATTCTTAAAACGATGTCATTTTAGTTGGCTGTTCCTGTATTCTTTCTTCTGTTTAGGAGCTTGTCTATTTGTTGTTATTATTATGTTTTAACCATCCATTTTTTATGTGTTGCTGCAATTGATCGTTCGATCGCTGTCAGCCCCCCCGGTCCAAATTGACGCAAATTGGACGTCTGCAGCTGGCAATAGCTGCCAATGTTAATCAATGACGTAAAATTAAAGATGGTCCAACAGTTGGAATGCTGTTGATATAAATCCTTAGTTTCAGTGTTGTAAGTTGTTGACAAAGTCATCAAAACTGTCGCTTCTTAAAGCAACTCTGGTTACTCTATCACTGCCAATGGCAGCCAGTAAGTTAATTCAGGTTAGTGATAAGGTTGTATTTCTTTCCAGTTCCCGATTGTTACACCTAAGTGAAGAAACTACTAACAGATCTACATACTATACTTGATGACGATTCATTCCATCAGTTGTTGTTGGCAGACAAATTGACTGTAAGTGAATGTATTGTACGAGGGGCATTCAAAAAGTAATGCACTCAAGTGCATTGCTCGTACAGGATTTTACCAATCTTGTTCATATTAGGCACAAACATGACAGGAGACACCTTTATGTGATTATTATATGTGTTTTTCTTATTTTTAGATTTTTAAAGTTTAAACTAGCTTTCAAAATGGCTGCCCCTCTTGAAGGTCATCAGAAACATGAGCTGTAATCAAATTCCTTGTTGCAGAGGGAGAAACCCCTCTGAGGGTTAGGGTTTGTGGATTTGGTTTGTGGAGGTATACATTGAGACTGTTAGGAAGCTCAAAGCAAAAGTTCGACGTGTTCGGCCCAACTTGGACATGGCAAATGTGCTCCTCCAGCATGACAATGCACGTCCTCAGACAAGCATCAGGACCATGGAGGTCATCACTTCATTTGGATGGACTGTGATACCACATCCGCCATATTCTCCTGATTTGGCACCGTCAGACTACCGCCTCTTTGGTCCAATGAAAGAAGGACTCCAGGGCAACCGATATGGCAATGACGCTGAAGTGAAAACTGCTGTCAAGAATTGGCTTAGAGATCAACCGGCTGAATTCTACAACACTGGTATACATGCCCTCATTCAAAGGTGGACTGTAGCTCTTGAGAGAGGTGGAGACTACATGGAGAAGTAAAAATGTAATCCTCACACTTGTACCTTTATTTTGATGTATAATACATGTTGCTATTATAATTTGTTTGTACATAATAAAGTTGGGTGCATTACTTTTTGAATACCTCTCGCAGTTCTAGGCCATTTAAATGGTTACATGAAACACCACTGAGAATGACTGAGCAATCCATGGCCCTCATCGAAGGCAATTTCTACATCTAGCAGAGTTTTTTAAAACCGAGGATCCTGCCTTAATATGTCGAGAAAAAATACGTCCACACCAGCACGTTTGTAGAAAACCAACCGCTTTCGTTCATTTTTAAGTACATTCTTAACAATGCGCGAAACATAATTGTCCATAATACTGCCATCATTCGCACGTGTTCTTCAATATGAAGCACTGCAAAGGTTTGTAAATAAATGGAAGCAAAAAAGCACCTGTCTAATTGACTTAAAATTAAACACTGGTCTCATGTGTGACGTAGGGACAAAGTTTGTCGCAGTTGGTGACGTTTCCACAGTTAAATCTTCGGTTATCAGTGTCCACATCATTGCGCCACAAACGCAGAATTTGCACATCTTCACTTCTGACGAAGTATTTAACAACTCTTGTTTAAATGTGCGTACCGCTGATAGGCCAAACCGTAGGAAAAGTTCTTCTTTTTGCCAAATACCCTGCTCGTGTAACCATAGCCTAAGTAACTCCTTGTGTCAACATGTACAGTAGGTACCTGGCATGTGCATTGTGGTTATAGTGGTAGTGGTGATTAGGGTAGTGGTTGTCTCCTCCTCTATCGGAACAAAGGACATGCGGTTCCTCAATCCTGCATGGCCGCCGGCAGAAGAAGAGCCCAATGCTGTGGTGAGGAGTCCTGGCGAAATGACTGAGGCTGTCGACTCGCTCTGCCTGACACGAGGAGCTGCTTGTGTTGGATTGGTGGTTGTACCTGTTGAGGTTTAATTCAACATATATCCTTATTATGGGTGAACCATTACAGATTACATGACAGTTGAAATTAAAATCAGTTTTGCTACCTGTGTTGGCAGAAGACTGGCCTAAGTATTCTTTACTCTGTAGGGCAGCATGGATCATGTCACCCATCGGGTAAGAGTCCGGGGATGACGTTGGTCGTGTACCAGTGTTAGGGTACATGAGCCTCATGCCTAAACAACGAAGAATGTGGTTTAAAACATATAAACTCACCTGGGTACATTCCGATACAAAACAATTTGCGACATAAGGCTCCCGATAACTATTGTCTCAAGATGGCGATACAAAAATTATCATCACATGATATTCCCTGGTATAACTATTAAGAAAAAAACAGGCTATTTCTAAATGATAAAATGAACAATGTTTGTTTTTTGCACTGTTGCGGACAACCTGTCAAACAATTTTGCAATATTTCTGTAAATAGTGCATCATTCTTGTAAACACACGATTGTCTTTAATTGATATCCTGCCGTTCACAACGATATATATCCAATTCATTTACAACGAGAGGATTGGCTTTGAATGCTCATGTTTGAATGAACGTTTGTCCATTCCCAATCACAATGATATGAATGTCAAGCTCCGTCAATGGCAGCCAATTGAGATAACAGGCACTATTCTAATGGAAAATTTTCGTCAGGTGGATAATTTTAATTGCAACCAGTTGGTTCCTTTGCTATTTTTTTTCCGCTTTCTTAAATAACTGGGACATCTTTTACAAACGATATAAATTCTTAGCGGGAACATATTGTAACTAGCGGTCGACTGATATATCGGTTCAACATCGGCCGATTAAAAAAAAAAAAAAAAAAAAGCAGATAAAAAAGGATTTTGATCAGGCATCTGTGTGGGCAACTGTGGCCGCCAATGACTGACGGGAGTACCCCGTAAGCACCCTTCAGCAGCTTGAAGGCAGGCTGCCGCTACAGGGAGCTTCAGGCTTGCCTATTTTGTAATTACCGTAATTTTCGGACTGTAAGCCACTACTTTTTCTCTTCATTTTGAATCCTGAAGCTTATAGTCCAGTGCTGTTTAATTGTTGATTTATTTAGGTTAGATAGGTAACACTTTGACAGCGGGGTCATAAGACTGCAATAAGACCATCATAATTATGATATCACACTATCACGGTCATTAATGACATTATGAATTATGTCACTAACTCAATTTATGTCCAGCCCGGATTTTTACATCCATTCAAAAGTGAGATAATTTGCCGGATGACACAAAATGACATCTGTCATAAGCATTGATTAATGCTCATGGCAGTGTCGTGTCATAATTATGATGGTCTTATAACAGTCTTACCCACCACTGTCAAATAAAGTGTTACCAAATACCATAACTGATAATTAATGAAACATCTGGAACAGTAACTGAATAAATAATTAGCACGGAACATGAATTTTGATTGTTATTTACATCTGTAGCGCTGCAATGCATGTTAGGAAGAAGGTTGGACGACAACACTGTTGACAGCAGGTGGCAGCAGATGTTGACTGTCTCCCACAAGGGAGCAGTGATGGCCAAATGAAGCTTCTTGAAGCAATGAAGCTTTGCAGCCAAAGGTTCAAAGCTACATGGTAGTTCATTTTATCTTATAACAGCCTTATGATGCCGCTGTCAAATGTTGTGCTACCGGTTAATATATTTTGGTGTAAATATCCCATAAGACAGTGAGGACAGCTGTGGCTTATAGGCCAGTGTGGCTTACCTATGAACAAATGTCATTTTCGTGTCAAATTTGGTGGGTGGCGGCTTATAGTCCGAAAATACGGTATTGTAAGATTTTTTTTTAATCTTGCATGAGAAAAGAAGCAATGTTGCTTTAGCCTTTTAAGGTGTTTACTGAGTGATCCTTACACTCTAAATGTAACTCATATAGTTAGCGTAGCATTTGCAGTAACATTAGCTTTAACACGGCGAGCATCCTCTTAAAACTCTCACTGTCACTTGTTTACATGTCGTGACATCACGGTGGATTTAATTATTTGAAAATAATGTACTGTTCTTCCAGAGTGTGCATAATCATAAAAAGAAGTGCTGCGTTTGTTGGTTTGGTTGCGCTAGACCGAATTAACCGTTTCAGTCTCAGTTCATCACTGTAAATTTGAAGTTTTTGAAGCAATTTTTTTGGATATCGGCAATCAGTTGAAAATTATTTTTAGATATTGGTATCAGCATTTGAAAATATATATCAGTTGACCTCTAGTTGTAACCTATTGCGATGCAATGTATTGTAATATGTCCCGTATCGACCACACACCTACATACAGTGAAAAAAAACTAAATATTGGCTCAATTTAAAACATATTGGCTAATCAGTCACATCTAAAATATTACTGCTAATACAATGTAAAGAAATTAATTTATTTGCAAACAAATTAATGTTTAATTTTTTTCAGTGTAGGACAAAATTCATGGACATAGGCACTTGTGCGGTTACCTGAAACTTGGTGGATCCTGGTGACAGACAGTATCACAGCAAGGTATAAAACCCCCATGGCTCGAGATGAAACCATTGATCTGAAAATAAAATGGTCCTGAAGAACAACATAATATTTTGAGATGTCATGCTAAAAAGTACATGATTGTACAGTGGCGCGGGAAGTGAGTTGCTGAGGGTGCTGCAGCACCCCCTGGTGTAGGGGGGGAGTGTTTTGGTAGGTTTTTTGTTGTTGTTGTTGTTGTTAAAAATAAATAAATAAAACACTGAAACAACAGCGTAATTAACTTTGGGGATTAAATATATATGTTGAAAAAGGTGTTTTGTTTGTTAATAACACCACCTGACGCCTTGCTTACTTGGTCATGTTGAATAAGGTGCTATTGGAACAGAAAAGTAAACTGTTGACAATTGAGGTGGTAGTATGTCACAAAAATGAATTTGCAATTTTTTCTTTACAAAAACAGCGAAAATTTCTAAAATTCAATTCATGGTCGAAAATGAAGACGATTGTCCTTTGATGTCTTCAAATAGGTAAGAAATGCTTGCATTGTAGCCATATTTTTGTTTGTTGTTGCTGTTGAGCTGCCGCCATACAGTGCGCTGTTGGATATTCGTGTGCAATTTATTTTAGTGTTGTGAAAAACAGGCGTTAAACCAAGGTTTATTGGCCCTTTTAGATTTCAAATATTTGCAGGAATTTGCCTTATAATACACGGGCCCTTTTATTTCTAATACAAAAACTCCAACACACACTCTGGGTGAAATAGAACGCTGTCTTTATAGTAGCCTAGTAGTAGTACTTAAACTATCCAGCATGCGAGTGCACTGTCATTGTGCACAGCTTGTGTGGAGACATGACAAATTTAGACCGAAACGGCTGCTTTTTGGATGGGAAAAACTAAAAAATATCCTCACCACCCCCTTCTTTGAGTGATTTCCAGCGCCCCTGTGATTGTACCTATCGGGGCAATAATGATTTTAGTGCCCTTGATGTATGACTTTTGCGGTACATCTTTGGGCTTCTGCTGGTATTTTTTTTCTCTACAAAAAAGTCCTGTCATGAAATATGTACAGTAATTGAACTCTTATTGTAACACGCTTTGTAACACTGTGCAGTATGGCTGGGGATGCATTTTCAACGCAGGTAACAGAAAGTAATCATGACAGTTCTAGGGAAAAGTAGTCAAATTGAAGGTACAGTACGCTTACGTCACAAGCCATACTGTAGCATTACTATGAAAATCCATGTTTATTAAGGGAAAAAATAATGACATTCACTATTGATATTTCACCGAAATACCATTTTATTAACGTGGGCCAAAACAACGCATCTGTTGCCAGGAAAATAACCATGCTTTGCACCTGAGTTCCCTCCCCTGCCTGCAAACGCATGTCCGAAAATGCGTTATTTCAAATGCACAAGATGACTCCCCTCTCTCTGCTGCAGCTAGACCACCGAACGTTCTACGCTGCCATCATTTTCTTATGAGATGAATCAAAAAAGCATATCGAGGCGTTTCCTCGGTGATGCCAACCTCAAAATGATCGGTGCTCTGCAAGGCAGGATCCCTCGCATATTCTCGGCCCCTCATTGTGTCGAATACCATTTCGGGGCATTATTCATAATGATTAATATAGAAGGAGGGGGGAAAAAACACATGCACTGTTACCTACCTTTATCTCGCTTGCTACGATGGCTTTAATGGACAGTATCCTGTTGCTGTAGGCCCCCCTCAATATACTGAGGTGCCCCCTATGGCTGCTCGTTGTGTGCTTGACGCATTCGGCTCGGATTGTATCAGTGTGGAGGCGCCAGGCGCGCTCTAGCGGCCGTTTGCTAGAACTGCGGGTGCAAAAACATCCAGCCGCGGAGCAGCGACCGAGCACGGCACTGAGGCGTGCGCGTGAATGAGTGCGTGTAACCCCTCAGAGACGTCTCGCCACGGTTAATCAAGGTAACGAGAGTCACGCAGCGCCTTATCTAAAATGTGTATTTGGAAGGTCTTGCCAAACGCGCACCTTGTTGTGGTATAGGTGGATGTTTGCGCCGTAATATATTGCTGACGTTAGACGGCAGAGCTGTGCGGATTGACGCAGAGCTCCAAATGATAGCTGCTCGACTCAATGTAACAATCGGATTACAAGTATTTGTGGGATAGGATATCAGTAACTAGGGGTAGAAACCCCTCGATACAATTTTCGAGACAAAGCTCACGATGACGATTATCTCACAATATGGCGATACAGCAATAATCGATATATGGGTATAGGGAACAGGCGGAGTTTGACTTTTGGGGCTGGGGGGGGGGGGGGGGCAAGGCCGGCCCAGCCTATACGCAGACTATGCAGTTGCTTAAGGCCCCTGAACACTAGGGTCCCCCCAATCTGGCAACCTCATTTTATACGTTGTTAATAGAGCATCGTGAATAATGTGGTGCGCATTGCCGTTTATCTATACAAACATCCATTTTCTTGTCATTACAATCTGGCAACCTGGGGAGTGACGTTGAACCTGCTTTAAACTGTATATACTTTATTTGCTGTTGTGATATTTGACGTTCACTTTATACAAGAGTTGTGTACTGTTGTACTGGTTGTGACAGTAAAGTACATTGTGAGACTGTTAAACTGTTTAATTTATTTTCTATTTTGTTTACTACAGTTTGCTTTATTTGACTTTTGTGAGTTTTGATACTTGATTACAAGCTTAAAAATTTAAAAGTTCTTCCTTAACTTCTTTTCCTCTTTTAGAAAAAGGGTTGGCGCCATCTACTGTACGTACTGACAATCATTTTGGGTGAGAAGTATGAAGTATGCAGTGCAACAAAATCTGAATAATATACAAAATATGGACGTATGGGTTGGATTGCATGTATGGGTTTCACAGTACACTGTGATGAAATGGTGGGGCAAAAATATGGGCCCCTTGGCATTATTTTGCTTAGGGCCTCAAATGGCCTGGGCCGGCCCTGTCGGGGGGGGGGGGGGGGGGGGGGCACAATAAAACGCAATGTCAGCAATAAAATTAACTTACAAGAGTATTTAAAATAATAAGATGACAATGAGCGTTTTTAGTTTCCCATCATTCTTGAGGGGAATTCTAAATCAGGCTGCTTAGGCAATACTTTTCACCAAGATCGTCATCCATTGAATTTGGTAGCCCGCTGGTGTCGTGCCGATGTAGTTACCCAAGTCAAACATTGTGTCCCCTGGGCGGAGCCATATGGAGGTAGATATTAGATTTGTGTCTTTATTATTCAATAAAAAAAGTTGCTTCAATGAAAAAAAAAGTTGTTTCAATCAAAATATATATTTTCAACCCCCAAAAAAAGTCGCTTCAATCAAAAAAAAAAAAAAAAACTATTTGAATGCAAGAATAAATATGAAATTCAAAAAACTCAAAAAAACCTGAAAGCTTTCTTTGATTAATTTTTATTGTTTTGATTGAAGTCGTTCTTTTGATTGAACAACTTTTTGATTGAAGTAATGTTGATTTGTGTTTGGGCCACATTTTGGTTAGGACATTTGTCTCTTTATTATTCAATCAAAAAATAAGTTGCTTCAAAAAATATATAGTCTTTCAAAAAGAAAAATCACTTCAGTCAAAAAAAGAAAAATTTCAATATTAAAAAAAAGTTTTTGAATGCGAAAAAATATTTGAGATTGAAAAATTTGCATTTGAACACTTAATTTTTCATTGAAAAAGTTTTCTTTGATTGAAGCAATCCTTTTTATGTTTGGGCCATATTATGGATTAGGACATGTGTGTCTAAATCATTCAATCCCCCAAAAAGTTGCTTCAATCAAAAAAAATATTTTCAATCCAAAAAAAAAAAAAACCATATATATATATATATATATATATATATATATATATATATATATATATATATATATATATATATATACATATTAAATTATATGCAAAGCAGATGACAGTCTCAGGTGCTCGAAAAATAATTTTGACCAATTATAATTTTTTTTTTTTCTTTTGGTAATTTCATTCATTTTTGTTGCAGTTTTATTGCTTTGCAACTTTTATATATAAATAGGAAAGTCAATTACATACAATGACATTTTTCGGCCACCAGGGGGGACCTGCCCTCCCCCTCCCCCCTTAAAATCCGCTTATGGTCGGGAAATCAATATATGATACCAGACCCGGCGGCATGGGCAGTCATTAGGGGCCCGGGCCCGCCATGAGAGACTTCTGTGCCCGCCTTAGCTCGATTAGACTGTATTGTGTTGTTTTTTTTTAATCTTCCACAAACACAAACACACGGAGAGGTCGAACCCTCTATTCATCCTATCTTGATCTGTCGTCATTCAATTCAACCAATCTGAGCAGCGAATTAAGTCAATTTCTATTCAATCACAGATAAAGAGGGCGGGGCCGAATAGCCGGCCATTGGGTGCTCATGTTTATCAGTGCATATGTAATGTTTAGTCAGTGTTATGTTTACGCTGAAGCACTTTAGTTGAATAAATGCACACAACTTCACCACTGTTTTTCGCACGCCTGTCAAGTTGTACGGTTTCGGCGTAATTTTTTACAAGTGAGCAGTGATTTTTAAATGTGTAAGCCGTACGTTCAAAATCTGTACGTTTTTCGTGCATTAGGTTTTTTTTTTCTCCGTTTGGATTTTGTCACCATTTCGGCAACGAGACAATGAGCGTTACTACTTTGGTTGAATGATGCGAGAAAAGTCAGAGACACTGAGAGAGAAGAGTGTTGTGACGCTGTAGCAAACGCGATGCTAGGCTAGGTGGCTCCAGTATTTCCTGACTGTAGCCGACAGCCTACAATCTACGCCTAGATATCAAATGCTTATAGAACTACTCGCGAAATGACAGACGGTGGCAATAATCCACAGCCGCCATTTTGAAGCAGTAGACTTCTCAGAAACGCTCTGTTCTAGTGAACCTTCCTAGCAGCTCAATCTTGGTCTCACACAAAAATACACACGATCCCAGGCTTCAACTGGGACCGTGTGCTTTGGTCAGATGAGACCATGATTGAGCTTTTTGGCAACAAACACTATAAGTGGGTCTGGCGTGCCACGAAAGATGTGCATGCTGAAAAGCACCTCATACCCACTGTGAAGTATGGGGTTGGGTCAGTGATGCTGTGGGGCTGTTTCGCTTCCAAAGGCAGTGGGAATCTTGTTAGGGTGCATGGCATCATGAATGCTTTGAAATACCAGGGCATTTTAAATCAAAATCTGTTGCCCTCTGCCCGAAAGCTGAAGATGGGTCGTTACTGGGTCTTTCAGCAAGACAATGACCCTAAACATATGGCCAAATCTACACAGAAATGGTTCACCAGACACAAAAACAATCTCCTCCCATGGCCATCTCAGTCCCCAGACCTTGTTTTGTTGGCAAAAGGGGGTGGTACAAAGTATTAACACCAGGGGTGCTAATAATTGTGACACACATTATTTGATGTCAAATATTTGTTTCTTTATGTGGGATTTTTCCCCACTGAATGAATGCACTTGTATTGAAGGTTGGATTTTTCTCTTTTTTTCCATTAAAGTCCCATATTATTTGAATAAAAAAAACTTATTAGCAGCTAAAAAACACATATTTTTCAGGGGTGCCAATAATTATGGAGGGCACTGTTGGTAAATTACCAAAACTAAGTCTAAAGTGCACATTAACTATATTGCCAAATGTAATGCATTTCAGACGAGCATTTCTGGACCTCATTGCAGACAAAAAAAATATTTAAAACCTTAGTGTATCCAATCCCGCTTTTGTTATATTTGTTTTACCACAAGAATTGCATGTAATGCTCAATGTATCATTTATGATATATACCTGTCACCCCGAAGCTGTTGGCAGCTGTTGACTAATCTTACAACGTTTTATTATAAGGTGCAATATGAAACAAAAATAAAACTCAGTTTTTAAAATAATATGAATTTATTGGTAATATTGTCACATACAATCTGGTGCAATCAAACAAACAATCAATATCTTCAGCTACATCATAATTACAAAAATTTAACAGTGACTTCTGTTGTAATTGTATGTAGAACTTTTGGCAATTTCTATCATGTCTTTTGATGGCTGCACTTCATGACACTTCAACTCGCAATTCAGTTTGACTTGAGGGTAGTTCTTTAGTGTGTCCAATTATAAATTAAAAGGTCAATTGATAAAATTAACTTAACGATGCAATCTTTGAGTCAGGGAACATTTCTTTTGCTAATTCTGAGAAGTGATCAGCAGTAGTTGCTGGCAAATTGTGAGGTACTACTCCTACTTGTGACGTAGGAAAATAACAGGAAGTAACTGACTGGTTGCAATAGGAACGAAAGCATACCTTTTCAAACAGGAGTATTAAAATTGCTAGTAAAATCGTTCAGGTTTATTTTAGATGCATATCTGTTATATTTTTCTTCTAGAGTATTCGGCGAGGAATACGATAGATCCATTAATAGACTTTTTTGGAAAAATCACCATTTCTTCAAGTAGTCTCATGAATAATGACTTGGTCTGTGAAAATAAGTGCATAATCACTCAGCGATGACTCCTCAGGTTATACTTGGTGAGTTGTCCCTCTTTGAGTAACCATGTAGTGTTTCTTGCTGAAATGAATGAGTGTAACATGCGTAAATAACGTGACGTAAATTGTACTGATTGGAATCGATAAAAGAATCGTGTGATAAACTGTCAAACATTCCATGGAATTGAAACACACAGAACCGGTTTACTATAGGTACCGGTTCTCGATTCCCATTCCTACTCATTGGAGGGCTGAATAAATGAATTTTCAAAATGTGCATTTTTGGTCATCAAAATCCTCCTGGCGCCCACATGTGTACATGTCACATTTCGGGTCACGCACTTGGCCTGAACGATATTGGGAAAAAAATCACACTGCGACTTTTTGGGGGTTTGCGATGTATATTGATATATTAAAATGACAAGAATTTTCACCAGATGACTTGAATAGCTCTGTTTGGGAAGACTTAGGTTGGCCCACCATGACCAAACTGTATTCATATTAGGGCTGTCAAACGATTAAAATTTTTAATCGAGTTAATCACAGCTTAAAAATTAATCGTAATTAATCGCAATTCAAACCATCTATAAAATATGCCATATTTTTCTGTAAATTAATGTTGGAATGGAAAGATAAGACACAAGACGGATATATACATTCAACATACTGTACATAAGTACTGTATTTGTTTATTATAACAATAAATCAACAAGATGGCATTAAGATTATTAACATTCTGTTAAAGCGATCCATGGATAGAAAGACTTGTAGTTCTTAAAAGATAAATGTTAGTACAAGTTATAGAAATTTTATATTAAAACCCATCTTAATGTTTTCTTTATATATATATATATATATATATATATATATATATATATATATATATATATATATATATATATATATATATATATATATATATAAAATTTGTAACATTTTCAAACAAAAAATAAACTAGTAGCTCGCCATTGTTGATGTCAGTAATTACACAATGCTCATGGTGCTGAAACCCATAAAATCAGTCGCACCCAAGCGCCAGCAGAGGGCAACAAAACACCAAAAAAACACAAGTAACAAGTGGATATGACACTGTGCACTGTGCTGTCATTTCAATCTGTTTGAGCGGGGCATGTACATTAAATGCGTCAAATTATTTAACGTGTGTAATTTAAAAAATTAATTACCGCCCGTTAATGCAATAATTTTGACAGCCCTAATTCATATACAGTGGTACTTCGACGCACGAAAGTAATTGGTTCTGGTAGTTGTTTAGTGAATTGAAAATTCCGTGAGTAGGGACGTGTTTCCCATGAAAATCCCCTAATCTATTCAAAATCCCCCAAAATTCAGTCATAAATCTTCTATAAAACACAAAAATGCATCAAAACATGTAACAAATAAATGTTACAATTAGACAATAAACACAAAATGAGAGTTTTGCATAATGTAAAAAACAAAAATTTAAGGAAAGAAAAAAAGTTACACTGGTAAGAAGCTGTCAGAACACCTTATGGAAGGGGTGAATGAAGAGGACCCTAGGATACACATATACAGTACACATACAGTACAGGTCCCTTTTACCCAATCGGATGCCAGAAAGATGCTAGGCAATAGTCAATGGCATAGTAGCTATAAGTTTGTTACGTACATTCAGTCAACTCTGGGAGCTGCGAGTCGCAACCTGTACTGTATTTTTGCCTCTCGTATTGTCAAATTTCTTTTGTAACAAGATGCAATGTTTTCCTGTTGAGGCTTGTCATAACCTGATAATTCTGATTGTAGAGCCATTTGTAAATAGAGGGACCACTGTAATACGGTTTAATCCAGGATAAGGGGGTTTATCTGTGAATGAGAAAGATTGCTGTATATAAAAGGGATCCATGAGGCCGATACAGTATTTAACACTGTATTTCACACTTAAACAGCAGCAAAAATATAAGACATATTTTAAGCAAAAAAGAAAAGAGCAAGTGCTCCACACAGCCTATTACACACTGTAGCCTGAGTTATGCTCCTGCGTTGCGGTGACGGCAAAGTGACTACGGCGTCATTGAGCATTCGATAGTTCTACGGTGAGGGAACGCGATGTTCTGTAATTCACCGCCAAGCCACTAGAGGGGTGTGGCGTTATGTTTGTATGGTTTGGGGCATGCTTGTTGACTTCCTCTAGTCTAGTTTAACAAAGAAAAAATAAATAATGCAAAGAGGAACACTTGAATGTGGATCTTCAGTTCATCAACATTGAATAAATGTTGATCATACAAATGTTGAGGTGCAGGCAACACAGAAGACGGTTTCGAGGCCGTCTGTCCGACTTTTGATGCCGCACAGAGAGTTTTGGCCTCAGGTGGAAACCAGCAAGCTGTGGCGGCTAGCTTCAAACTGGCGTCGAGCACTGCGTCCAGCGTTTTGTCCGAGGTCTGCAAAGCCCTCCAGCCCGATTTGTTTGCCGTGTCCTACAACCAGCCAGTGGGAAGCCATAGCAGATTTCTGGCGGCTATGGAACTTCCCAAACTGCGTTGGAAGCCTTGATGTTAACTTTATCATAAAAGCACAGAGGCACTCTCAATCAGTGATGATGTAATGAGTGTGAACTGTCTGTTGTTGAAAATTAAACATCAAAACAACTCTTTTTACACCAAACCTGTGCTTTATTCTTCATATACTTGAAGTGTGACACGTAAATAAGTCACAGACTGACAGCAGACATATGTACACAATAAATGATGAAGTTCACTAACAAAAATACGACATAAAGTGATTAAAAGCTGGCAGTTTTTGGCCGACTGGGTCACCGCTTCGCGTGGCCATTCGATTCCGAACACACAGATACTGTACTTGTCTCAGTGGTTCTTACAATTTTTTTATTCAATCGCTGGCTGACCTCCAGCCCCGTATTTTCAGTAATCTCCTCACACGAATTGCTTGCTATTTGGCAATCTTCATAATGTCTTGACGAGACATTGTAGAAGTTGTCGTACTTGCTCTTCGTTGATACTCTCGTCGGCTTGGTACATTTGTGTGTGTAGAAAAATAATGTTTGACAATGGGGGTGATTTCGCGCTGAACCGGAAACAACAGTCTGAGCAGACCAATCATAGTCCATTTCCATCACGTCACACGCGTTGACACGACACGAAGTCAGAAAATTGAGAAGGAAGAGAGGCTACGGCGCAGGGTCGTAAATTGGGTCTTCCTTGACAGCGCAGGTCTGACACGGAAGCATAACTCTACCATAAGACACACTTTGAGTTTTTGTATCCCTTAATCACACAGATGCGGGTTAAAAAAAACAAAAACAAAAACGACAGTATGAAACCATATATTGTGCAAGCCTATCACGTACGCTAACTCACTAAGCTGACAAACCATTTTGACAGGGAGATTGAATGTCTACCGCGGTCAGTGGCAGTGAAAGATAATTTAAAGCCAGTCCTCCCAGTTTTTAATGAATTGGATGTCTATTGCTGTCAATGATAGCCATTAGGTTAAATTTTATTAACTAATAAATAAATAAATAAATAAACTTTACAGTGTAATTGAAGGCTATAATTATTGTATTTCTGCTTTTATATCTAGTGTATTTCTGTTTCAGTTAGTGATGGACCGATTATTGGTCGGGCCATTTATTGCCACTGATATTTGGAAATTTGACGTGTATCGGTATCGGCTTTTTTTTTTTTTTTAATTAAAAAATTTTTTTTTTTAATCCGACCGGCCGATATGAAAATATTAATTCATAACGGGGTTATTTCGGCTCAGATATAGACGTGCCTCTCTCTCCTGCCTGCTGTCTCCTGCACTAGCATTCACCCCGTTCTCTGATTGGTTAAATAGTAATGGTAAATGGAGTTACACTTGCATTACGCCTTTACACCTATTTAAGGCCCTCAAAGCACTTCACACTATATCCTCATCTACCTACTGGTGATGCAGCACCAGGGGCAACGTGGGGTTTAGTATCTTGCTCAAGCATACTTAGACAAGGTCATCAGGGTGGAGAATCCAATCCATGACCTCTGGGTTAGAGAACGACTACACTACCACTGAACCACACCCCCTTTTGAGGTATTATTTTCTATTTGTGTGATTCAATAAACACGATTTAGGCATTTCAATGAAGTTCATGTTTGCATTATTATTTTTTTTTTTACGGCAATTTTTACAGTTTTACCGCAAATGAATATCAGCTCCAAAAATCGGTTATTGACCCCTCTAACTACTAGTAATCGGTATCGGTCCTGAAAAACCCATATCTGTCGATCTTTTTTATAAATCATTTATTTGTATTAATTTTGTTTTTAAATAAAATTTCATGATTTAGAATTCATTTTTATATAGATTAAATACATCAATAATAAAAAGATAATGTAATTTTTTATGTTATTAATTGTAAAGTTTAGTGTAATTTCACTTCCATTGACAAAGTTAAACATCAGTCATGTGGCATCCATTATGCTCTGAATTTAAATTACTTTATGATTTTTTTTTCATATAAATTAAAAAGAATGTTCAATTAATTTTCTATATTTATTTTGTATTTATTGTTATCTATTATCTTTTTATTTTTTTTTTATTTAACGATTTTCAAAATTTCTAGTTGAATTTTTACATTGTCTATATTTATTTTTATTTTTATTTTTTGTTAATGCTACTTCTATATATTTGTGTATTCCTTCAATGCTTACTGTAGTATATTTGTAAAATGTACATTTAGGCATCAAGGGGTTAAAAGACTGCAATGCGATTATTTAAAGCATGACAGAATGCTTTTATATAACATTCTTACTCATGTTTATGCATGTATATCATTGCCAATACAGTATGATTAAAACGCACCCACCGCCCTTCTCACACACACACACACACACACACACACATACGGGTTTATATGTTTTCTGGGGACCAAAAATCTAAAATTATGAAAGCATCATTTGTGGGGACCACCCTTTCTAAATGGTTTACAGAGCTGAAAAAAATCAGGTATAACCAGTTTGGCCATGTGAACTTATACACGCCTTCAAATATCAGAAATGATGAAGTGATGATTTTCACCATGCATTCTGGGGACCTAGGAAAAAACGATTATACATTCTTTTTGGGGACCTCATTTAAATAATATGCAAAATAATTTACATATTTCACACTAGGTCCCCACAAATTGAATTTGATTAATGGGGACATTTTACCAGTTGTATTGACACACAGTAGTAAGCATCTGTATTAAACCATAACCTGAGAGTCAGTGACTGAATATTGAAATAGAGGCCATTTAATATTAGTTTCATCTGCCAACACGAAGATATTTCACACTGAAATAAATTTTATGAAAACATGTTACATTTAGTGGAACTACAACAACAAACAACAACAAATTGCCTTTGGTGAGGTCAAATGGCACACAAACATAACACTGTCTTTAGAATAACAGAAAAAAAAATAATAATAAAAATATCAAACCAGTGTTGTGTGTGAAAAACTTACCTTAAGTGTTGATAACAAAAAATCTATTTACATTACAATTTCCTTTTAGATGCTGAAATGCGGTTGTAAATGTAAAATTTGAGGTTCCGCCAGTCCCGGTTCTTCAGTGCTTCTGGTTCAGCCCTTAAACACTTTTCACAGTCCAGTTTACCTGGCACAATGAAAGATGTTATGAACTTTGTCATGTGCCTTTCCACCGCCTGCACCTCCTTCTTCTGCCAGGGACATTTCTTCTTCTGCGTGGTTTTGCCTTGAAGTTTGGGGGGTGATTGGAACAATAAAGAAGTTTGTGATTGAAATCATGTCTAATGCCCCCTATAAAGACACACATTATTGTAATGCTGTGCAGTTACAGTGTATAGACCCCAATCACATGACGTCACAACTCCGCCGCCCTGACTTGATCCGCCATATTGTCCCTCAGCTCGTCGTGTTTACACATTACCGCTACGTACATTCCTCTTATTACGCCGTGTTTTTCTGCTCGTTAACATTAATAATCAAAATGGTGAAGGCGTGTGTGGCGGTTGGTTACAGTAACAGGGAAGATAGACAGAGAGACTTGAAGTTCTACCGTATGCAGAGAGACCCAAAGAGGAGCGCGAGATGGACTGCTGCAATTCGACGAGAATACTGGGCACCAAACGATCACCACAGACTATGTAGTAGTCATTTTATATCTGGTAAAATGCATTTAATATATATTTAGAAGGTTTTGGGGTCATTGCGAGGCTAATCGCCGAAAACATACAGTTTCAAATTCAAGATGTTTATTTCTTCCACCATCATTATTGTTTGAATAAGATTTAGCATGTACCAAGTGAAAGAAGCTGGCCTCGTCTACAGATCATCAGTTAAACAGGGGTGTCCAAACTTTTTGCAAAGGGGGCCAGATTTGCTGTGGTAAAAATGCGGGGGGCTACCTTGGTTAATTTACGTAGAACAATATATTTAAACAAATTTTAGCAAGCCCTTCTGTGTGTCACATTTGCTTTATTATTATTATCTTTTAATTCATAATTTCAACAATCTCGCCTTTGTGGCGTTCTCTTTTGACCCTCGGGCTCTTGCGAGATACTGCTGCTGTGAAATTAAACTAGCTTCAAGTTGCTTTAATTTCTCGCTGCGTATTTTCTGTGTAATCTTGTCGTAAATGTCCGCGTGTCTTGTTTGGTAATATCGCCTCACATCGAACTCTTTGAAAACAGCGACTGTCTCTTTGCAAATGAGGCAGACACAGTTGTTGCGTATTTTATTGAAGAAATAGTCCAATATCCACCTATCCTTGAAGCGTCAGCCATCGCAGTCAACTTTTTAATTTTTTTATTGATTGTCGCCATTTTAGAAAATTGGAAGTAAAGGGTCACACGGGGTAATGTTGCTTAGAGTGCTGCTCTTAAAGTTTTTCAAACTTTCGTGAGAATAGGCTGAGTTTCTGTGGACAAGATAGTTGTAGATATCAGGGTAGCAGATGTCAGGCAGAGACGGCGAAGACAGCGGGTCGAAAAATATCGATTTAGGCATCAAATATGGATCTAGCGAATGGATCGACCGAAGCTTTTCCACATAACGCCTTTTATGCAACACATCCAATGAGTTTACAGCGTCTGAAGGCACCGGGACTTCCATGAATTGCACTATAAATTGCACGATAAATTGAGACCATTGAGAATACGGACACACAATGAAGGACAATATGGCGGCACAATACAGCGACACGTCATTGTGTGACGTTGGTGATTGGGGTCTATACTGTTGCTTACTCCATGGGACACCACCCATTATGCCAATAGGTAAAACTGCCACCAGACTAGGTTATTTGAAAGACTAAATAGTCTTGTGTACCATTAAGTGTAAAAGTATCATGCATTCATAGAATGAACAACAGAGCCAAAAATGTGCCAGATCTCCCAGGAAATTTCCCTTTTTGTATCAACTCAACCAGGTCTTCGCTGCTGCAGTATCACAGGTCCCTGCAACTTCTGAGTTTTCTATAAAAATGATGACCCTGCAGGCAGTTCTACTGTTCAGAGAGCAAAGCCTCTGTTGTTACATCCTACTATGACATATTCAGAAGAAATTACTTCAAAATGTGAACATTTCATTTTTTGACATTTATGAATTAATTACAAATATTCAACAACACATAGCCACTTAAAGCCACTTGAAATTCAAGGGTCAATAAATGATTAAAAAATATATTTAAGCAATTGAGTGTCTATTAACCCTGACAGCCATCGATAATTTACAGTGACACTCAGTAAAATATGTCTCTGTTTTCTGCTATACAATAAATGGATGAGAGTCATCTTCCCTGATGACTTTAGAGGAAGTACAATGCGGGATAAGTCTATCCTGCTCACGGCACACATATTTTTGAGATTCATGTGAACAGAAAAAAAGATTTATGGACAGCTTAGCCAGCAACGGTTGCATCTCAAAAGAGTAGTAATTAATTTTCAATGCAAAATTTTATATCGGTGTTCCCACTATTACAATACTTTGATTACAAAACAATGAATATATTTGATTAAAAACAGCTTGATTTCCAAGTGTTTACCTTCAGTGGAGGACGTCTTAGCACTGGCCCTTGCACGGACCCCATCTGATGATGGGGGTTTGTGCCTCCTATGTGTTTTGGGTCTCTTGTGTGGTATGTCATCACTCATAGTTTCATCTTGGTCTGCTCCTATGGAAAATAGAATATATTGCACATATAGTACAAATAATTATGTACATTTCCTCATGCATTGATGTGTTCCAGTCAAATACATTTTTACATTCATACATTTCATGACTATATTTAGTTTTATTAAAAGTTGAGTTTGTCTTCTCTCATTAGAAATATTTGAAATGTTCATATTTTTAGAATAGTTGCTGAATTTATTTCTAACTTCAACACAAAATGTGTATTAAAATCAACTTTTAGAAGGTTTCTTAATAATGACACCTGATGGCATCCTCAGTTTAGCAACTCTTATTTTTTTTTAAATCTCTTCTTTGGTGTGTCCTCTATTTCTTCTAAATGTTCTCCAAAAGAATTTTTTTTTAACAGAAAAATTGTGTTTACACTCAAAGCCGTTACACTCAAAGATAGCTAAAGCCGAATTATTATTTCTATTTATCTTACGATTTAGAAAGTGTTAAAAACTTTTGCAGCTACAAAAAGTTTCTGAATGTATGTCTGCGTTTGTCATAAATAAATTATTGGTCTTACATTTTAATTTTAATATTAAATATACCGTAGTTGGTTATTGGTTGCTTATTAAAAGTACTGTAAAGATGTTCTTTCCTGTCGTAATTACTCGTACTAGTAATATTTATATATTCAAAGAGTTATTGATTTTAGTTCAAATTACAAAAAAATAAAACCTTTTGAGAAAGTTTTCTCAGCACCGACTGCTGATGACATCTCATCACCCGATGAAGAAGATGAGTGCCCCTCTCGTGATAGCAATGGTGTTTCAATCCTCTCAGGAGGGGGATGTGTCTCCTCTGTTAGTAGTCCTATGGAAAGTAACCTTTTTCAGAGTTTTATAGCATTTTGACAATAAATTAGGGTAAATGTGTACTTCACCACCTACACAGATATAATAGAATAAGATAAACATGTCCACAAGCCACTTCAAGAGTAAAAATGTGATAAATAACCAAAATTTTATTCACTATGATCAATTAAAATCAGCCTAAAATATTCATGTAACATTAACCTTCTGAACGCGATATATTAAATTGGCTGCTTTACACATCCACATGACTATATAAAGGAATTTAGTGCCCAGCCTCACAAATGCTGTGCAGTAGATGGAAAAAATGACCTGAAAAGTGATGGAGATGAAAGTACCTGTTGAGTGTTGTTTGGACAAGTCACAGTCTCTATCTGATTCATACTCATGTAGGGATGAGAGGTCTGTGAATCCAAATCACAGTCCTTGCAGGCGGCAATTTGCAACACATTTAGTAAATCATCATTGTAGAATACTATATGAAAAAACAAAAGTCAATATGAAGTCAAATTAAGCAAAAACATCCGTTTCTAATGGCCAACCCACGTCCTCACACATTTCAGTAAAAATAATCGGGCTTTGTGGGGACATTTATTCACACAAACTTTAATTTTCTCATGGGGACCAGACTAGCAGCAATATAATTTTCATAGATATCACCCAAACATTTTTACACCCATTCAGATTATGGTGTGAACGTGTAATGTGGGGACATCGTGAATGTCTACAACAAAGTGATAAACAAACAAAATTATATTCACTATGATCAGTTAAATCAGTCTAAAATATTCTCGTAACATTAATCTACTGAATACAATTAATGAAGCGTGCTCCTTTACCTATCCACATGATTCTATCATGGAATTTAGTGCCCATCATCACAAAGGAAGTTATTAAGATGGAAAAAAATAACCGCAAATGTGATGGAGGTGAGAGTACCTGTTGAGTGTTGTTTGGACAAGTAGAGATCTCCGTCTGATCCATATCCATGGAAGGAGTAGAGGTCTCTGAAGCCAAGGCACTGTCATTAATGGTGGTCATCTGCAACACATTTAGTAAATCATCATTGTAGAATATGATATGACAAAACAAAAGTCAATATGAAGTCAAATTAAGCATAAACATCCGTTTCCATGGCCAACCCACGTCCTCACACATTTCAGTAAAAATAATCGGGCTTTGTGGGGACATTTATTCACACAAACTTTAATTTTTTCATGGGGACCAGACCAGCAGCAATCTAATTTTCCAAGATATCACCCAAACATTTTTACACCCATTCTGATTATGGTGTGAACGTGTAATGTGGGGACATCGTAAATGTCTACAACAAAGTGATAAATAACCAAAATTATATTCACTATGACCAATTAAATGAGTCTAAAATATTCTTGTAACATTAATCTACTGAATGCAATTAATGAAGTGTGCTCCTTTACCTATCCACATGATTCTATCATGGAATTTAGTGCCCATCATCACAAAGGAATGATTTAGAGGGAAAAAAATAACCGCAGATGTGATGGAGGTGAGAGTACCTGTTCAGTGTTGTTTGGACAAGTAGAGATCTCAGTCTGATCCATACTCATGGAAGGATGAGACATCTCTGAAGCCGACGCACTGTCATTAATGGTGGTCATCTGCAACACATTTAGTAAATCATCATTGTAGAATCTGATATGACAAAACAAAAGTCAATATGAAGTCAAATCAAGCATAAACATCCGTTTCCATGGCCAACCCACGTCCTCACACATTTCATTAAAAATAATCAGGCTTTGTGGGGACATTTATTCACACAAACAAATTTTTTCATGGGGACCAGACTAGCAGCAATCTAATTTTCCAAGATATCACCCAAACATTTTTACACCCATTCAGATTATGGAGTGAACGTGTAATGTGGGGACATCGTAAATGTCTACAACAAAGTGATAAATAACCAAAATTATATTCACTATGCTCAATTAAATGAGTCTAAAATATTCCCGTAACATTAATCTACTGAATGCAATTAATGAAGTGTGCTCCTTTACCTATCCAAATGATTCTATCATGGAATTTAGTGCCCATCATCACAAAGGAAGTGATTTAGAGGGAAAAAAATAACCGCAAATGTGATGGAGGTGAGAGTACCTGTTCAGTGTAGTTTGGACAAGTAGAGATCTCAGTCTGATCCATACTCATGGAAGGATGAGACGTCTCTGAAGCCGACGCACTGTCATTAATGGTGGTCATCTGCAACACATTTAGTAAATCATCATTGTAGAATCTGATATGACAAAACAAAAGTCAATATGAAGTCAAATCAAGCATAAACATCCATTTCCATGGCCAACCCACGTCCTCACACATTTCAGTAAAAATAATCGGGCTTTGTGGGGACATTTATTCACACAAACTTAAATTTTTTCATGGGGACCAGACCAGCAGCAATCTAATTTTCCAAGATATCACCCAAACATTTTTACACCCATTCTGATTATGGTGTGAACGTGTAATGTGGGGACATCGTAAATGTCTACAACAAAGTGATAAATAACCAAAATTACAGTCACTATGATCAATTAAATGAGTCTAAAATATTCTCGTAACATTAATCTACTGAATACAATTAATGAAGTGTGCTCCTTTACCTATCCACATGATTCTATCATGGAATTTAGTGCCCATCATCACAAAGTAAGTGATTTAGAGGGAAAAAAATAACCGCAAATGTGATGGAGGTGAGAGTACCTGTTGAGTGTTGTTTGGACAAGTAGAGATCTCCGTCTGATCCATATCCATGGAAGGAGTAGAGGTCTCTGAAGCCAAGGCACTGTCATTAATGGTGCTCATCTGCAACACATTTAGTAAATTGTCATTGTAGAATATGATATGACAAAACAAAAGTCAATATGAAGTCAAATTAAGCATAAACATCCATTTCTAATGGCCAACCCACGTCCTCACACATTTCAGTAAAAATAATCGGGCTTTGTGGGGACATTTATTCACACAAACTTCAATTTTTTAATGGGGACCAGACCAGCAGCAATCTAAATTTCCTAGATATCACCCAAGCATTTTTACACCCATTCAGATTATGGTGTGAACATGTAATGTGGGGACATCGTAAATGTCTACAACAAAGTGATAAATAACCAAAATTATATTCACTATGATCAATTAAATCAGTCCAAAAGATTCTCGTAACATTAATCTACTGAATACAATTAATGAAGTGTGCTCCTTTACCTATCCACATGATTCTATCATGAAATTTAGTGCCCATTATCACAAAGGAAGTGATTTAGAGGGAAAAAAATAACCGCAAATGTGATGTAGGTGAGAGTACCTGTTAAGTGTTGTTTGGACAAGTAGAGATCTCAGTCTGATCCATACTCATGGAAGGATGAGAGGTCTCTGAAGCCGAGGCACTGTCATTAATGGTGGTCATCTGCAACACATTTAGTAAATCATCATTGTAGAATCTGATATGACAAAACAGAAGTCAATATGAAGTCAAATTAAGCATAAACATCCGTTTCTAATGGCCAACCCACGTCCTCACACATTTCAGTAAAAATAATCGGGCTTTGTGGGGACATTTATTCACACAAACTTTAATTTTTTCATGGGGACCAGACCATCAGCAATCTAATTTTCCAAGATATCACCCAAACATTTTTACACCCTTTCAAATTATGGTGTGAACGTGTAATGTGGGGACATCGTAAATGTCTAGAACAAAGTGATAGGTAACCAAAATAATATTCACAAGGGTCAATAAAAATTAGCTTAAAATATTTTTTTTATATTAACTGAATGCAATCCATGAAATATGCTCTTTCAGTCTTACTTTGTAATGGAATTTAGTTCCCAGCATCACATGGGCTGTGCTGTAGATGGAAAACATGACCTGAAAAGTGATGGAGATGAAAGTACCTGTTGTGTATTGTTTGGAACAGCAGCAATCTCTAACTGATCAACGGTCATGGAGGGATGAGAGGTCTCTAAAGCCAAATCACAGTCCTCAAAGGCGGCCATCTGCAACACATTTAGAGAATCATAACTGTAGAACATGATAAAAGAAACCAAAAGTCATTCCCAAGCAAACATCATTGTAAACAACCCTTTCTACCTGCCAACCACCGTCCTCTTACATCTTTCGTAAACCAAACGGAACTTTGTGTGGATATTTATTTACACAAACTTTCATTTCTCATGGAGACGGGACCAGTAGCGGTATGATTTCCGAAGATATCACACAAACATTTTTACTCCCTTTCACATTATGGCGTGATTGTGTAATGTGGGGCACCGTCAGCGTCCACAATACATTGAAAAATAAAATAATAATCACTATGTGATATTAGTTTAAAATATTCTCATAACATTAACCTTCCAAACGCATTACATAAATTTGGCTGCTGTACGTATCCTCAGGACTGAATCACGAGATAGACAAATAACTCAAAAAGTGATTGATATAAAAGTACCTGTTGAGAGTTGTTTTGACATGCAACATTCTCCATCTGATCCATAATCATGGAGGAATAAGAGGTCTCTATTCCCAAATCACTCTCCTTAATGCCGTTCATCTGCAACACATTTAGTAAATCATCATTGTATAATATGATTTTACAAACCAATCTTAGTTGAATTTTTCTTTTATCCCAGACAATTGATTTAGGTTGTTTTATTTGCCTGACATGTTTTGACTTTTGTCAACAACAACAATTGTCTGGGATAAAAGAAAAGTGTAGGAAAAAAATGAACTTAATACAACAAATGTCAATCTATAGTCCAATTCAGAGTCAAGATTCTTTTCTACATGCCAATCTCCTTCCTTACACATATTTCAGTCAAAACAGATGGCACGGGTATGTAGGTAGGTAGGTAAAAATTACTTTAGTTTTGTATTACAGAGCAATTCTGTGTTCCATCTCACATACTTGTGTTCTCCATGGACAGTCATCAACTCCATAATCATAATTTATTTCTTCTCCTTCTTGAATGTCTTCCACAGCAAACAAACAGAGGTATGGCTTTCCTTCCACATCAATCCTTTTAATTTTACAGTTTGGCCGTCTGTGTTCATCATTTACCAACCTCCCAAATGATTCATCATCTCTTGAAGCATCAATGCTTGAAAAAAGATGAGGAAAAGAAAATAATCAGATGATAATACCTTTCAGGGTATTCTAATTTGTGTAATTCTGTTCAGAATATAATTTAAGCCTTACCACCATGTTTTTCCTCTCCACTTAAATGCAAACATAAATGCAGCACATGATGGGTGGTAAACTCTTCTTCTGCACTGATATTCTGAATCATTTATCAGATCACCCCTATATTCTGCAACAAATTGACCTCTGCTGATTGCAGCTTTTGCAAAAACACCACGTCCTGCAGACAGAGGGAACACTTTTTTTTTTTTTTTTTTTTTAACAACACATTTACAAAAAACAAAACAGACTCATCATTAATTTCCAAATGGTATCAAATCTCTCAGATATCAATAAATAAAAATAAAATTTCATATATTCCGTAACGAAAAAAGAACCCATATTATTTCTAGACATTATTTGAATTACTCAGGTTCCAATTGTTTAATTCTTCAGAGTCAGAGTAGTTTTGTTTGTCAAAGGATTATTAAGTTAATTTAAAACTAAGTTTTTGCTTTGATTTCTGAACACTGTATCCCTTAACTCCCTTCATGTAGCGGTACAACAAATGGTCGCCTACAGTTAGAATTGCTTTGCTGGTGCTTTAATTTTTTATCTTTACAAAAAGTGCCACACATATTCCTGCCATTTTTTTTTTTAAATTATCAATGATGGTTAATATTTATTGCAGCTCTACTAGTGTCTAATGTCACCTCAGATTTTGGTTGGTTTTTGATGCCCATGTGGTAATAATTGTACGTTTTGTGTATCATGTAGTTTTTGTAATCACAACAAATCACACAGACCACATCTTACCTTTAACTGCATCAATGTACTTGATGCACAATTTGTCTGTCTTGTCAGTCTTTGAGGTAACATGACAAATGGCATCCTGAAGGGGGCTGACCCTTTTTGGCATTTCAAACTGAACACATAAAAAAGTATTTTCATTACATTCAGTAAGATTTTTCTATAATATGACATCAAACATAATAATAAAATATATATATATATATATATATATATATATATATATATATATATATATATATATATATATACAAATGCAGTAAGCTATACAGCATATGTATTAGAATATCTCTGTTCCATCACACCTCATTCCAATGTTTATTCTGGCTTGCTTGATTGATTTGAGGGGAAAAAACCCAAATGCAGCAACATAGAAATAAATGTAACATCTGATGGGTATTTGTGTAAAAGTACATGACTAATCTGTGAACCAAAGCAAAAATGGGAAATCTGGAAAGATTTTCTATGGGCAGAAACATATGCCTTTTTTAATTATTTTTTTTTAAATCATTGCCTTTCTCAGAACCAAAGTGGAATACTAACTTTTTTCACTTAAATATAACACTCTGGTTATGCATTCCACAAAAATAAATTCCATGTTTGACTCATTTCTAAAGTTAATCCATACTTCTACACATTTTTCACCCAATAAATTGCTAACATACTGTTACAAATATTTATGCTTAAGATTTAGCCCTATAATTTAAATAAAACTCTTCATCCAGAGCAAAAATATTCTTAAATCCCATTATGATACAAAGTAGTACTAAGCTTAAAACATTACTCAGTTAGAGCTACAGTGTGATTAACTAAAAAGAGCAAACTTAAGGAAATTTGCGCAATTGGAGCTATAATTAGCTAGCAACAGCAAACTTAATTGTTCAAGCATACAAAACAGCTTACCTTAGGTTTTATTTTTGCTTCTTTGGCTGGCATGTTTACTAGCTCTTGCTAGCGTCTTCTGATGAGTCTAATTGAAGATTGCTTTCTACCTGTTTGACTCCATCGTTGTAAAAATCACCACATATTGGGGACAAGGGAGTGGGCGGGATTATGCAAATATGTGTGTGAAGCAGTGAATGCAATGAAATATATAACTAGATAATACATAATAGAAAACTTATTTGTTCATGCAAACAAATTAGCATTTTTTGTGTTACATTTACTTCATCTTCTTCTGCTGGCATGTTGACTAGCTCTTTCTAGTGTCTTCTGATGATTCTAATTAAAGATGACTTTCTGCCTGTTCTGATCCATTGATGTAAAAATCCTTACATGTGGGGACCAGGAAGTGGGTGGGATTATGTAAATGTGTGTGTAGAGCAGTGCAGTCGCAGTGAGTGCCATAGCAGTGAAAACTATGTAGGGGGGGCTACTGAGCATTGTCTACACACATACGTTGATCAAAAATCATGCTTTTTGGGCCAAGGCTAAAAATTTCACAGGCACATATAGACCACCTGCTTTATCGAATTTTACAGTTTGACTCATGGGGACCAGCTTTTTGGTCCCCATACCGCAACTGGTCCCCATGACGTGACTGTGTATACAGATTTTTGTCCCCATAAAACATGGAAACCAGTGCACACACACACACACACACACACACACACACACACACACAAAGACAATTTAAAAGAAAGGTTGATGTACAACGAACAAAATAAATAATGGATTATAGACTAGATTGACTGAGCAAAATTGCAGCAAGTTTCTAGAGATGAAACACATGTACAGTAGCGATCAGTGAAAGTAAAGTCTTTCGTATTATCTTTACTTGAGCAACAAAGAGCATAAACCTGCAGAAGCAACTAGAAAAAGAGGTCAGTGTTGGTCAGCGTAGATGAAAGATGTTTCATGCCAGGATTGGCCTCAGCACCCTGTGAGCCAGAAGGGGATTAAATAAAGAAAATAAGTGAATGAGGCTGTCTGAAAGCATGGCAGGCCAATGCTTTCGAGATTTGCTTGTTGGTAAACAGCACATCTGTTTGCAGTAGAGGAATGACTCAACATTCACAAAGAAATAAACAATCTATTAATTCATTTCTATAGACCTTATTCACATGACGTCATACCCTCTTCCGGGTTTGCTGATTGGAGTGTATCCCTCTGTGAAACTCCATTGAGTTTGTATGGGCCCAGTGGTGTTCCTAGCCTACATGGTGCCCTGGGCGACAAGCCACTTTGGCGGTTAGAGATCACATAAAATAAAAAGTAAAGTTAACAAAAACAGCAGTAACCCCAACCTCCAACTCCTAATTTTTATTTCCCCTCATTTCCTCACAATTAAAAGCAAAACCTAATTTTAACTAGTTAAGAACATAGGATGTATATTAAAATAGGAAGTTAATGCATACATTTACTTTTTTTTTTTTTTTTTAAATTAAAAAAAATAAATAAATAATAAAGATATAAGTACCATACATTCACAAAAATAAGTACAGATGACTTATGCACAGTCAATTTTGAAGATCAGGCAAACATTGACTTTTTAAATAACTAAATAATAACTTAAGGAAAGAAATAAGTAGCCTAAGACAAATGAACAAAAATAAGTCCAAAGTGCACATTGACAGGGAAGATGTTCTAAACCTCCCCATCAGAGCAAATAAAATAAATAAATAAAATAAATAAGCCTCTTCAACTCTTTCCCTTCTCTTAAAGATCTGATAAATTTTCTGTTGCATTGCCCTTTTATATGCATCAATTCAACAAACAGGAACTGGGAAATGCAGAACTGGAAATAAAAGCATGACCAGTTTTTTTTTTTTTTTTTTTTCTTTTTTAAGTGCCGCTCCAAATAAATTAATCAAACAGCTAAGCAATTAAACAACTTGAAGAATTCTTAACAGAAAGAATACATATGGCGGAAAACACTCAGGTGACTTCTGAAGTGACGACTGAAGTTCTGCTCTGAGACCCCCAACTTGGCCAAATTTCTAAATTGTCCTATATGCATGCGTGATACATCATTGGAAAGCTTAAAATCTCAATTTTCTTGGGGAAGAAAATTTTTGAAGAGGAGGGCATTTAAAAAAAAAAAGAATTTAAACAGCAAAACCCTAACTGGAGGTGAGCGCACGCGAGAGCATAATTAAAGACGCCATGATTTTAACGAAATATTATCGCATACTTACCTCTTTTTGATCCAAAAACTCCATGTAGCATGTATCACTGAATGTCAAGACAAGACACTGTTGTGAATGGCAACAGCCAAATTTTGCGGGTATTTCACGGGTGAAACATGATAATATAACAAGGGTCGCAATGCAGAAATTGCAGACTTCAAGGTGTGGTCGAGAGTTTCATTTTTAAATATTTTACCCTTTTAAACTTTTTCTTCCAATTTTTCTTTGTTTGGATCACTTATTTATCATCTATAATATTGGGGAAAATGCGATAGTAACGATAAAAATAAAATTAAGCGATACTACGAATTTAGGCCTTTTTAAATCTCGGTTAAAGACGCACCTTTTTAGACTCTCCTTTCCCCCAGATTAGTGTAGCCTGGTTTTATTTCTTAAGGGTTTTTAATATGTTATGATTTTTATCAGTTTTATTGTTTTATTTGCTGTCTGACTATTAATGTGATGCGTTGTTTTGTTTCTTTTCTTTTTTTTTCTTAATATCATTGTATAACACTTTCCTGCCTTTAATTTACTATGAGCCATGTTTGTCTTAGTTGTAAAGCAGTTTGGGGACCTTTCGGGTTTTGTAAAGGGTTATATAAATACATTTGATTGATTGATAGTTATGAGGTAGATATCCGTGATTTTTTTACAGATGCTATTTTTTTCATTGTGACGTAATTTGTTTAAAAGTTTAAAATTTGCAAGTGAATAATTTTTTAAAGTCGTTTTTTTTTTTTTTTTTTTAAACTAAATATTAGACATCATTTAATGATTCTACGCTAAAAATGACAGACATTTCAAATAATAAATACGATTATGTACCTTCTTTTTATGGCTAGGTTGAAAGGAAAGCGGTTGCGCGACGTCTGTAAACAGGGGTTTCCAGGGTAAAACGAACAAATTAAAAATAGTTCGGGGACTTAATGAGCCATGAACCTGCAATGGCAGCATATAGACATATTGTTTTATCAAACACAACAATTCTTTTGGCTTAAAGTACAGCAGTTTATTTTAAAGAGGGGTGCAAGAGCAGAAACTGCTTTTTCATCTTTGTCTGTGTTTTCCGCCATATACATTATATAACTAGAACAAATATTCAAGTAAAAAAACAAAACCAAAAAAAAGATTATTTGCACATTAAGAATCAAAGTCAATCAACCCTAGGTGAGTGGCACTGTTAACTGATCGAATAACTCTTCCCACCTCCTTCTCCTTTTGGCGCGTGCAGACAGTAACTGCGCTCTGCAGAGGGGATCTTTGCAACACTAGTGGCGCCAATTATAATAGTAGACAACCACTCGCGTGCACCTTGCGTGCATGCGCCCCTAGCAATTTGCCGCTCCGGGCGACCGCCCAACCCGACCGTTCCAGGAATCACCAGTGTATGGTCCATCAAGCTCTACAACAGGGGTGACAAACCGATTTCACACAAGGTTTCAGTTGGTCCTGGTTTTTGTTCCAACAGATCCAGCACAGACAGATCAACCAATGAGGTTTCTGCTAAAACAAGCAGCACCTGACTGCAATCAACTGATTACACTTGTAAAATACCAGATTGGTGAAAAGGCATTCATCTCATTCGGTTGAAATGGAATCCAGCACCCACTGCGGCCCTTTGACGACCGGTTTGACACCCCTGCTCTGCAAGGAAAAAACATTCAATTTCGACAGGTGTAATGAAGATTAATATTGTTTACGACAAGGCGATATGTTGTCTTGCCAAATGTATTGTGGTGAGCGACGTGGAGAAGAATGAGAGAGACAGTTTTTATATTTCACACTTGCTGTTCTTGTGCCACATACATCGCATGATAATCTTCTTCTCTACAAAACTGATTCCTGGGATGTCTGGCATGAATCCCAGTCTTTAAGTCATGCCACAGCATCTGAATGGGGTTCAAGTCTGGACTTTGACTTGGCCACCCCAGAACGTGTATTTGGTTCTTCTGAAACTATTCTGAAGTTGATTTACTTCTGTGATTTGGATCATTGTCTTGTTGCAGCATCCATTCTGATTTTAGCTTCAACTGTCTGACAGAGGGCCTCAGGTTTTACTGCAAAACATCCTGATAAACCTTTGAATTCATTCTTCCATTAATGATTGCAAATTGTCCAGGCCCTGAGGAAGCAAAACAGGCCCAAATCACGATGCTCCCTCCACCATGCTTCACGGTGGGGATGAGATGTTGATGTTGGTGAGTTGTTCCATTTTTCCTCCACACATGACGTTGTGTGTTACTCCCAAACGATTCCACTTTGGTTTCATCAGTCCACAAAATATTTGGCCAAAACTTCTGTGGGATGTCCAAGTGCCTTTTTGCGAACATTAAATGAGCAACTATGTCCACCCATGGACACCATTCATGGCCATAGTTTTACATGTATTTGATGTGTGCACACAGATATTGGACTGTGCAAGTGATTTCTGTAAGTCTTTGGCAGACACTGTAGGGTTCATTTTTTTTTACCTCTCTGGTATTCTGTGCTGAACTCTTGGCATCATCATTGGTGGATGGCCACTCCTTGGGAGAGAACCAACGGTGCCAAACTCTCTCCATTTGTAGACAACTTCTCTGACTGTTGATTGATGAACATCCAGACTTTTAGGGATGGTTTTGTATCCTTTCCCAGCTTTATACAAATCAACAATCCTTGATCGCAGGTCTTCAGACAGCTCTTTTGACCGAGCCATGATGCACATCAGACGATGCTTCTCATCAAGACAATCCGTACTAGGGGTGTGTTTTATTGTGGGCAGGGCAGCTTTAAACCACTCACCAGTGATTTGGCACACACCTGACTTAAAATGTTTGGTAAAAATTGGTTTCAATTGCTCTTTAAGTCTCCTTAGGCAGAGGGTTCACTTATTTTTCCCCATTTTGTCATCATTTGCACGTTATCCTCATTAAAATATGAAAACCTATAAATGTTTGGGCGGTTTAGTTAAAGCACACCATTTTTACATCTGTGTGATTTTGACAAAGATCAGATCACATTTGATGGTGATTTAATGCAGAAACGTGATAATTTCCAAAAGGTTCAGATTCTTTTTCATTCCACTGTATACAGCATGACGTGCAGTTACACATTTAAGCTAAAATGATAACACAAGAAATCCTTTATTACAGTTACTTTCAAGAATTATTTCACTATTCTATTATTCTACTATTCTATCAGTATTCGAAAATAATAATAACAACAAAAATAAAGCTGTGATACATCACTAGCATTGGTGTATTGCATCAATTCCCAGGCGAATTTAAGATCATTTCCAAATGGTAACGTATAAAACATTATCAAGACAAACGGACAAAAATATTCTTATGAACTTGTACCTTTCGAACTGAAATTAATTTTGTTGGATTATGGAGCAGTGCACACAATCATGATTGAAGAAATACTGAAGATACACTCCTATCGCTAACCTGGAAGTAATCCGGAATCCATGTGAATAGATCTTATGCTTAACTCTTTTGCTACTATCTGCCACTTCTCCCAGTACAACTGAATTTGATGTTCTAGTGCGGTCACTGGCAATGAATCAGTTAAACATGAATTGAACCATACGTTCTCATTTGATCTTTCTAATTTATTTGAATACAGTCCAATAAAGTCTTCATTTGTTTGTATTAGGGTTGTGGTAAGTGTAAAAAATGATCGGCATATCAATATTTAAACGTATGTGAGATGTTTGATTGCAAAAGTTTCGTATTGGCCTATAAGACGGTGTTTTTTGCATTGATATAAGAAAAAGAGGGGGTTGTCTTATATTCGACATATAGACATTATACCCATTCACGACGCTAGATGGCGCCAGATATTGAAGTGATGTTCTGTCATGACAGATCTCAGCTACTCCCAAGTTTAACCAGTTTGTATTATTTTATTGCAATGTTTTTCCTTATTCAAATTTGATCAAGACTAGTTACAGTTAGACTTCACTTTGATGGCTAATGCAGTTATTGCAATTTTGTTGTTTTATCACAATAGATTGGTTTATTTACATTTCAAAAACCAGAAGCCATTCATTTACGAATGTGATTGCACTTTAGTACACATATTTAAATGTTCAGATATTAAGATTTGAATGAGGCAAAATAACATGCTTTTTCTCTCAAATATATTGTCATTATCAATTGTTTCGGATGTACTGTAATTAATTTGGTTTTCAAAAAGTTTTTTCAAACTTGAGTCTTGAAAAAGAGGGGGTCGTCTTATAATCAGGGCCGTCTTATATTCGTTCCAATATGGTATTAGTACTCAGTTATTTGTTTTTGCACCACCACAGGTCACCAGAAATGTGTTATCATGGGGTAAACTTGATTTTTCACTGCTCTTGATAGTAATAGTAATACAGGATATCATTGGCTGGCCCATTGACGACGCTAGACATATTTTTACTGGGAAGAGCGAATAAATGAATGTTACAGTGTATCACAAAAGTGAGTACACACGTTGCATTTCTGCAGATATTTATCTTATCATGGGACAACACTGACAAAATGACAGTTTGACACAATAAACAGTAGTCTGTGTCCAGCATATATAATAGAGTTAATTTTGATTGTGTATCATATTGACTCTGCAAAGCCCTCTGAGACAACCTTGTTGTGATATAGGGCTATACAAATAAAATTGAATTGAATTAATTTATTTTCCCACTCAAAATAACTAAAAAAATAGCCATTAATAATTAAACCCCTGGCAATAAAAGTGAGTACACCCTTTGGAAACTACGTACATTCCTAAATGTCCAAATTGAGAACTGCTTGTCATTTTCCCTCCAAAATGTCATGTGACTCGTTACAGGAGTGCTGTCAGCATTGCTGCAGAGATTGAAGAGGTAGGGGGTCAGCCTGTTAGTGCTCATACCATACGCCGCACTCAACATCAAATTGGTGTGCATGGCTGTCACCCCAGGAGGAAGCCTCTTCTGAAGATAATTTTGGGCAATTACAGGTCTCTTCCTGTTGATTTTGGGTCACATATGGTCCGTTTTGGTGTATTTCACTGGCACTTTCTGCACATTTTACATACTTTCCTGTCCATTTTGGGATATTTCCAGGTCAGTTTCTGATGATTTTGGGACCATCCCATGTCACTTCCCGTACATTTTGGCCAATTTGAGGAAGGTTTTGTTGGTCAAAAATAATGACCACTAATGGATAAAACTGAAACAGCTAACATTTAATTTGTTTTTTAAATTTTATTTATGTAGTATTGAAAATGGTATTGAGTATTTTTTTGAGTTGCGATATCAACTTGAAATTTTTTTTTTCACAATATTTTCTATTTCAGATTTTTAGTACCCGACTGAAAAGATGTACTGGTCCTTGGACATACTGCCGTTGCCTCCTATTGTTGAGCTTGGCGTCCACTCATTGAGCGGCCTTCTGTGGACACTACTGCTGTTGTTCCTGTGGCACTGTTATCGGATTGGCTCCGACCTTCCAATGGCGGTTCATGCCCACGGGGCAAAGATGGGTTCAATAAGGTCTGCGAGGTCTCTTGGCGGAACCTGGCCAAGGACAAAGTATAAAGCACAGTCTAAGCTTTACAGAAGTGATCAAAAGAAAATGTTTATAAGCATGGAAACAGAAGAAGATGAGGAGGAACAAGACTACCTCACCCCAGTGCTGAGACATGCCAAGTTCCCGTCGCAGGCATCTGCTCAGGCCAAAAAACTGTACTCAGCCCTGCAAGAGTATGCCAAACGCTACAGCTGGGTGGGAATGGGCCGCATTCATAAAGGCCTTCGTGAGCAGGTACAGTGCGCGCTCCATCCGTTCGGTTTTCATAGCATACATTTCAAAATGCGGATTTATGAAAAATTTCCTGTTCCCGTGTTTGGTTTAGATCAAGCTGAATGATCACTCAACTATACAGAAGCCGCATCTTTTCTTCCTGCCAGATGTTTTAAGTGTTCCTTTTTTCCCACGCGATGCCCATCGACATGATATCGAAGTCTTGGAAACAAATTACCCTGTAATCTTGGCTGAGTTTCAGGCCGTTTACAAAAGAGGCATTGACACCAAATTCGGCTGGACCGGAATGGGATCAAAGGTATGGACCAAACATGAACATTACTTCTGCACAATGGCTAATCCTGATTTGGATCAACATCAAATTGTCCATCCCCTGCATACGCTTCCAACTATCATGTTTGGTATGGTTTTGTTTGAATAGGAATATTAGTATCAATATCAGTACTGATACAGCACTAAAATTATGTCAACGGTATGGCCAAGAAATAACGTGCCGTTGTGTGCAATTAAGGATGTCCCGATCACATATTTTTGCATCCAAGTCCGAGTCCCCTGATTTTGAGAATCAGCCGATACCGAGTCGCGAACTGACACTGGGAAAAAAAAAATTTTTTTGTTTTTATTTGAACATTAGTTCCAAACATGTTACTGTCCCACTGCCTACATAATGTGATTAAAAAAAAAAAAATTATAAAAGAATAAGGTAGAAAATGCTTGTTTTCATAAATGCTTTATTGAGTGACTCTACTCAAATCCACTCACGCTTTGACCCCCACAATGGTGAGAACAGCCTCTCACTATGAGTTGCCACAGCACACTGTAAAAAAGAGTGCTTGTTGTCACCCTTCCCAAGATGATAATAAACGTCCAATCATCTTTCTGCTGTGAATTTCAATTCCCGTACTTCTGTTAGGTTTTGTGTTGGTTTTCTCCTAGTGTGACTTGTCCCTGTGATTGCCCATTGAGTTCACCTGTTGTGCCTGCTCCTAGTGCATCCTCCAATCTGCATCCTCCTGTGCTCACCTGTTCCACATTGTGTCGTTACCCCTTGTCTGTGTATATCAGCTCCCAGTTTCTTTTCACTCTTTGTTGCGTCATTGTCAATGTCCATGTGCACGTCCGAACCTGTTCTCACCAGTTTTCTCCAAGCCCTCGTGTTCCCCTCAGTAAGTTTTGATACCCAGCCTTTTGTTAGTAACCTGAGTTTTATTTGCTGCTGTGTTTTTTGGGATCTCGTCATTATTTGTTGGTACTTTGTTTTTCACTTGCCAGAATTAAATCATTTTTGCACCGTCAATCTGCCTCTCCTCCTTTCCCTGCATTTGGGTCCACACACCACCTGCCTGCCCGTTTCCTGACACTATCACCATCACTATTACTTGTAGATGTCAAATCCATTTACCTTCAACTCAACTTCAAATGGTTTGGTCTGGCGTTGTCCATAGCAAACAATGAGTTTATCAGAGTCTGACCAAGCTGTAATATTACCTTTCGCAAAAGCTCCACGCCCCTTAGTAACGGTTGTGAAGTCGACAACCTTCAATTGTTTGGATACTAAAGTGTGCATTAGGAAAATTAAACATTCAAAAAATAAAAGGTTACACTTTACAGTAACGGTCCTTTTAATTAACATAAGTTAATGCATTTTTAGACAATAACTAATGTTTAAGTAACATTATAATAATTTATATAATCCCTAATCCAGTGGTTCTTAACCTTGCTAAAGGTAACGAACCCCACAAGTTTCACATATGGATTCACCGAACCCTTCGGAATTAGATAATAAAGCTTTTCTTTTATTATTGTTTTTTATTTATTCATTGTTTTTTTAAAAAATCAAAACAGATCAATCTAAACTAGCAAGCTAATAATTTAGCAAATCCCTGTTCTAAATTCTTCAAAATTAAAAACAGGTCAAAATTTGAGACCATGCTGCCCATTGGTCTGTTGTATTCCCTCATACCAAGTGTGAGTCAACCTTCCACTGAGCAAACCAGTTCCTCCTCCCACAAGATCTAGGACTATCAGTTAAAAGAAATGGATTAATGGTTACCCCTTTTTCAATCCAAACCCAAAGCTCACCTGTTCAGACTCACCTGTCTATAATAATCTCTAATTTCTTTGTGTTTAGTTTTCTGCTACCTATTTTTTATCTATTAGTATTTTTATTTTTACATCTCTTTAGTGTTTTACATTTGCCCTAAACATTTTATACTTATTGTTTTTTTTATTGTTTTCAATCTTTAATTTGTTTAATTTTTTTTTTTTTTGTAAATGATAGTACGGCGACCTTGAGTGTCAGAAAGGCGCCTTCAAATAAAATGTATTATTATTATTATTAAGCCTGTAAATTGGGAGCAAACCAATCCAAAACCTGGTCTAAAAAGCCACTAGCCTAGATTTAATAAGCGTAGGGCTCTGCATTTCATTACCTACGCCGAATCCCTTAGATTTACTCACCGAACCCACGGGGTTCAATCGAACCCAGGTTAAGAACCACTCACCTAATCTAACATTAATCAATACATTTAATAAGATTTGTATTGCATAACTAGACACCAACTATACTAATAGTTTAGATTTACCATTGAAAGAAATAATACAATGCAATACCTAACATTAATTCACATACACAAGAGCGAATTAATACACAGTTATTAATGTATACTGGTCCGAGTAAGTGAATATATTATTCAAAATTGGGAAACATTGCTCTGTGAGTCATTAAGTGCTGTGAACCTAACTTTAAGTACGGTATTATTTAACATTAGTTACCTGATATTAATCTTAAAATATGCCAACAGGGGCCTCTAATGCATTACTTAACCATAGCTAACGCTGACCGAATAATGTTTGGACCCTTATTGTAAAGTGTAGCACATGTGTCCCTTAACAAAGAAATGATAAATGCTAAGGGTATAACGGTACATGTACTTGTATTGAAACGTTTCGGTACGTAGTGCTAGGTTCGGAACGGAGGCATACCGAACGAGTTTCTGACGTAATGTAACCCTTACTTTTCGAGGCTGCGAGTCGATCGGGTTACAGTTTCTTTGTGTAGATTATATTTACTCTGTCTATAATGAGGACCAACACGGTAGGACAGTATAACCCAGAAACGTCAACGGCGCGACAACGTGAAACGCGGGCGTTAAAGTCAATCAGCCAATGCACACCAGTCGCAGTGCGGCCGTGTGTTAGGCGCGTCCCAGAAGCGGCTCAACACGACGCACGCGAAAAGAACCGCAGAGTTTATTATTTGACGCGAAACGCGACCCTCCTGTGTCAACACTACTACCGGTAGGTAGGATCGGGCAGACCGGAAGTCACTCGTGTAAAAATACGGTGCATCCGGTCGATTTTCAAACTAATATGCAATCGTAACCCACTTTTTGAGTCCATTAGATCTCTTGAGTGGTAGATTGGGCACAGTTGACTTGTCTTTGTTGACTTACTGCTCTGCTATAATAATAACCAACACGGCCCTGTGTTCAATACAAAACACTCCTACCACAACAAAACAAGTAGGAACTAATATTCACATAGGAACTAAAGTTATACAACATAAAATATACAATATAAATAAATACTACATAACATTTGTAAAATATAAACACAAAATAAATAATACCCATTTAAATAAAATAAATTAAAATGAGCTAAAACACCTGTAATTAAATAATAATAATACACAGATCCTGCTTACACAATTAAATTTATTAATTTCTGTGTGGCGCTTTAACTTGAAAAAATCCACCAATAAAGCTTTTGAAAACCGTTCATAAGAAAAAAAAGGATTCATTGAGGCATTTCATTTGTAAAATACATGTTAAATTCTTTGTCATTGGGATTGCTTTTCTCTTTAGCACAGGACTTCTTTTTTCTTCTTTCTTTCAGAAAGAAAGCTGACCAATACGCAGGGTCTAAAAGGCAAATTGTTGTTGGATTATCTTTAAATACCCGCTACTTTTTGAGCAGAATTCTAGCTTTGTATAGTCTAACGTTCCTATTGTTGAAAGCAAAAAGGTGTGTAAGAAACAACTAGCACATTTATATTTTGCATTTTGTTTTCTTACTGTACCGAAAATGAACCGAACCGTGACCTCAAAACCAAGGTGCGTACCGAACCGAGATTTTTGTGTACCTTTACACCCCTAATAAATGCTTAAGTGCCCCCCCCAACCATAATTAACCATTACTGAATTTTTTTGGGACCCTTATTGTAAAGTGGACCACATGCAACCCTTGGGTAGTAGATAAAATTAACCAGTGATAGTTCAAATGAGTGAAGTTGAAGCAACACAACATAAGAATTGTACATATTTTATTGAAAATAATTAATCATTATTCGAGGTGACATCATAACTTCAACAGTTACAGTGCCTTGCAAAAGTATTCGGCCCCCTTGAACCTTGCAACCTTTCGCCACATTTCAGGCTTCAAACATAAAGATATAAAATTTTAATTTTTTGTCAAGAATCAACAACAAGTGGAACACAATCGTGAAGTGGAACAAAATTTATTGGATGATTTAAACTTTTTTAACAAATAAAAAACTGAAAAGTGGGGCGTGCAATATTATTTGGCCCCCTTGCGTTAATACTTTGTAGCGCCACCTTTTGCTCCAATTACAGCTGCAAGTCGCTTGGGGTATGTTTCTATCAGTTTTGCACATCGAGAGACTGACATTCTTGCCCATTCTTCCTTGCAAAACAGCTCGATCTCAGTGACGTTGGATGGAGAGTGTTTGTGAACAGCAGTCTTCAGCTCTTTCCACAGATTCTCGATTGGATTCAGGTCTGGACTTTGACTTGGCCATTCTAACACCTGGATACGTTTATTTTTGAACCATTCCATTGTAGATTTGGCTTTATGTTTTGGATCATTGTCCTGTTGGAAGATAAATCTCCGTCCCAGTCTCAGGTCTTGTGCAGATACTAACAGGTTTTCTTCCAGAATGTTCCTGTATTTGGCTGCATCCATCTTCCCGTCAATTTTAACCATCTTCCCTGTCCCTGCTGAAGAAAAGCAGGCCCGAACCATGATGCTGCCACCACCATGTTTGACAGTGGGGATGGTGTGTTCAGGGTGATGAGCTGTGTTGCTTTTACGCCAAACATATCGTTTTGCATTGTGGCCAAAAAGTTCAATTTTGGATTCATCTGACCAGAGCACCGTCTTCCACATGTTTGGTGTGTCTCCCAGGTGGCTTGTGGCAAACTTTAAACGAGACTTTTTATGGATATCTTTGAGAAATGGCTTTCTTCTTGCCACTCTTCCATAAAGGCCAGATTTGTGCAGTGTACGACTGATTGTTGTCCTATGGACAGACTCTCCCACCTCAGCTGTAGATCTCTGCAGTTCATCCAGAGTGATCATGGGCCTCTTGGCTGCATCTCTGATCAGTTTTCTCCTTGTTTGAGAAGAAAGTTTGGAAGGACGGCCGGGTCTTGGTAGATATGCAATGGTCTGATGCTCCTTCCATTTCAATATGATGGCTTGCACAATGCTCCTTGAGATGTTTAAAGCTTGGGAAATCTTTTTGCATCCAAATCCGGCTTTAAACTTCTCCACAACAGTACCTCGGACCTGCCTGGTGTGTTCCTTGGTTTTCATAATGCTCTCTGCACTTTAAACAGAACCCTAAGACTATCACAGAGCAGGTGCATTTATACGGAGACTTGATTACACACATTTGGATTCTATTTATCATCATCGGTCATTTAGGACAACATTGGATCATTCAGAGATCCTCACTGAACTTCTGGAGTGAGTTTGCTGCACTGAAAGTAAAGGGGCCGAATAATATTGCACGCCCCACTTTTCAGTTTTTTATTTGTTAAAAAAGTTGAAATTATCCAATAAATGTTGTTCCACTTCACGATTGTGTCCCACTTGTTGTTGATTCTTGACAAAAAAATTAAATTTCATATCTTTATGTTTGAAGCCTGAAATGTGGTGAAAGGTTGCAAGATTCAAGGGGGGCGAATACTTTTGCAAGGCACTGTACATGCAAAAGAAAAAAAAATGCACTTTGGAACTTACCCTTAGTTACTGCATGTTAATTCATATATTAATTCATGTTAGATAAGGGATTATATGAATTATTATAATGTTACTTAAATATTAGTTATTGTCTAAAAATGCATTAACTAATGTAAATTTAAGGGACCCTTATTGTAAAGTGTTACCAATAAGGACAATATAAGTTCAAAGCACCTATTGGGACGCTATGTTTACTTAAAAAAAGGAAGCATCACTTTGTTATGAGCACACTCATACAACAGATTGCAAATGGAGACACAAAGTTGACTAATGAAATAGCTACACTCAGACGTGAACATCTTAGGGGCATATAATATTCGATAACTGTAACTACAACTTTGATATCCAGTTTTATGAATGTTCTTATCCATACTAAATCAAGTCTGCTAGCTCATTAGCCTCTGGAATTAGGTTAGTGCAGCACTTCTCAATTATTTTCTGTTCTGTTTTTTTTTTTTTTTTTTAAATGAAACGAAATATTAGACATCAAGTAATCATTCTAATCTAAAAATGACAGAAATTTTGAATAATAAATATGATTACCGTATTGGCCCGAATATAAGACGGTGTTTTTTGCATTGAAATAATTGAAAAAGTGGGGGTCATCTTATATTCGCGGTCTAGACATTATACCCATTCATGACGCTAGATGGCGCCAGATATCATTGAAGCGATGTTCTGTCATGACAGATCTAGGCTACTCTTAATTTTAACCAGTTTGCATTATTTTATTGCAACGTTTTTCCTTAGTCAGATTTGTTTCAAGACTACTGTTTCAGTTAGACTTCACTTTGATGGTTAATGCAGTTATTGCAATTTTGTTGTTTTATCACAATAGATTGGTTTATTTACATTTCAAAAACCAGGCGCCATTCATTTACGAATGTGATTGCACTTTAGTTTACATATTTAAATGTTCAGATATTAAGATTTGAATGAGGCAAAATAACATGCTTTTTCTCTCAAATATATTGTTATAATCATTTGTTTCAGATGTACTGCAATTATTTTTTGTATAGAAAATAATTTGGTGTTCAAAAAGTCGTTTTTCAAACTTGAGTCTTAAAAAAGAGGGGGTCGTTTTCTAATCAGGGCCGTCTTACATTCGGGCCAGTACGGTACTTACCTTTCACTTATGGCTGGGTTGAAACAAAAGCGGTTGCGCGACGTCTGTAAACAGGAGATTCCAGGTTAAAACGGACAAATATAAAATACCGTAGTTTGGGGGCTCAATGCGCCATGAATCTGCAATTGCAGCATATAGACATATTGTTCTAGCAAACACAACCGTTCTTTTTGGCTTAGAATACAGCAGTTTATTTTAAAGAGGGGTGCAAGAGCAGAACCTGCTTTTTCAGTCTTGTCTGTGTTTTCCGCCATATGTTTTTCAAAAATTTGTAGTATCGGTCTTTTATCGGCATTGGCCGATATCACACAGTCGGAATTGGTATTCTGAGCCAAATGATGGTCTCTGTGAATTACCAGTTAAAACAACTGCTTTACACTGAAGTCAATTATTTGACCATATTAGGTACATTAATGACATGGGTCCATGTACAAACAGTCTCAAGGCAATAAGATGCGTCTCTTTCAGGGCCAGGCAGTATTTCCACTGTACAGTGCAGGTGTGTACGTGGCAGCCAACTGTCGCTCCTGTCCTTGCACGTACCGGACACTGCTGTCCCTCCGCACATTTATCAGCAGCAACTCCTTAGGATCGGCTGGATTTTGGTTGCTGGGACCTGGCGCTGCATTGGGGAGCTCTTATGGACCCACTAATACCCGGCTTCGCTGTCATCTAGGTCAGTCAATAAATTAGGCCAAAGAGAAATAAAAGTGTTGAAGGGCATTCGAGTGATCATGTTACACTGCCTTTCATGGTCATACAGTATATGTCGAATCCAAATTGATGGGGAGGGGGCGAATGAATGTGTATATGGATATGAAATTATATTAAAATTGTAGAATAAATGAAATACTAAATATAAAAAATATACACCTAAAAATGTGTTTTCCCCCTCATTAACTCATTGGCTGCAATTGATGATGCTAGACTTCGAATCCGGGCGAATTTCAAACCAGCGCTTCTAAATTATTTTTAGGTAAGCCCCTCCCAGGAAGACGTAAACATTCCGTGCCCCTTCCCTCCAACTCTCTGCCACCATTGTAAATAGTATCATTTGTCTATAAAATTATTATAAGTACACCTCTGCACCTCTGTGTCCTTTTTAGTATTCAAAAAAGTAATATGCATCAACTTACAACAAAGTATAACAGAAAAGACATAAAGCAAGTAAATTTTCCTGAAGTAAAAAAGAATAGTCACATTTAAACTATAAAAATATACTCAAGGTGCATTTTTTGACCATTTGATACTAAAAAATAAAATGTAATAAAATCGATAACACTTTAATCCCTTAATTAACATTAGTTAATGCATTTTTAGACAATAACTAATGTTTATGATGACAATAATTCATTTAATCCCTTATGTAACATTTTTCAAATATATTAATTAACATGAGTTACTGCATTAAGTTAATGCATTAGTTAATGCATTTTAGGACAATAACTGATGTTTAAGTAACATTACAATAATTCATATAATCCCTTATTTAACATTTAGTAATATATTAATTAAAATTAGTTAATGCATTAGTTAATGTATAACCAGACAGTAACTAATAATTTATAATTCCTTAGTTAGGGGACACATGTGCTACACTTTATAATAAGGGTCCAAAAAACATTCAGTAATGGTTAATTAAGGTTAAGTAATACGTTAGAGGTACGTTCACATGAAATAATACCATACTTAAGGTTAGGTTATAATATATAATATATATAATACATTACTTAACATTAATTCACATATACATCAGTGCAATAATAAAAAGTTATTAATGTATACTGGTACTAGTAAGTGATTATGTTATTTAAAATAAGAAACATTGCTCTGTGAGTCCTTGGGTGATGCTAACCTAACCTTAAGTTTGGTATTATTTCACGTGAATATAGCTCATAAGTATTACTTAACTTTAATTAACCATTACTGAATGTGTTTCGGACCCTTATTGTAAAATGTAGCAAATGTGTCCCTTAACTACGAAATTATAAATGCTTAAATTCTCCCTCCTTAACCTTTATTAACCGTTACTGAATGCTTTTTGGACCCTTATTGTAAAGTGTAGCACATGTGTCCCTTAACTAAGAAATTATAAATGCTTAAGTTAACAAACTCTAACCCTATATAGGCCTACATATATTTTTAATTTTACCAAAATCATTAGTTACTGTCTGGTTATGCATTAACTAATGCATTAACTAATGCATTAACTCATGTTAATTAATATATTAATAAATGTTAGATAAGTCAGTATATTAATTATTGTAATGTTACTTAAACATTAGTTATTGTCTAAAAATGCATTAACTTTTGTTAATTAAGGGACCCTTATTGTAAAGTGTTACCATAAAATCAATAAATAATCATTAATTGGGTTCTAATGTTATTAAATGACGTCTTAATTGATTTGGCTTCCTGCTGTCTGCTGCAAATATTTTTAGAAACAGTAAACAGACTGGTCTTTCCTCATCTCTGTATCAAAAGTCAAACCCAAAAGCCAAACACTACATAAGCTTTGCCATATTTCCAGTGCTCTTTGCTGTTTGCTATCATTTGGTTAAAAAATACTGCGCACACTCTGAAAATGAGAGTGTCACTGCCACTTTGTTCCACTGCGGCAATAAAGTATGTTCCCCGATGTCACATGCGCCACACCCCACATTGCTCTGCCCGGACTACTTGAGAAGTACAATGGGGCGAAAAAGTATTTAGTTAGCCACCAATTGTACAAGTTCTCCCAAATGAAAAAATGAGAGAGGGCTGTAATTGTCATAATAGGTATACATCAACTATAAGAGACAGAATGGGAAAAAAACAACAACAGAAAATCATCCGATTTTTAAAGACTTTATTTGCAAATCATGGTGGAAAATAAGTATTTGGTCATCTACAAACAAGCAAGATTTCTGGCTCTCACAGAGCTGTAACTTCTTGAAGAGGCTTATCTGTCTTCTCCATTCGTTACCTGTATTAATGGCACGTGTTTGAACTCATTGTCAGTATAAAAGACACCTGTCCACGGCCTCAAACAGTCAGACTCCAAACTCCACTACGGCCAAGACCAAAGAGCTGTCAAAGGACACTAAAAACAAAATTGTAGACCTGCACCTAGTTGGGAAGACTGAATCTGCAATAGGTAAGTAGCTTGGTGTGAAGAAATAAACTGTGGGAGCAATTATCAGAAAATGGAAAATATACAAGACCACTGATAATCTACCTTGATCTGGGGATCCATGCAAGATCTCACCCTGTGGGGTCAAAATGGTCACAAGAACAGTGAGCAAAATTCCCACAACCACGGGGGTGGACCTTGTGGATGACCTGCAGAGAGCTGGGACCAAAGCAGCAAAGCCTACTATTAGTAACACACTACGCCACCAAAAACTGAAATCCTGCAGTGCAAGACGTGCCCCCCTGCATAAGTCAGTACACGTCCAGGCCCATCTGAAGTTTGCTAGAGAGCATTTGGATGATGCAGAAGAGGTCAGATGAAACCAAAAATAGAACTTTTTGGTAGAAGCGCAACATCTCATGCTTGGAGGAGAAAGGATTCTGAATTGCATCATGTTTTACGGCTTTTTTTCTGCAAAGGGAACTGGACACTGGATCCGTGAAAAGGAAAGTATGAATGGGGCCATGTATCGGGAGATTTTGAGTGAAAACCTTCTTCCATCAGCAAGGTCATTGAAGATAAAACACGGTTGGGTCTGTCGGCATGACAATGATCCCAAACACACTGCCTGGGAAACAAAGAAATGGCTTCATAAGAATCATTTCAAGGTCCTGGAGTGGCCTAGCCATCTCCAGATTTCAACCTCATAGAAAATCTTTGGAGTGAATTGAAAGTCCATGTTGCCCAACAACAGCCCCAAAACATCACTGCTCTCGAGGAGATCTGCATGGAGGAGTGGACCAAAATACCAGCAACAGTGTGTGAAAACCTTGTGAAGACTTACAGAAAATGTTTTGACCGCTGTCATTGCAAACAAAGGGAATACTGTATACCCGGGGTCCTCAATTAGCGGACCACGGTCCATGACCAGACCACGGCACACCTCTGCGGACCCACGGACTGACGAAAAAACGAGAAAAAAACCCCCAAAACTTTTAAAAATATATATCATTTGTATGAATCGCGGGCGGCATGGTGGCTTAGTGGTTAGCACATCTGCCTCACAGTTCTGAGATCAAGGGTTCAATCCTGGGCTTCGGCCTTCCTGTGTGGAGTTTGCATGTTCTCCCCGTGCCTGCGTGGGTTTCCTCCGGGAACTCCGGTTTCCTCCCACATCCCAAAAACATGCATGGTAGGCTGATTGAACACTCTAAATTGTCCGTAGGTATGAGTGTGTGCGTGAATGGTTGTATGTCTCCTTGTGCCCTGCGATTGGCTGGCAACCAGTTCAGGGTGTCCCCTGTCTACTGCCCGTAGTTGGCTGGGATAGGCTCCAGCACCTCTGCGACCCTCGTGAGGAAAAGCGGCATGGAAAATGAATGAATGAATGAATGTATGAATCGCCGATCTATCGCAATGCGCTACTATTCTATCGCTAAATTCTGTTTCATTTTTAGTAGGGGTGTCAAACGATTAAAATTTTTAATCGAGTTAATTACAGCTTAAAAATTAGTTAATCGTAATTAATCGCAATTAATCGCAATTCAAACCATCTGTAAAATATGCCATATTTTTCTGTAAATTATTGTTGGAATGGAAAGATAAGACACAAGATGGATATATACATTCAACATACAGTACATAAGTACTGAATTTGTTTATTATAACAATAAATCAACAAGATGGCATTACCATTATTAACATTCTGTTAAAGCGATCCATGGATAGAAAGACTTGTAGTTCTTAAAAGACAAGTTATAGAAATTTTATATCAAAACCCCTCTTCATGTTTTCGTTTTAATAAAATTTGTAAAATTTTCAATCAAAAAATAAACTAGTGGCCCGCCATTGTTGATGTCAATAATTACTTACACAATGCTCATGACTGCTGAAGCCTATAAAATCAGTCGCACCCAAGCGCCAGCGCAGGGCGGCAGAACTCTGAAAAACACAACAAGTACACCTTTTACTATGTGCTCTCATTTTAATGTTTGAACGGGGCATTTGTGCGTTAATTGCGTCAAATATTTTAACGGGATTAATTTTTAAAAATTAATTACCGCTCGTTAACGCGATAATTTTGACAGCCCTAATTTTTAGTCAAATATCTTCCATGTTCTCACCTCTGTTCTCATCTCTATGACAATGATGCGCTGATTGGCTGAGAAAACCTGCGTGGCTGCGCTGATAGACTGAGAGAACGTGCATGGATGTGGTGATTGGCTGAGAGCGCCTGCATGCTACTCGCTAACGTGGACGGACCGCAGTAGTGTCAGCAACCTCAAACACGAGTCGCACCCGGCACTTTGCAATCTGTTTGTACATGCTGTCGTGTACTTTATTTTTCATGCAAGAACGTGAGTCATACTGTGAACAAATGTGATTTATTTCTTTCCCCGAGTTACCCCGGCACTCTCGCTGCAACGTTCAAGATCACAACGTTAAGCAACGTTCACTAACACCACACTTGCCACCAGATGACCAAATCTAACAAAAGGGCATGCTCAAAGTTGACCAAGAGAAGAAAAGTAGACAACGAAAATCGCCGTTTCAGTGAGGAATGGAATGACAAATATGCGTCCATTTTACCATCTGCAAGTACCAAACCTATGTGCTTAATATGCTTAAAGACAGTTGCTCTGATAAAAAGTGAAAATGCAAAACGCCATTATGTTAAATAACACAGCTCTTTTGAAGATGTTTCCTCCTAAATCAGAATTGAGAAGGCAAGAAATTAACAGGTTGAAGCAGTCATATCAAGAGCCAAGCAAGGTTATTGTTAAATCTATGACACAACAACACATTGCAACTGAGTGCTCACTCAGAGTGCCTGAGTGTTGGCCAAACATAAGAAGCAGTTCTCTGATTGAGAAATAATACATTAGTCTATGACTGAAGTAATGACAGCAATGTTCAAAGGGAAAGAAAAGGAGGAAATGACAACAAAAATCAAACAAATCTCACTCTTAGATTTATCAACCACAAGATGCACTTAAGTACTGGCTGATGATGTGAGTAAACAACTTTGTGACCCCCAAATACAATTTCTCTCATTGAGCAATGTTTTACATTTAAAGTTACTGTCAATAATTGTTATGTTTGCACCTGAATGACAGAGCTTGTCATTTATGTTCTGAACAAATAAACATGTACTTTACTACTTGCACATGTTTTCTTTTTTGTCCAGCAGTGTTTTACAGTTACAAAATGTACTGTCAATAGTTATTCTTTGCATCTAAAGGGCAGATCTTGTCAATTATTTAGTGTACATGTGTAAACATTGTACCTGCATGTTTTTTTTTTTTTTTTTTTTTTTTTTTTTTTTTTGTATTTTTACGTCAAAAAACGTTTTGTTAATTTATTTTTATTTAATCATAATGTACGTTGTATTTTTATTGGGTTAAAAGACCTGTGTTGTACTTGACAGACATTAATAAATGGACCAATGCTTGCATGAAAAAAATATCTGTGGACCTTCAAGATTTGTATTTGAGGACCCCTGCTGTACACTAACAATGTATTGAGATATTGAAAACTTTTGTCTTTGACCAAGTACTTATTTTCCACCATAATTTGCAAATAAATTCTTTAAAAATCAGACAAAGTGATTTTTCTGGATTTTTTACCCTCATTCTGTCTCTCATAGTTGAGGTATACCTATGAAGAAAATTACAGGCCTCTGTCATCTTGTTAAGTGGGAGACCTTGCACAATTGGTGGCTGACTAAATACTTTTTTGCACCACTGTACTGGACTAAAAGTCGAATGCTGTCAATGACAGCCAATGAAATAATGAGAATAATTATCTTACATTGGAGGAATAAACACAAACATGTGGTTCCTTTTTCAAAGTGCATTTACTTGATTGCATACAGTATGTTGTTGTCAGGATATAACACAACTACAAAAAATGTAATGAATTAGCAGAACTGCTCCTAAATGATGCAACTGAGTGTTTTGGTTCATTTCTACTTAGCCTATTTTTTGCTGCCACCCAGCTGGTTTATAATCCTCTTCCCTTGAACACAGACATGGATGGAGAGCATTGACTTGCTTAAAATTAAGATAATGAATTCAGAGCTTTTAACTCTTGCAGGTCTGCAAACTCCCCCTCTGTGTGAACTAGTTGTCGGAGGGGAGCCTCAGTGCTGGTCTGAGGGACACTGCCTGCTAGTTGATGACTCGTTCCTTCACACAGTCGCACATAAAGGTTGGTGAATCACACAAATTTCACAGCAAAAAAAAAAAAAAAATCCCTCAAATTTATGGTAAAATACCGGCTGTGGTTGCCAGACTTTTACCATTTAAAAGAACGTAAAGTGCACGTAAAAATGATATAGTGCTTTGATAACCGTCAATTTTGTGCTCGATATTTGTAATCAGTCTTGATGGTGACATCACTCCTTTTCTCAAAATCCCTTTAGTCCAGTCAGGATTCAGACCCAAACTGTTTTTTGGCAGTCAAATGTGTTAACTACTGAGCTACTGCAGACCAGCTGGTTACACTTGTTAGTACTAGTGTTGCACCATTACCAATACTAGTATCAGTACCGATACGGCACTAAAATGACATCATTGGTATCAGGGAGTACTAAAGAAACCATGCCGATACATTTGTGGTCTGCAACCTTTTTTGCAACATAGACCGGTGTGAAGTGGGCCTTTTTTATCAGGCCGCCAATGTGTGGCAGAAAATTACAGTAAAAAAAATAGCACGATAGGGCTAAAAACAAACATTGATTGCAGGGAAAATGTAACTCACCATCAGATAAATCAACCTTATTTAGCAGCGGCCTCTCTTCAAACTTGACAGCAAATATCCTTGGTCGTAGGCATAATGAGTTCTTCTCCAGTCGTGAAAGGTTTCTTGGCTTTAGCAATACGTTTCACCATGGCGGATGATGCTCCCAGTGCATTCACTTTTGTTGCTATGTTTGCTAGCATTTAGACACATAACATGCAGAATGGACTGGGTTGTAGGCTCCTCTTCTGGCTCAGCAGAGGATTTTTTCCACATAAAAAAGCTGTAAAAGATGTCTGTTTTTCTGTCATCTTCGCTAATGTGTGGGCTTATTATTTCCGTGAACAAATCTGATGCGCCTACGTCATTATCGAGGACAAGCAATAGAGAATAGTATTTCCGGGTACAAACCTGATTCGCTTACATCATTATCGAGGACAAACAATAGATAATAGACAATAGATATAAAAAATAGATGCTGGATCCATGACTAATCCAAGAAAACCCACCGGAAGTGAGGTGTGTCGCCCGCAGCACACAGTCAACAGCAGCTAACGTTCCACCATTACACGTTACACATTACATTGACTGACGCTGGGCTGCTATAGACCCCAATCACATGATGTCACAACTCCGCCCCCCTGACTGGAGCCGCCATATTGTCCGTCAGCTCGTCGTGTTTACACATTACCGCTACGTACATGCCTCCTATTGCGGCGTGTTTTTCTGCTCGTTAACATTAATAATCAAAATGGTGAAGGCGTGTGTGGCGGTTGGACTTGAAGTTCTACCGTATTCCGAGAGACCCGAAGAGGAGAGCGAGATGGACTGCTGCAATTCGACGAGAAAACTGGACACCAAACGATCACCACAGACTATGTAGTAGTCATTTTATACCTGTAAGATGCATTTAATATATATTTGGAGGGTTTTGGGCTGACAACCATAATTTAGATCATTGCGAGGCTAATCGGTGACAACATACAGTTTCAAATTCAAGATGTTAATTCTTCCGCCATCATTATTTTTTTGAATAATATTTAGCTGGTACAATGTGAAAGAAGCTGGCCTTGTCTACGGATCATCAGTTAAACAGGGGTGTCCAAACTTTTTGCAAAGGGGGCCAGATTTGGTGTGGTAAAAATGTGGGGGGCTACCTTGGCTGATTTACGTAGAACAGTATATTTAAACAAATTTTAGCAAGCCCTTCTGTGTGTCACATTTGCTTTTTTATTATTTTTTTAATTCATAATTTCAACAATCTCGCCTTTGTGGCGCTCTCTTTCGACACTCGGGCTCTTGCGAAATACTGCTGCTGTGAAATTAAACTAGCTTCAAGTTGCTATAATTTCTCGCTGCGTATCTTCCCTGGAATGTTGTCGTACATGTCAGCGTGTCTTGTTTGGTAATATTGCATCACATCAAACTCTTTGAAAACAGCGACTGTCTCTTTGCAAATGAGGCAGACACAGTTGTTGCGTGTTTTATTGAAGAAATAGTCCAATATCCACCTATCCTTGAAGCGTCGGCCATCGCAGTCAACTTTTTTTTTTTTTTTTTTGATTGTCGCCATATTAGAAAATTGGAAGTAAAGGGTCACACTGGGTAATGTTGCTTAGAGTGCTGCTCTTAAAGTTTTTCAAAGTTTCATGAGAATAGGCTGACTTTCTATGGACAAGATAGTTGTAGATATCAGGGTACCAGATGTCAGGCAGAGACGGCGAAGACAGCGGGTCGAAAAATATCGATTCAGTCATCAAATGTGGTTCTGGCGAATGGATCGACCGAAGCTTTTCCACATAACGCCTTTTATGCAACACATCCAATGAGTTTACAGCGTCTGAAAGCACCGGGGCTTCCATGAATTGCACGATAAATTGCACGATAAATTGAGACCATTGAGAATACGGACACACAATGACGGACAATATGGCGGCACAACACAGCGATCACGTGATTGTGTGAAGTTGGTGATTGGGGTCTATAGGTGTGCAAACACCCCAGTAATGGCGGCTGACCACTAGAGGGCGACGTACACAAATCTCTTCTTGGATTAGTCAGTAGAGTAGACATGCATATTGATGTGTCAAGAGGCACAGGCCAGATTGCAGTCATTTATAAATTATTTATTATTTCACTGTGGCCCGGTAGCAAATGCGCCGCCGACCGGTACAGGTCCCCGGCCTGATGGGATATATTTTTCGAAATCTAGTTTCCAACCAATGGTCTCCCTACCCAAGATGGCTGCCAGATACTGTATGTACACCGCCGTTTAAAAAAAAAAATAAAAAAAAAAAGGACCTTATGTTGCCCTTCCCAAGATAATGCAACCCCTAGTAAAAAGTATGGAATCACCAGTCTCGAACGAGCACTCACTCAGACATTTTGTCATGTAGAACAAACTCAGATAAACACCTTGAAGAAAATAAAGAATCCGTTCAAAAGTTCACAAACTCTTTAGCATTCAGAAACACTAAAAGAAATGAATATAAAATATTATAGTGGTCAGTAAATGTTAATTTTATAGAGCAAGTGCAGGGAAATACATATGGAATCACTCTATTCTGAAGAAAAAAATATGGAATCATGAAAAACAAAGAAATAATCAAAACTCTAGTATTTAGTAGCACTATGTTTGGCTTTTATGACAGCTTGCAGTCTCTGAGGCATGGACTTGATGAGTATTCTTCATCAATTTGGTGCCAACTCTCTTTGATTGCAGTTGCCAGATCATCCTTGCAGGTCGGAGCCTTGCTGTGGACCATTTTTTAAAATTTTCACCACAGGTTATTAATACGGTTGAGATCTGGGCTATTTGCAGGCCATGACATTGACTGGACGGGTCTTTCTCCAAGGAATGGTTTAACAGTTTTAGCTCTGTGGCATGATCCATTGTCATCTTGGAAAATGACAAACATATTTTCAATTGAAGGGATAAGAAAGCTGTCTAAAATTTCTATGTAAACTTGTGCATTTATTGAAGATTTAACCACAGCCATCTCCCCAGTGCCTTTGCCTGACATGCAGCCCCATAACATCAAGGACTGAGGGAATTTTGTCTTCTTCAGGCAGTCATCTTTGTAAATCTCACTGGAACAGCAGCAAACAAAAGTTCCAGCATCATCACCTTGTCCATGACAGGGACGCGGGGCAGGCAGGTGGTGTGTGGACCCAAGTGCAGGGAAAAGGAAGCGAGTCAAAAAGGCGGTGCAAAAGTAATTTAATTAATGCCAACAGAAAAACAAAGTACAAACCAAAACTGATGTGATCCCAAAAAACACAGTAGCAAACAAAACTCAGGTTACTAACAAAAGGCTGGGTATCAAAAACTTACTGAGGCAGAGAAACACGAGGGCTGTGACGTAGGAACGGGCAAGAATGGACACTGGCATAAAGACATTGACATAGACAATGACACAACAAGGAGTGAACAGAAAATAGGAGCTTATATACACACACGCAGACAAGGGGTAACGAGACAAGGAACAGGTGAGCACAGGAGGATAGACTAGGAGAAGGCACATCAGGTGAAATCAATGGGCAATCAAAGGGACAAGTCACACTAGGAGAAAACAACCACAAAACCTAACAGTCCAATTCAGATTCTTGACTCTTGACACCTTGTCCAATGCAGATTCTTGACTCTTGACAAGGTGATGATTCATTCATGACTAATTCAATTTTTTTTTTCAAGCTTTTTATCTGAGTGAGTTCTACATGATAAAATGTCTGAGTGAGTGCTCGTCCGAGACTGGTGATTCTATACTTTTTGCTAGGGGTTGTAATAGACCTCCAATTGTGTGGCAGCCAATCATCCTTATCTGAATTTCAATGAGTTCATCACTAGTAGATGTCCAGTACATTTGAAGTGGGAGGGTGGCAGCAAATGAACAGTCGTCTGGTGCTGTCAATGGCAACCAATGAGTAAAACAATGTTCGACAAAGCCATGATTTGAATAACTTTATATTCAAGTGAATATGCAGAACTTTAGTATTAAAAGTAATATTTTACTGTATATGTTTTATTTATTTATTTACTTTAAAACTCTGAATGAGGGGGCAAAAAATGGTATTTGTGCAACACTGACAGTAATTTGAGGTAAAACAACAGTTGCGTATTATTCAAATATAAAAAATAGAATAGATAACAGTTCTTTTTATGGTAGTTTGTTGTTAATTTGACAATAAATATTTTAGGGTTTCGCTGTGTTTTTATCTGTATAATTCTGGCAGTCACAGCTGCCAGTATTTCACCATAAATTCAACATTTTTTTCTGTTTGACTGCATAGTCAAAATGTACTTTGCAGAGTAATATTTTAACAAACAAAACATTTTTATTGAGGATTAGGAGGTACAATTTGGGTTCATACTCAATTAAAACATGTGCAATCAATGTTCTTTGACTTTCTTTAAAGGCCCCCCAGAATCTGGCCCTCGAGTGATTCTCTGTGTAGACGTCTGGCATCCCAATGTGGCTGCAGCTGAGAGACAAGCGCTGGACTTCATGTTTAGTCCTGATCTCTGAGCAGTTCATCCGCACTCACCCCTGAACTCTGCTAGTTATGCAACGTGAGGGGGAGCCTTACGTTTTGCACATTCCACCATTGTGTATGAGTCACTGTGTGCATTAGCCTTAAAAATCATATTGGTCACTTTATGCACTTTTGACCACGAATGCATTTATGACTGACAAGAGAATATATTATTACTGGTGAACATTGGCTTTTATAAACAATATACATTTCTTGGTGATATAAGGATACCTGTTTAATGTCCCGTCTAATCCTCATGTTGGAATATATTCTCACAAAGTTTGCATGTGTACATGACACTGCATGTTTATTGTTGGTGCATATGTCACTTACATCGGTAACTCGGGAACTTGTAAAAAAAAAAAAAATAATAATAATAAAACATCTAAATTTCAACTCTTATTGTTTGAAAATGTGTGAATATTTCGTACATTATATTTTGATTACACTGGAAAGTGAATGTTTACATAAAGATGGTGCGGAGAGTTTTTGTGTGAACATAAATCATAGACTATAAATTAAAAAAGAATTATTTCCAGACTGACCACTGATGGAGAAACAAATTTGCACTCCCACAGCACATTACTGACTCAGTTCTACTCTGCTAGTGTTATGACGGCAAGCCGTTATTGTGGATCCAAAAACACAGACCAGGAGATCAATAGAGCAAATGTTTGTGTTTAATTAGTATAACAAAGGGCGCACGCTAGAAAGCGCGGATATAACAAGTACAACTTAGGACGCACGCTAGAAAACGCGGATATAACAAGTACAACTTAGGACGCACGCTAGAAAACGCGGATATAACAAGTACAACTTAGGACGCACGCTAGAAAACGCAGATATAACAAGTACAATTTAGGACGCACGCTAGAAAACGCGGATATAACAAGTACAATTTAGGACGCACGCTAGAAAACGCGGATATAACAAGTACAACTTAGGACGCACGCTAGAAAACGCGGATATAACAAGTATAACTAAAAGAGCACCCAAGATGGCGTGAATATAACAGAGTACAAAATCCTAACTACAAAATCCAGAAGAGCACAAAAGTAAATAAGATCAAACCAGAACACGACCGAAGAACGTCGGAAGGCACCGAGGATGACGATGAGCACACAGCGGTAAGCAAGGCAGGAACAAGCATATGCAATAGTCCGACACTCGCAGACGGTGACAGGAGTCCTTAAATAGTGAGCGCTCCTAATGCGCCACAGGTGTGCGGCCACAGCCCCGCCCATCCAGCTGAATCAGATGCTGGAAAGAAAAAACAACTGAGAAGGCATACAGATATGACAGAACCCCCCCCTCAACGGACGCCCCCTGGCGGACCACCTGGTTTCGAGGGATGAAGGGAGTGGAAATCCCGCAAAAGCGATGGATCGAGGATCCAGGAGCGGGGGACCCATTGGCGCTCCTCAGGGCCATAACCTTCCCAGTCGACCAGGTACTGCACCCCCCTTCCCCGCCTCCTAGAATCGAGAATAGTACGCACCGTATATACCGGCCCACCGTCAACCACGCGAGGGGCAGGAGGAGGCACTGGTGGAGGGTTCAGGGGGCTAGTGGAGACCGGCTTGAGCAGAGACACGTGGAAGACTGGGTGGATCTTCATTGAACCGGGAAGCTGTAGCCTGACCGCGACGGGGTTCACCACAGAGTCCACAGCAAAAGGGCCCACGAACCTAGGGCCCAACTTCTTGGAAGTCCCAGCAAGGTTCAAATCCCGCGTTGATAACCAGACCATCTGGCCCGGACGATAGACCGGAGCGGGTCTTCTGTGGCGGTCAGCAATCAGGCGGTTGCGGGCTGCAGTGCGGACTAGTGCAGCCCTAGCGTCCCTCCAGACTCTATGGGCCCTCCGCAGGTGCACTTGGACGGACGGCACGACGACCTCGGCTTCCTGAGAAGGGAACAGTGGTGGTTGGAACCCGTATGCCGACATAAAAGGCGACCTCCCAGTGGCTGAGCTAATGAGGGTGTTGTGGGCATATTCCACCCAAGGCAGGTGTGAGGCCCAGGAGGCCGGATGCAGTTGGCAAACGCAACGGAGGGCAGCCTCCAGCTCCTGGTTGACCCGTTCTGTCTGTCCGTTGGACTGTGGGTGGTAGCCGGAAGACATACTTGACGTGGCCCCCAGAGCTTTGCAGAATGCTCTCCAAACCCGAGACACAAACTGGGGTCCCCTGTCAGAAACTAGGTCAGACGGAATGCCATGGGTTCGAAAAACGTGTGTTACCAGCAGGTCAGCGGTCTCCAGAGCTGAAGGCAACTTGGGGAGAGCGACGAAGTGCGCCATCTTGGAGAATCGGTCAATCACTGTCAAGATGACGGAATATCCCCTTGAGCGTGGAAGGCCAGTAATAAAATCGAGTGCAACATGGGACCAAGGACGAGATGGAACAGGCAACGGACGCAGAAGTCCTGCTGGAGCTTGATGGGCCGATTTGCCCCGAGCGCAGATGGAACACGCAGAAATGTAGTCCATGACGTCCTTTCGCATACCCGGCCACCAAAACCTCTGGGAAATGAGGAAGAACGTGCGGGACACACCCGGGTGGCAGGCGAACTTCGAGGTGTGCCCCCACTTTAGCACTCCTGCACGCTGAGCGTCCGGAACAAAAAGTTTGCCAGCAGGGCAGCCTCCGGGCACCCTAACACCCCGTAGAGAGTCTTCCACTAGCCGCTCAACCTCCCATCGGAGTGCGCCGATGATCAGGTTCTCTGGAACAACAGGCTCCTCTGAAGACATTTCCTCCACCGGTTCATGAATTCTTGACAAGGCATCGGGCTTCCCGTTGCGTGATCCCGGACGGTAAGTAATCACATAGTTGAAACGTGTCAGGAACAGCGCCCAACGGGCCTGGCGTGTGTTGAGGCGCTTGGCAGCCCGGAGGTACTCCAAATTCTTATGGTCGGTGAGTATTTGGAACGGCACCTCCGTCCCCTCCAACCAGTGCCTCCATTCCTGTAAAGCCTGAACTATAGCGAGCAGCTCCCTGTTGCCGACGTCATAATTTGCCTCCGCGGGGGTGAGGCGGCGGGAGTAGAATGCGCAGGGGTGTAGTCTCTGGTCGACTGCAGACCTCTGGGATAGGATGGCCCCCACTCCGGAACTCGACGCATCAACCTCGACCACAAAAGGAAGATCTGAGTCAGGGTGAACAAGGACAGGTGAGCTAGTGAATGCCCTTTTAAGACCTACAAAAGCGGCTTCCGCCACAGAGGACCACACAAACGGGCGTTTATTAGAGGTCAACCTGGTAAGGGGCTCGGCCCTCATACTATAGTTCCGGATAAAACGCCTATAAAAATTGGCAAACCCGAGGAACCTTTGTAACTGCTTACGTGAAGTGGGGGTTGGCCAATCTGCAACTGCCTGAATTTTGGCTGGGTCAGGCCGTAATTGCCCTTTTTCGACGATGAAACCAAGAAATTGCATTGACCCGCGGTGGAACTCGCACTTCTCGGTCTTGACAAACAGCCTATTTTCCAGAAGCCTTTGGAGGACCATGCGGACATGTTGGCGGTGTTCCTGCAAGTTTCTAGAAAATATTAAGATGTCATCTAAATAAACAAAACAGAAAACATTTAGCATGTCACGAAGCACATCATTTATGAGGCTCTGGAAAACAGCGGGTGCATTAGTCAGACCAAAAGGCATGACTAGGTATTCAAAATGTCCGAGCGGGGTTTTGAAAGCGGTTTTCCACTCATCTCCATCCCGAATCCTAACCAAGTGGTAAGCGCTGCGCAAGTCTAACTTGGTATATATGGTGGCTGTTTTTAACGGTGCGAAGGCCGAATCTAATAATGGCAGCGGATATTTGTTTTTAACAGTAATCTCATTAAGGCCCCGGTAGTCAATGCACGGCCGAAGACCCCCATCTTTTTTGCCAACGAAAAAAAAACCCGCTCCCAACGGTGAGGACGAAGGGCGAATTAGGCCAGTTGCCAAGGAAGAGGTTATATAATCTCTCATAGCCTCCTGCTCAGGTTTAGAAATTTGATATAACCTCGAGCTAGGTAGTGGGGCATTGGGCTGCAAGTCAATGGCGCAGTCGTAAGGGCGGTGCGGAGGCAGGGTCTTAGCCTGGTCTATACTAAAAACCTGTTCGAGATCATGGTACTCGGCAGGAACATTTACTAAATTTACAGGCTCGGCAACTGTTTGGGCTTGATCCGGAAGTAGGCACGCCGAGCGTAAGCAGTGCGCGTAACAGAAGGAACTCCAAGTCACTACTTGTGTTTTAGTCCAGTCAATATTAGGGTTATGCATCTTTAGCCAGGGGAGCCCTAGCACAACCGAAGCCGATTTACATGGCATAACGAAGAAGCTACGAACCTCAAAATGGTTCCCGGACAGCTTTGTTTTAAGCGGGGGCGTTATAAACCTTACGTCCGCCAGGGGTCGCCCATCGAGATCTAGAACCTTTTTAGGAGTAGAGAGTCTTATTAATGGGCATTTAAGAGCATCAACAACACTTTGGTCTATAAAACATTCATCTGCCCCTGAATCTATTAAAGCAGTGAACCTAAAATTAACCCCCCCATGCGAAACCTCTCCCGGCAATTGCAGTCTCATTTCACCTCGAGTTTGTTTTAGTTCAATCGACTCGTTGCGAGGCAAATCATTTGACTGATTGCCATAATGTACGAACCTGGTCCCCCCTCTGGCGAGAGGAACCCCAGGGGCCGAAGATCCAGGACGACGTGAAGAGATCGCGTCACAGGCGGCAACGTGGTGCCCCGGCAAGCCACAGTAAAGACATAAGCCCGCCCTCATCCGTCTCCGCCGCTCCTCCGTAGAAAGACGACCGCTGCCGAGTTGCATTGGCTCCTCCCCCGCCAGGACCGGATTCCGCGTCGGCGTAGAGGTTGGTGGTGATTCGACGAAGCCGTCTGCACGTAACGTTGCCGGACCGTACCGCGATGACGACCCACGACGGCCCCGCTGCTCCAAGGCTCGTTCCCTCTCGCGCTCCTTCAATCGATTGTCCAACTTCACGGACAAGGAGATAAGGTCTTCCAGGCCCGAAGAATCCTCCCGGGCCGCCAACTCGTCCTTCACCGCAGACGACAGCCCCCTCCGAAAAATTCCACACAGCGCCGCCTCGTCGTAACCGCACTCCGCGGCCAAAATGCGGAATTGGATGGAGTAGTCCGCCACGCTAAGCTCGCCTTGAAAAAAATCCAGCAGGCGGCTGCCTGCCTCCTTGCCTCTAACCGGGTGATCAAACACTCTCACAAACTCTGTTTTAAAAGTCTCGAATGACTGACGGATTGCGGGATTAGCGTTGCTTACCGCCATTGCCCAAGTGGCCGCTTTACCGGCGAGGAGACTCATGGTATACGCTACACGGGACCTGTCACTCGCGAACGTATATGGCTGCTGGTCAAATACAAGGGAGCACTGGTGCAGAAATTGTCGACAAGCACCGGGTTCTCCCTCGTAACGATGGGGGTGTGGCAACACTGGCTCCCGGAAAGCAGCCGGTGGAACAACCGGAGACGGGGCGGAGTGATCGGGCGCCGCGGCAGCGTTACCTACGCCACCGGACTGTGCAGGTGGGGCCATATTTTCAATTCTAGTGGTTAGCGCGGTGATCACGTTCACTAGTTCATTTAACGATTGTTCATGCTTGCTGATCATATGACCATGACCGGCAAGCGCGTGGCGAATACCCTCCGAGTCTGTGGGATCCATGGTCGGACTATTCTGTTATGACGGCAAGCCGTTATTGTGGATCCAAAAACACAGACCAGGAGATCAATAGAGCAAATGTTTGTGTTTAATTAGTATAACAAAGGGCGCACGCTAGAAAGCGCGGATATAACAAGTACAACTTAGGACGCACGCTAGAAAACGCGGATATAACAAGTACAACTTAGGACGCACGCTAGAAAACGCGGATATAACAAGTACAATTTAGGACGCACGCTAGAAAACGCGGATATAACAAGTACAATTTAGGACGCACGCTAGAAAACGCGGATATAACAAGTACAACTTAGGACGCACGCTAGAAAACGCGGATATAACAAGTATAACTAAAAGAGCACCCAAGATGGCGTGAATATAACAGAGTACAAAATCCTAACTACAAAATCCAGAAGAGCACAAAAGTAAATAAGATCAAACCAGAACACGACCGAAGAACGTCGGAAGGCACCGAGGATGACGATGAGCACACAGCGGTAAGCAAGGCAGGAACAAGCATATGCAATAGTCCGACACTCGCAGACGGTGACAGGAGTCCTTAAATAGTGAGCGCTCCTAATGCGCCACAGGTGTGCGGCCACAGCCCCGCCCATCCAGCTGAATCAGATGCTGGAAAGAAAAAACAACTGAGAAGGCATACAGATATGACAGCTAGGTTTGGGGCGACGGGGTTTCGAACTTGAAATTGGTGGAGGACTGTTTTTTAATGCTCATGTTTGATGGCGCTAGACATCCAATTAATTCGCTCATTCGCCCCCTCCTAATCAAAATGAGGATATTGGAAAAAACTGACATTGCCTTTTAACTTGACTTTTAAGGTGTCAAAAAATGCCCTCCTGTTATCTTCCCCCAGAAAAAAACGATCTTAAGCTTTTCAACCATGTATCACACATGCATACAGGACTCTTTTGAAATTTGGCCAAATTGGGTTTCTCAGAGCGGAACTTCAAGTCACCTGAGTGTTTTCCGCCATTTATACAGTCATGTCAAAAAATTAGGACACGCCATTAAATATTTAGTTCTTAGTTGATAACGTGAAACAAACGCTTGACCGTTGGATGGTACTTCCTGTATCCATAATTGGACGAATCAATTTGATAAAAAAGAATATATTACCTAAATTCTTATATCTATTTCAGTCAATTCCACTACCTCTGCCAGATGTGTTCTTTAGTACACTAAATAGACTCTTCAACACTTTTATTTGGAATGCAAAAAAAGCTAGGTTGCGTCTTAAACTTTTATACCTTCCATATGAACGAGGGGGACAAAGTTTTCCAAATTTAAAATGGTATTATTGGGCTGCTCAGTTACGTTCAATGGCATTTTATTTTGCAGATGAGACACGTCCATCTTGGTTGGCTATAGAGCAGGCATCGGTACAATGCCTACCCTTAAGACTTTATTTGTACTCTGCCGACCTCAAAGTTTTAAAAAGGAAAACAAGAAACCCATTTGTCAAAAATTGTATTGATATTTGGTATAAGACACATCAACACGTTAAGGATGTTCCTCAAATTTCGCGCTATAGTCCTCTGTGGGGTAATTCCAATTTTGTACCAGGAAGGGATGATGGTGGTTTCAAAATATGGGCAGAGAAGGGAGTTGGAAAAGTTTCTGATCTATACTCGAACAATGTTTTACTCACATTTGAAGAGCTTTCTAACAGATTTCATATCCCAAAAAACATTTTTTAAAATATTTGCAGGCAAAACATTTTATTATTTCAAAATACAAACTGGTTGAATCGGAACCACCACTGTCTATCTTAGAAAGTCTGACACTCTCACATCATGAGAAGGGCTTACTTTCCCTATTCTACTCGGTTTTGGTAAAGAGTGATGATGAAAATGCAACTGATAGACTGGAAGCATGGAAATCTGAACTTGGGGAGGCAATAACAGAGGAAGAATGGAACAGGGCATGTTTAAAAGCCCAAAAACAAACTATTAACACAAGAATGAGGTTATTGCAATATAAATGGTTGATGAGAGTATACATTACACCTGTAAAGTTAAACAGCTGGTCCCCTGATATTCCAGACACCTGCATTAAATGTTTAGAAGGACGAGGAACTCTTTTACATTGTGTTTGGGACTGCCCTAAATTGCAAAGATATTGGACAGAAGTGGCACGTATTATGTCATATATTGTTGGGATTGACGTACCGTATAATGCAAAATTGTTTATACTGGGCATTTACCCAAGGGACTCTGTGATCTGCAAAAAAAAATTTGATTGATTTTGGACTGCTACAGGCCAGGAGGCTCGTTGCGTTATTTTGTAAGAAAATGGACACACCTCCAATAAATTACTGGATTAAGGAAATGACAAACTCTGTTATGCTGGAAAAACTAACCTATGTAGTGAGAGGGAAGGCAGATGATTTTGAGCAAATATGGAAACCTTTATTGGACTTTATTGACAAATGGGGTGTACAACTACCTGTGGTATAATAAGTTGTGAAACTACTTGACTTGTGGACGGTTTTGTTTTTGTTTATTTTTTGTTCTGTGTTGTATGTTGCTCTAAAATGTGTATAATCAATAAAAATATTGTTTAAAAAAAAAAAATTAGTTCTTTATTAAGAAATGTTCACATATTAATGTCTGATCTTGTTTTTCCTCATCTCTGGAAAGCAAAGTGATTTAATTGCAGGTAAACAACAAAAAATAACATTTTACTCATTAAACCAAATGATTCAACAAAAATGTATATTCTAACTGAGGAAAACCCTACTTCAGTGAGATGCTTTTTGTAGCCATCTACCAGTCTTTGACTTCAGTCTGAAGAAAGTTTGCCCCACTCCTCAACGCATAATACTGAAGATTGTAGATGCTTATGAGTTGAGTAAGGGATTTCAAAAGCTCTAAAAAGAATATTAAATAGCCATTCCAGTGTCTGGAAAGTAGTCTATAAGTGCTGGACATTCAAAACAACTGCCAACATGCCCAGGGCTGGCCGTCCAAGAGCAGACTGCAAGATGCTAAAAGAAGTCTCCAAAACCCCCTAAAATATCATCACGGGACCTACAGCAGGGTCTTGCTACTGTTGATGTGAAAGTGCATGCCTCTACAATCAGAAAAAGACTTCACAAATTCAACCTTCATGGGATATGTGCAAGGAGAAAACCTTTGGTCTCCAAAAAGAACATGAATGCCAAACTGAAGTTTGCCAGAGTGAATGTAGACAAGGACCAGGACTTCTGGAATAAAGTTCTTTGGGAATATGAATCTAAAATTGAAATATTTGGACACCAGAACAGAGGACATGTTTGGCGTAATCCAAATACAGCATTCCTGGAAAAGAACCTCATACCAACTGTGAAGCATGGAGGTGGAAGTGTCAGGGTTTGGGGATGCTTTGCTGCAGCAGGACCTGACCAGCTCACCATCATAGAATGTGTCACGAATTCTATTGTATACCAGAGGGTGCTTGAGGAACATGTGAAATCATCTGTGAAAAAATTAAAGCTGAAGCGAAACTGGATCCTGCAACATGACAATGACCCAAAACATACCAAATCCACCAAGGACTGGCTGAAAAGGAAGAAATGGAGAGTCCTGGAATGGCCGAGTCAAAGCCTAGATCTCAATCCCATTCAGATGATGTGGGGTGACTTGAAACGGGCTGTATATGCAAGAAACCCCTCAAACATCTGAACAGCTGAAAGTATTCTGCGTTGAGGAGTGGGGCAAACTTTCTCCTCTAGAGAAGTGATGTTTTAGCGCTGTCGTTTGGCAACACGGACTTTCAACTCCCTCCACAGATTTTCTATGGGGTTGAGATCTGGAGACTGGCTAGGCCACTCCAGGACCTTGAAATGCTTTGTACGAAGCCACTCCTTCCCCCCGTGTGGTTCTGGGCTTTTTGCTCACCTTTCTTGTTATCATTTTGACGCCAGAGATCTTGCATGGAGCCCCAGATCGAGGGAGATTATCAGTGGTCTTGTATGTCTTCCATTTTCTAATAATTGCTCCCACAGTTGATTTCTTTACACCAAGCGTTTTACCTATTGCAGATTCAGTCTTCCCAGCCTGGTGCAGGTCTACAATTTTGTCTCTGGTGTCCTTCGACAGCTCTTTGGTCTTGGCCATAGTGGAGTTTGGAGTGTGACTGACTGAGATTGTGGACAGGTGTGTTTTATACCGATAATGAGTTAAAACAGGTGCCCTTAATGCAGGTAACGAGTGGAGCCTCGTTAGAGGAAGTTAGACCTCTTTGACAGCCAGAAATCTTGCTTGTTTGTAGGTGACCAAATACTTATTTTCCACTCTAATTTGGAAATAAATTCTTTGAAAATCAAACAATGTGATCCCCCCCCCCACATTATGTCTCTCACGGTTGAGGTTTACCCATGTTGGCAATTACAGGCCTCTCTAATCTTTTCAAGTAGGAGAACTTGCACAATTGGTGGTTGACTAAATACTTATTTGCCCCACTGTAATTAATTCAAAATGTCTATCATTTGTAGCTTAGAAAGATTAATTGATGTCTAATATTACGTTTAAAAAAAAAAAAAGACTATAAAAAATTATGTACTCGCATATTTTAAATTTTTAAACAAATTACGTCACAATGAAAAAAATGGTGTCTGTAAATAAGTCACGGATATCTACCTCATGACTATCGCTTAATTGTATTTTTTTGTTACTGTCGCATTTACTCCGATATGTTAGATGATAATTAATTGATGCAAACAAAGAAAAACTGGGAAAAAAATGTTTAATAGGGTAAATATTTGCAAAAGAACATCTCGACCACTCCTTGCTGTCTGCGATTTTCTGCATCACAAACCTTGTTATATTACCATATTTCACCCATAAAATCCCCAAAAATCCAGTTGTGGCCATTCACATATGTGTCTTGCATCTGTGTCTTGACACTCGGTGAGACATGCTACATGGAGTTTTTGGATCAAGACAAGGTAAGTACGCGATAATTATCTCCTTAAAATCATGGCGTCTTTAATTCTGCTTTCTCATGCTCTCACCTCCAGTTCGGGTTTCACTGCTTAAATTTTTTATTTATTTTTTCTTAAATGGCCAAAATGTTCAAAATGTTTCTTCCTGCAGTAAATTGAGATTTTAAGCTTTCCAATGATGTATCACACGTGCATATCGGACAATTTTGAAATTTGTCCAAATACATATACGTATACTGTACAGTATATATGGCTGGCAACCGATTCAGAGTGTATTCCGCCTAGTGCCCATAGTTAGCTGGAATTGGCTCCAGCACCCTCGTGAGGATAAACTGCTTGGAAAATGAAAGAACGAATATATATATAGACAAATATTAAGTCTTCATCGGGTTTTGCATTGGGGAAAAAATACTTAAACTTTTTATTTGTAAAGTAAACTTTAAAGCAAGCACTTTTGTACCTTTACTTAGGTAAGTTTTTTCTTACATACTTTACTTTTACTTAAGTAATTATTTTCACCTGTATCTGTACTACTACTTAAGTAACAACAACAACAAAAGTGAGTACTTCATCCACTACTGCTATTAAGACTCTTGGCAGGAACGTATCTAATGGGATACAAAGTATCGCGAAATATCATCATGTAAAGGTATACTCCTACTTTAAATAGTACTGGGGAAGACTACAAATATATTTAGATTGTCAATATTCCTTGTTTTACTTAAAAGGAACTTGAAGTCTACATATACTGTGACTTATCAATTCTTATTCAAATAACTAATCATCCATTCACACTCACACTTGAATCTGATAATAATTTAAATACCTGTCAAACATGAATAAAAAAAATGACAAAAATATCTGTTTTGCAAAACATGAATCTTCCATAGAACATTTTGGTTACATTTTACAAGCAGTCGATGAGAATTAGTGGGGTTATTTTGTTTTATCTGCCATCTGTTCATGTGAGGGTCCCAGTATGAGGATTACACAGATGGGTCTAATCTAGCCCAGAGTGACGGATTATTCCTGAGATACTTATATGTTGTTCGTATACTGTTTAATGATGTATGGTTACATGTCTGGCATGACACATTTCTTGAGGTTATGGTGGGAAATAGCAACACACTTAACCTAAAGCTCAATACATGATAACAATAGAGAACATGAAGTTGGACGAGATTTACACTTTTCAAAGAAAAACAAAACAAAACCAACAATTTGTTTGGTACGTTATGCCATTGTTATACAACTGGATCAAAATTTCCTTGCATTAAAAGAGGACAGTGGTCTAAATATACACTCCAAAAAATGGAAACTTGGTATGTATGCAAGAACCTTATTTCAAGTGGTTTCCTACAACTGCTTTAAGTAACTATTATGTAGTTAAATGAAAAATGCTTAAATGATTTAAGTAAGACTTAAAAAACTGAACTTAAAAAAAAGTTAAGCAATTCCTTTTTACCGTAACTTTTGGACTATAAGCCGCTACTTTTTTCCTTCATTTTGGATTTTGAATCCTGCGCCTTATAGTCCAGTGTGTCTTATTTGTTGATTTATTTGGGTTAATAGGCAACACATCCCTCCTAGCATGCATTGCAGTGCTACAGATATAAAAAACAATCAAAATTCCTTTTCTGTGCTAATTACCGTATTGGCCCGAATTTAAGACGGTGTTTTTTTGCATTGAAATAAAACTGAAAAAGAGGGGGTCATCTTATATTCGCGGTCTAGACGTTATACCCAATCACGACACTAAATGGCGCCAGATATCATTGAAGCAATGTTCTGTCAAGACAGATCTCAGCTACTCTCAAGTTTAACCAGTTTGCATTATTTTATTGCAATGTTTTTCCTTATGCAGATTTGTTTGAAGACTACAGTTACAGTTAGACTTCACTTTGATGGTTAATGCAGTTATTGCAATTTTGTTGTTTTATCACAATCGATCGGTTTATTTACATTTCAAAAACCAGAAGCCATTTGTTTACGAATGTGATTGCACTTTAGTTTACATATTTAAGTGTTCAGATATGAAGATTTGAATGAGTCAAAATAACATGCTTTTTCTCTCAAATATATTGTTATAATCATTTGTTTCAGATGTACTGTAATTATTTTCTGTATAAAAATTAATTTTGTGTTCAAAAAGTCTTTTTTCAAACTTGAGTCTTGAAAAAGAGGGGGTCGTCTTATAATCAGGGCCATCTTATATTCGGGACAATACGGGATTTATTCAGTTACTGGTCCAGTTGTTTCATTAATTGCTTGTTATGGTATTTGGTAACACTTTATTTGACAGCGGCGTCATAAGGCTGTCATAAGACCATCAAAATTATGACAAGACACTATCATGGCCATTACTGAATGCTCATGACAGATGTCATTAAGTGTCATGCGGTAAATTATGTTTACTCCATTTAGGGCCAGCTGGGATCTTTTCTGGGATAATTTGCATTCATCGATACCCGTGTATGACTTGTAGTAGATGAGTGTTTTCCATTTCTTTGTCGTTGAAACAAATGCAAAGCTAATGATGTCTCAGCTGTGATGCAACACAGAATTGTAGTCAAATTGAACATATTTGTACCTGTTATTGTTTTGTAGTGGCACTGTCTTGGTTCCACATCTGCCTTTATGAACACAATTTTCCCATTTTCATGTATTAGGACACATTCAACTGGATGCTTTGGAGGTTTTTGGGTCCCTGATTGCGTTTCCATCCACAGACTTTAAATCAATGAAATTCAAAACTATTTCGGTTGTAGCGGCTCTCGGCCATTTTTTCATGTTGTCCTCCCATGTCGCGATGATGGCAGATGGATGTGGCATTTCCAAATTGTCGTTTTTGAGGGATTTTGATGAGTAATTCCACACCAGCTCCACTTTTGTTTTGGTTACAGAAAGTGTATAACGAAAGTGGCGAGCAGAAATGCGGGAGTAAGAACGATTTGTTGAGTGATTTGTTTGAACGGGTCTTTTTACCGAACGTACCTTAAGTGAACTGTTTAACCCATCACTATTGCACTCGCGAGAGGTAACAGAGTGACTTTGCATAAGTGGTTTAAGTAAACACAGAAGTCAGGCTCACTATAATGTGTTTTTTCAACCGAACACACTCCAGCTAGGTATTTACAGAAAACACCACTTACAGTTGTGGTGTCACTTAACCCACGAGTCTTTGCTTCTGCTTTGTTTTCTGACACATGCACTTAAACTGGGTGTGGCTGTTTAACTCTGCTAGTACATTTACAGTGTATCACAAAAGTGAGTACACCCCTCGCATTTCTGCAGATATTTAAGTATATTTTTTCATGGGACAACAATGACAAAATGACACTTTGACACAATAAAAAGTAGTCTGTGTGCATCTTATAAAATAGAGTTAAATTATTTTCCCCTCAAAATAACTCAAAATATAGCCATTAATGTCTAAACCCCTGGCAACAAAAGTGAGTACACCCCTTAGAAACTATATCCCTAAATGTCCAAATTAAGTACTGCTTGTCATTTTCCCTCCAAAATGTCATGTGACTCGTTACAGGAGTGCTGTCAGCATTGCTGCAGAGATTGAAGAGGTGGGGGGTCAGACCATACGCCGCACTCTACATTAAGCCCGCCCGCCGGGCTTTCTTGTGTACCATCTTCAGAAGAGGCTCCCTCCTGGGGTGACAGCCATGCACACCAATTTGATGTAGAGTGTGGCGTATGGTCTGAGCACTAAAAGGCTGACCCCCCACCTCTTCACATGACATTTTGGAGGGAAAATGACAAGCAGTACTCAATTTGGACATTTAGGGATGTACGTAGTTTCTATGGGGGTATCGCGGGGTTCTTCCGGCTACTAAAAAAAAAACTGATGGCATAGTCAGGAGAATACAGGTGTTGTGAGTTTTTAATAGGTTCGAACCCCAGCAAAAACAAAGTGCACCATTGGAATATATACAAAAAAGAAAATATATAACTTTTTACAGCAAAAAGTCAAAATCACAAAAAAGGAAGAAAATACTATTTACAAAAAACATGAGTGGATTTTCACAGCAACATCCAAACATATAAATACAAGAAGCAAAAGTGGGATAACACTGAGTCACAGGGGTGTACTCACTTTTGTTACAAGGGGTTTAGATATTAATGGCTATATTTTTAGTTATTTTGAGGGGAAAATAAATTAACTCTATTGTATAAGCTGTACACAGACCACTTTTCATTGTGTCAAAGTGTCATTTTGTCAGTGTTGTCCCATGAAAAGATATACTTAAATATCTGCAGAAATGCGAGGGGTGTACTCACTTTTGTGATACACTGTAACTCTGCCAGGGGTGTCTGTGTTTAACTCACTTAGTTGACACCGCACCAAGACCGATCTGCTAGTGTTAAAACAAACACCCAAATCAACGCTGATAAACTAAGTAATTTACACCCAAAAATTACCTCCACAGATTTTGCTGTGTACGACAGCCTCAGACAAAAGTCATACAGTTTGTGCAATCACATTACATATTGTTACCAGCATCCCCAAGGGGTCGCTGTTATTTTCAATGTGACCGGCATTGTCAAATTGGGCGGAGAACTAGAGGTGGGCGAGCATAAGGAGAGAGAGGCATACAGTGCTGGCCAAAAGTATTGGCACACCTGCAATTCTGTCAGATAATGCTCAATTTCTCCCAGAAAATGATTGCAATTACAAATGCTTTGGTAGATATAGCTTCAGTTATTTTGCTTGCAATGAAAAAAAAACACAAAAGAGAATGGGGGGGGGGGGGGGGGGGGGATAAATCATTATCATTTTACACAAAACTCCAAAAATGGGCCGGACAAAAGTATTGGCACCCTTTGAGAAATCATGTGATGCTTCTCTAATTTTTGTAATTAACAGCACCTGTTATTTACCTGTGGTACATTACAGGTGGTGGCACCAAATCACACTTGCAGCCAGTTAAAATGGATTAAAGTTGACACAAACTCTGTCCTGTGTCCTTGTGTGTACCGCATTGAGCATGGAGAAAAGAAAGAAGACCAAAGAACTGTCTGAGGACTAGAAAAGCAAAATTGTGAGGAAGCATGGCCAATCTCAAGGCTAGTCCAAGTCCATCTCCAAAGAACTGAATGTTCCTGTGTCTACCGTGCGCAGTGTCATTGATAAGTGTAAAGCCCATGGCACTGTGGCTAACCTCCCTAGATGTGGACGGAAAAGAAAAAGCCTTTCAATGAAAGATTGTGGATAAAGAACCTCGACTAACATCCAAACAAGTTCAAGCTGTCCTCTAGTCCGAGGTTACAACAGTGTCAACCCATACTATCCGTCAGCGTCTGAACAAAAAAGGACTCTATGGTATGATACCCAGGAAGACCCCACTTCTGACACAGAGGCATAAAAAAGCTAGGCTGGAGTTTGACAAAACTTACCTGCGAAAGCCAAAAACGTTTTGGAAGAATGTCTCTGGTCAGATGAGACAAAAGTCGATCTTTTTGGGAAAAGGCATCAACATAGAGTTTACAGGGGTAAAAAACGAAAGACAAGAACACGGTCCCTACAGTCAAACATGGCGGAGGTTCGCTGATGTTTTGGGGTTGCTTTGCTACCTCTGGCACTGGACTGCTTGACCGTGTGCATGGCATTGTGAAGTCTGAAGGCTACCAACAAATTTTGCAGTGTAATGTAGTGCCCAGTGTGAGAAAGCTGGGTTTCCCTCAGAGGTCATGGGTCTTCCAGCAGTACAATGACCCAAAACACACTTCAAAAAGCACAAGAAAATGGTTTGCGAGAAAGCACTAAAGACCCTAGAGTGGCCAGTAATGAGTCGAGACCTGAATCCCACAGAACGCCTGTGGACAGATCTGAAAATGGCAGTTTGGAGAAGGCACCCTTCAAATCTCAGAGACATGGAGCATTTGGCCAAAGAAGAATGGTCTAAAATTCCAGCAGAGCATTGTCAGAAACTCATTGATGGACACCTCCGACACCTACTGTATTTGAAATTTAATTTGATTTAATCTCATTACATATACAGTATATTAAGCAATGCTTTTTCATAAGTGTTTTAATTGAGTCTCTTACATGATAATTACAACAATGGATTCAGTAATGTGTAAAAACACAAACCTAATGTGTATATACGTACAATGAAAAACACCTATTTAAAAGTTGAAATAGTGCATGTGCATTTTTTTGAGTGGACATTGCAGTATAATTAGGTTATGACTGTCAAGCTGTCAATAACAGGCACGTATTGTATAATACAGTACATGTTGGAATATAAGAGAAAAATATGGATCAATGTGTTGTTAATTTTTTTTGTCTAATTTCTGATTAATATGGCTTTATCCCCTGCCTTCTCAATGTTTTCACAAAATCAACGAAAGATTGGATAACTCCAACAGATGTGTAATCATGTGTCAGTTTTTCTTTTGACAGTTGGGTTTACACGCGTCATTGCCTGCGTGTTTGTGTCAAATTTGTTTTGGGATTTTCTATTGACGTGTTTTCTAGCTGCTCATGTTCGATGTCGGACCACTGAAGCAAAATGCACGTGCACGCATCCAATCCAATCCGATCAGTTGTAATCCGAAACAATACGACACGACTATGAACATGATACAATACAATACCAAAACAATACAATTACTAGTATTGCAAAGATACTATTTTTTTACTCAAGATGTCAACACCTAGCTGTGTTGTGTTGGCTGTACCGATACCACCTGACTGTAAAGTAATTGTGATCATGGCTTGGTCAGACATTACTTAACTCATTATCTGCTATTGACAGCTCAGGACGTCTAATCCATTTGAAATGAGAGGGTGGCAGTGAATGAACGAATGTTCATCCCTCCGACTTCAAATGGACTGGACATCTACTAATGATTGACTCATTGGTGGGAGGGTGCATCTTGGCCAGGGGAATAGCAAATTTTTATTAATATTTTTTATCTCATTGGATGCCATTGACAGCGCTAGACTAACAATCCATTTGAAAAAGGAGGTCTGGCATTGTTCACTGACACCTTCCCACTTCAATTGGACTGGACTTCTACTTGTGATAGACATTTAAATTCACAGCAGAAGGATGATTGGATGCAGCATGATTGGACGTCTATCATCATCTTTGGAAGGGCAGCAAGTGCTTCTTTTTATTTATTTATTTTTTTTATTGGCGGCATGAGTAACTGGAAGACATCTTGAATCAGGAGACCAGTGGTTGGAAAGTAGATCTTTTACGAGGGTCATTTAATATTATACTGTCACACACTTTTCCCATCTGTGTACAAGACTGCATATTCCCTCAGCGTAAAAATCTTTGGACTGATGTCTCGGCCAGTCGCTCACAACACTTTTGACTTCATCATCACTTTCGATTTCGTGCCATTTTTTTCAGATGTTTTTTCGGCTGAAACATGTGGCACCATATACAGTGGTCTGCACCTTTCAGCATCCAAAAATTTGATAACTGACCGCTATTAAATCCTTGAGCATGCTTCTTGGTCAGCTAATATGTTTGTTAATCGCCAAAACTCTCAGTTGTTTTTTTGATCTGCGAAAGAAATTAATGCAATGTGTAAAAACAAGTAAAACAGAAAAATATTTTAAAAAAAGAAAAACAAAAAAAAGCGTCTATTTGTATTAGAAGTCCTTATACCAAAGACTCCAGCTTATATATTGAATGACCCTCATATCATAGCAAAGAATCGCCACAATATTTCTTAGTACTCCCCAATATAGGTAATGTCCTTTTAGTGCCACCTTCGGGGCTGTCAACAGACTTGCAGGGGCCAGAGCGGGGTCAAACCATTCTCTGCTAAGACAGGGGGGGTGGTGGTGGTGGTGGTGGTGGTGGGGGGGGGTGACGTTGTGCAAAAAAAGGCAAAAATATAGATTTTAAATATTCAATATGTCAAAGTTTTCAAGTATACATCGAGTAGAACATAATATTTAATTAGATAATGATTTAAATGAAAAAGAAAAATGTGAGTGTAAAGTAAAATAAATTACGGGTCCTGAGGCCCGGGACAATATACCCGGTTGCTTCCCGTCGAAGGGCTTTCCCGTCTTATTACCAGTACTGATATTAGTAACGGTATCGGTGTAACTAACTAACATTAATAATTAGGGATGTCCCGATCGCATGTTTTTGCTCCCAACTCTTAAGTCCGAGTCACCTAAATTTGAGAATCAGTTGATACCGAGTCCAGATCAGATACTGAAAAAAGTTTTTTTTATGTTTCTATTTGAACAAAAGTTTCAAACATGTTACATTACTGTACTTTTTACACAACTTCCTCTTCCGCTTTTCCGGGGTATGTTGCGGGGTATAAAACGTATTTAAAGGTAGTCCCTGGGTTACGAACGAGTTCCGTTCCTATGCTGGCGACGTAATCCAAATTTTTTGCGTAAATCGGAATTAAGTACCCCCTAAATGCCCCCTAAATCTCAAAATAACTGTTTGTTTAAGGTACTAAATTGTATTTTGTTCAGTGATGGATGATACACTGCCCTCTGGTGGCGGCATTGGGTCTGGCTAGACTCTCATTTCGTATTGTCTGAGGAGCACACTCTTCTGACATGGCTATAAGGACAGCTGCGCTCTGATTTGACCCACGTAGGGCTGTAAATTGTTTCAGCTAATATATCTTTGTATGTATTTGTATTTGAATTTAGCGCTACAGTTTGTGGGGTTATGTGTGAGCGATTTGCTATTTCATGAGAATTGTAAATACGTTGGCATTTGTAGCATTTAAACTAGGGCACTTTTGTTAGGCAAAATTAGGCTATTTTAATCTACTAATTTTACACATTGATCAGACAAGATGGACGTTTGAACACCACTTGTTTTGTCTCAAGTGTTTTATTGTTAAAATGTATGTTGTTTTGAACATAAGTGGACATATGTGTGATACAGCTTTACAAATTGTCAAAAGGAAGGAAGTAAAAAGCTTCAAAAACCACAATTGACTTATTCGCTGTCTGTCAAGCTGAGCAACTTCACATTAAGTGAGGACAACACATCATATTAATAAATTACAGTAAAAAATAAGATGCTGTGAGGTACGATAAGGTACTGTTTACGCGACTAAAAACAAAAAAAAAACTGCTGCAGACAAAATGGCGGACGAGACTTCGCCGTCATGAAGTCGAAATCGCGTATGTTGGGTACGTCGTAACCCGGAGACTACCTATATTTTTGTATCTTTTGTGCAGTGCTATTGTATTTGTGGATTATTTTGTCACTTTGTAGGCCTTACAAAGTAAACAAATACAGTATACAATGCAGGCCAAAAGTATTGGCACCCCTGCAATTCTGTCAGATAATGCTCAATTTCTCCCAGAAAATGATTGCAATTACAAATTCTTTGGTAGTAATATCTTCATTTATTTTGCTTGCAATTAAAAAACATAATAGAGAATGGAAAAAAATTAAATCATTATCATTTATCATACACAAAACTCCAAAATGGGCCAGACAAAAGTATTGACACCCTTTGAAGACCCTTTGAAAAATCATGTCATGCTTCTTTAATTTGTGTAATTAACAGCACCTGTTACTACCTGGAGCGCATAACAGGTGGTGGCAATAATGAAATCACAATGGATTAAAGTTGACTCAACCTCTCTTGTGTACCACATTGAGCATGGAGAAAAGAAAGAAGACCAAAGAACTGTCTGAGGACTTGAAAAGCAGAGTTGTAAGGAAGCATAGCCAATCTCAAGGCTACAAGTCTATCTCCAAAGACCTAAATGTTCCTGTGTCTACAGTGCGCAGTGTCAATAATAAGTGTAAAGCGCATGGGACTGTGGCTGACCTCCCTAGATGTGGGCGGAAAAGGAAAATGGATAAGAGATTTCAACGAAAGATTGTGCGGATGGTGGAAAAAGAACCTCGACTAACATCCAAATAAGTTCAAGCTGTCCTGCTGTCCGAGGGTAACACAGTGTCAACCCGTACTATCTGTCGGCATCTGAATGAAAAGGACCCTATTGTAGGATACCGAGGAAGACCCCACTTCTGACCCTGAGACATAAAAAAAGACAGTCTGGAGTTTGCCAAAACTTACCTGAGAAAGCCAATAACGTTTTGGAAGAATGTTCTCTGGTCAGATGAGACAAAAGTCGAGCTTTTTAGGAAAAGGCATCAACATAGAGTTTACAGGGGAAAAAACGAGGCCTTCAAAGAAAAGAACACGGTCCCCACAGTCAAACATGGCGGAGGTTCCCTGATGTTTTGGGGTTGCTTTGCTGCCTCTGGCACTGGACTGCTTGACCGTGTGCATGGCATTATGAAGTCTGAAAACTACCGTAATTTCCTGAATATAACGCGCACTTTTTTTCCCCAAAATCAACTTGTAAAATCATGGTGCGCATTATAAACGGGTACATGGATGGAGACAGAAATATATATATATATATATATATATATATATATGTATATAAACCTATTTTTTTTAATTGACACGGCCACGTTGTGTTGAAGAAACGTATGCGGCGACCCGTTGCCGACCATTATGGTACGTGATGTCACCATTTTGTTTCGGTAATACTTCACTCTAATCAGCCGAATGATTTCGTCTGTGTTAAATTCTGCTTTTTTCACTCTTCATTAAGCACAGAATTTAGTTTCTTGAACTCATTTGAGTCAACGTTTATTGCAGCTCTGCAACTCAGACCATAACAAACATAAGCACACAGACTTCATGTGTCCGTCAACTATATCTGTCCCTCGGGAAACTCAAACCCAAATAACAATAGTTCCTATTGTTACTGTCGTGTTGACAGCAATGAGCTCTCACGGATTTCCGACTTACGTTCTCACTTTCATTTTACCCTATCAATCCATGGAAGAAACATTTATTCATCATGATGAAACGAGTAAGTTATACAGCAGCCTTTAAAAGAAAAGTCACATCTGTTTTGTTTTCTCCTAGATTCTGGTAAGTTGGAGAAGTTGTCAAATCATATATCAGTTTATGGTAATGTTTTGAACTACCAATGTGCTATGCTTGTGCTGTGTTTCACCAGTCAGTAAAATGACATTTCTGTATCAGTACACAAGCTCTGTTTTCTTGTATTCTTCTATTTATTGGTGCTAAAATTAGGGTGTGCGTTATAAACAGGTACAATAATTTCCCCTAGATTTTACAAGTAAATTTGGGGTGCGCATTATACACGCCTTATATGCCTTATATTCGGGACATTATGGTATCAACAATTTTTGCAGCATAATGTGGGCCCAGTGTAAGAAAGATTGGTACCCCTCAGAGGTCATGGGTCTTCCAGCAGGACAATGACTCTAAACACACTTCAAAAAGCACTACAAAATAGTTTGAGAGAAAGCACTGGAGCCTTCTAAAGTGGCCAGCAATGAATCCAGACCTGAATCCCATAGAACACCTGTGGAGAGATCTGAAAATGACAGTTTGGAGAAGGCACCCTTCAAATCTCTTAGACCTGGAGCACTTGGCCAAAGAAGAATGGTCTAAAATTTCAGCAGAGCATTGAAAGAATTATTGCATTGAAGGATACTGGGAGCGGTTGTTCGCAGTTAATTTGTCTAAATGTTGTGCTACCAAGTATTAGGCTGAGGGTGCCAATACTTTTGTCCCGCCCATTTTTGGAGTTTTGTGTAAAATAATAGTGATTTAATTTTTCTTTTCATTGTCTTTTGTGTTTTTTCATTGCAATCAAAATAAATGAAGATATTACTACCATAGCATATGCAATTGCAATTATTTTCTGGGAAAAAATGAGCAGTATCTGACAGAATTGCAGGGGTGCCAATAATTTTGGCCAGCACTTTATATAGAAATTAGGGACTGAACGATATCGGAAAAAACTATCAAGGCGATTTTTGCATTGCGTTATTATATGATAATATTAAAACTACAATTATGTTGACCAGATAACTTAAATAACTCTGTTTGGGATAGGCCTGAACAATATTGGATAAAATCAACATTGCGATATACTGTATATTGCCAAGGCTCCACACTTACTTTTTGCATTGGTTGCAGTGATGTGCCTCACTTTTTTTCTCAAGGTGCACCAGCACAAAATGTAGGCGTACCCACATTTTTCATTGCATCACCTTTAATGTCATACTTACTAATCCTGCGATTTAAACATTTATTTACCAGAATTTTCCATTTAAAAAGCTCTTTGTTTCGTGACGACCGCAATGTTGGATTACACAATACTTTTACTTTTGCTTGAAATATTTACGTAAAATGAACGATAACTGCCTAGTTTTTTTTTTTTTTTTTTTGCTTTTAACCAAGAATCTAGAATATTTTATGTTAATATCTATTGACACGCCGCTATTTCAGCATTTATTTAGAAGAATTTTCAACTTTAAAAGCCCTTTGGTTTGTGATGGCCGTCATGTTGGATTACACAATACTTTTGCCCGAAAGATTTACAGTACGTAAAATGAACGATAACTGCCCGTTTTTTGTTTTTTTTGTTTTTTTTTTTGCATTTAACCAATAATCTAGACTGTTTTACGTTCATATCTATAGAAATTCTGCAATTTAAGCATTTATTTACAAGAATTTTCAACTTAAAAAGCTCTTTGTTTTGAGACGGCCGCCGTGTTGGATTTTGTACCTTTACAAAATAGCGGAATTCAGCCTAAATAACTTTGTATATAGATTGTACAGTGCCTTGCAAAAGTATTCGGCCCCCTTGAATCTTGCAACCTTTCGCCACATTTCAGGCTTCAAACATAAAGATATGAAATTTAATTTTTTTGTCAAGAATCAACAACAAGTGGGACACAATCGTGAAGTGGAACAACATTTATTGGATAATTTAAACTTTTTTAACAAATAAAAAACTGAAAAGTGGGGCGTGCAATATTATTCGGCCCCTTTACTTTCAGTGCAGCAAACTCACTCCAGAAGTTCAGTGAGGATCTCTGAATGATCCAATGTTGTCCTAAATGACCGATGATGATAAATAGAATCCACCTGTGTGTAATCAAGTCTCCGTATAAATGCACCTGCTCTGTGATAGTCTCAGGGTTCTGTTTAAAGTGCAGAGAGCATTATGAAAACCAAGGAACACACCAGGCAGGTCCGAGATACTGTTGTGGAGAAGTTTAAAGCCGGATTTGGATACAAAAAGATTTCCCAAGCTTTAAACATCTCAAGGAGCATTGTGCAAGCCATCATATTGAAATGGAAGGAGCATCAGACCACTGCAAATCTACCAAGACCCGGCCGTCCTTCCAAACTTTCTTCTCAAACGAGGAGAAAACTGATCAGAGATGCAGCCAAGAGGCCCATGATCACTCTGAATGAACTGCAGAGATCTACAGCTGAGGTGGGAGAGACTGTGCATAGGACAACAATCAGTCGTACACTGCACAAATCTGAACTTTATGGAAGAGTGGCAAGAAGAAAGCCATTTCTCAAAGATATCCATAAAAAGTCTCGTTTAAAGTTTGCCACAAGCCACCTGGGAGACACACCAAACATGTGGAAGAAGGTGCTCTGGTCAGATGAAAACAAAATTGAACTTTTTGGCCACAATGCAAAACGATATGTTTGGCGTAAAAGCAACACAGCTCATCACCCTGAACACACCATCCCCACTGTCAAACATGGTGGTGGCAGCATCATGGTTTGGGCCTGCTTTTCTTCAGCAGGGACAGGGAAGATGGTTAAAATTGACGGGAAGATGGATGCAGCCAAATACAGGAACATTCTGGAAGAAAACCTGTTGGTATCTGCACAAGACCTGAGACTGGGACGGAGATTTATCTTCCAACAGGACAATGATCCAAAACATAAAGCCAAATCTACAATGGAATGGTTCAAAAATAAACGTATCCAGGTGTTAGAATGGCAAAGTCAAAGTCCAGACCTGAATCCAATCGAGAATCTGTGGAAAGAGCTGAAGACTGCTGTTCACAAACACTCTCCATCCAACCTCACTGAGCTCGAGCTGTTTTGCAAGGAAGAATGGGCAAGAATGTCAGTCTCTCGATGTGCAAAACTGATAGAAACATACCCCAAGCGACTTGCAGCTGTAATTGGAGCAAAAGGTGGCGCTACAAAGTATTAACGCAAGGGGGCCGAATAATATTGCACGCCCCACTTTTCAGTTTTTTATTTGTTAAAAAAGTTTAAATTATCCAATAAATTTTGTTCCACTTCACGATTGTGTCCCACTTGTTGTTGATTCTTGACAAAAAATTAAAATTTTATATCTTTATGTTTGAAGCCTGATATGTGGCGAAAGGTTGCAAGGTTCAAGGGGGCTGAATACTTTTGCAAGGCACTGTATATCGAAAAATGCATATTTTGCTTTTGCTGAGTAAAACTAAGGATTCTGCATGCTTTCCTCAAGTATTAAGTTTCTGATGTGAAAATTATTAGCTGTTGAAAACTAACTGATACTAACTACTGATATGTCAAACATTGCCAGTGATCCTGAAAATATGGGTGATTATCTGTGCATTTGGTGATTTTTGTGCATCTAGCGTAAAATTTGAGAACTCTATAACCATTTTAAGTTTTGTTATACTTGTAATAAAAAAAAAATCAGGATTTTATTAGGGAACGACTTTGAATGTTTTTATGTCGCTGCTCATGGAGACTCATGTATGCATGTATGTAAGGGAGGTGGCTGTTTTGGTTTTAGGTCGCTAGCGGCTTTGAAAATATTTGAATTTTAAGTTTTTGAAAATAGGCCCTCTACGGATTGGCCTCTAGCCCAGTGTCTTATCGACTGATTGTGGAAGGAAAAGGAGGGAGGGGGAGAGGCTGTACGAGCATGAAGCAGAAAAACAAAAATGTATTTTTTTTTGTTTAAAAACCCGATCTTTTTCATCAGATTCCGATCCTCTAAAAAAAGATCAGATCAGATTTCCGTTCACATGATCGGATCGGCACATCTCTAAAGATATTAAAATACAATAAAATACAATTCAGGAAAGGCTGGGTGACACCAAACAAAAATCTGTACACAATATTAGGCCATTTACAAGTACGTGCTGTACATTTTGTTTTCAAAGTTAAATTGTTACCAATAAAATTTTCATAACTCATGAGGTAACACAGGCTGTCTTCCGCATAAAGAGACTCCAAATGCATCATCCTCTGTTGTCTTTACTTCTTGGACATCATTTTCACAAATTCTATGAAGAAGAAATTTTGATGAGAGACATATTGTTGCTGATTCTACATTGTACTCTTCGTGTGGTCTTGTTCTTACCCTCAAAATCAACAGTCCCATCTCCATTTTTGTCAGCTTCCAGTAAAAGTGCTTCAATTTCTTTTTTACTGGCTTGTCCTCCTAATAATTTGACGATGGCGTGCTTCATCTCATCGGATGTGATAGAACCATCACCGTCGATATCAAACTGGGAGAGATGATTAAAATCTCAAGCGATTGCTTCATGATAAAAACAGTACATTCAAAATTCTCCGACAAGACGTGCCAAAGAAACCGAAGGCTGAACTCACCTCTCTGAAAGCTTCTTTAAGTTCTTTTAGCCCAATCATGCCTGCAGTTTCAGCCAGGAGCTTAGGAGTCATCAATTGCACAAAGTCCTCAAAATCCACACGTCCTCCCACTGTTCAGACAGAAAGATATTACATGAAAGGAAAAGAAACATTCATATTAGGGTTGGGAATCTCTGGAATTGAAGCCGTTTCGATATGTATCAAGACACACAGCCTATGATTCGATTAAAAAACGATACATTCTTAAGGCCGAGCGATTCGATACGATTCGATACAGTTTAAGAACGACACGGTTCGATACAGAGTGAAAACGATACGATAGTAAACATTTTTTGTGTGTGTTCATACAGTATTTTAAACATATAAAAAAGATTAAAAATGAAATCAAACAACAAAATTTCAATTTTTATGAAAAAAATAATAAAGCTTACTATATGACCGTCATTACGTTGGATGGGATTGATAATAAAATGAAACTCAGTGACAGACAACAATAAAGTGCAGTAATTTAATTAATGTATTTCCTGGTGTTTTGAACACAATAGGTAAGTAATTTAAGTGCAAACTTTCAACGTAAACATCTTACAAGCAAAAAATATTAATTATATGCTGCAGCTCTAGAAAAAAAGAATTAAACCTGCTAGTGTTATCATAAAAAAATAATAAATTATGCTTTACCACTGGTATAACTGGGGGAATAAAAACATGGCATTTTAGACACACAGGTCTATAATCGTTACTTTAACCTTATACACAGAAAAGTCATACACTTATGCCTGTGCTTCCACATTTTTTTTTATTCCTCATCACTGTCTATATCTTTTTTGATGGGCAGATTTTTTTTGAGGAAGATCAACAGATCCACATGTTCATGTTTAAGTAGACTGCGTTTCGTGGAAACAATATGCCGCGCTTTCCACCATTGTAGTGGGTTATTTTTAAGGGTTAAAAACTCACCATCTCTGTACCGCTTCACACTTCACACTACCTCTGTCCCATGCGAACAGATCTGACTGCCTTCGTCACGTCAAAGTCCGACTTTTGTTTTCCTGGGTGTGTTGAAAATCAATAGCTGCACGTCGCTGGCGTGGTGCGCAAACTGCCCATTGTTTTAGCATGTTGCTTCTTTGCCACTACGAGTTTTGTTTTGGGCTGTGAAGAAAATGCTACGGAGCGTGCGTTACAGTGTTTTTGTTAACTCTCGCGTTGTTATGACACGCCCATGACGATCGGGTAGTGACGGCAACTACTGGCGGTTCTGCCGAAATGAATGGGAAGTTGAGGCAACCACGACGGCGGTCACAATCTAAGTGCGCTGTGTGGTGAATGACTCAACTGCAGCATGTGAGGTAAAAGCTAAATTATTATCATATTAAGCAATGCACTGAAGTAGGCATTAGAAGCCGATCCTTGTGCTCGCGATAGCCAAATTCTATCTCTACTATCGGTTCATTGAATATTTAATGGCTAATTACTGTTGAATGGTAACTTTACTATTGATACAGCTGTATCTTTCACCTGTAAAACCGGATATCCGGTCGTATCGGTTTATCATTCTCAAGCTTAATTCATATATATGGCGGAAAACACAGACAAGACTGAAAAAGCAGTTACTGCTTTTGCACCCCTCTTTAAATTAAACTGCTGTATTTTAAGCCAAAAGAACTGTTGTGTTTGATAGAGCAATATGTCTATTCTCTGCTATAGCAGATTCATGGTGCATTAAGCCCCCAAACTATTTTCAATTTGTCTGTTTTACCCTGGAAACCTTCGTTTACAGACGTCGTGCAACCACTTTTGTTTCAACCCAGCCATAAAACGAAGGTAAGTCATTATATGTATTATTCAAAATGTCTGTCATTTTAGCTTAGAATCATTAATTGATGTTTAATATTTCATTAAAAAAAAAAAAAAACGACTTTAAAAATGTATTCCCTTGTTCATTCATTCATTTAAACTCTTAAACAAATTACATCACAATGAAAAAAAAATGGTGTCTGTAAATATGTCACAGATATCTACCTCATAACTATCGCTTAATTGTATTTTTTGTTCGTGTTGCATTTTCCCCGATATGTTAGATGACAAATAATCAATATAAACAAAGGAAAAAAGAAAAAAAAAACATTTAAAAGGGTAAATATATGAAAAAGAACATCTCGACCACTCCTTGATATCTGCGATTTCTGCATCGCGACCCTTGTTATATTACCATGTTTCACCCATGAAATCCCCCAAAAATCCAGCTGTAGCCATTCACGTTTGTGTCTTGTCACTCGGTGATACATCGAGGTAAGTACGCGAAAATATCTCGTTAAAATCATGGCGTCTTTAATTCTGCTCTCATGCTTTCACCTCCAGTCAGGGTTTTGCTTCTAAATTTTTTTTTTTTTTTTTAAATGCCCTCCTGTTCAAAAATTTTCTTCCCCCAGAAAATTGAGCTTTTAAGCTTTCCAATGATGTATCACGCATGCATATCAGACAATTTTGAAATCTGGCCAAATAGGGGTCTCTGAGCAGGACATCAAGTCACCTTAGTGTTTTCTGCCATATACTAGAACAGTGTTTTTCAACCTTTTTTGAGCCTCGACAACTTTTTTTTCAGTAAAAAAGGCAAAAAAAAAAAAAAAAAATGTTTCTGAAGACCATTAACAATTTAAAGTCAGGTTTTGAATAGGAATCAAACAAACACAAAGAAAAACACATTATATAATTGTATTTTTACTCACTCACTGTGGCTTTTGTATTGGAGTTGCCATGTTTGTGTGCATTCTCAGTTCTTTTCTTTTCATTCCAGCACGAGTCAGCTGGATGGGCGGAGCTGTGCAACACACCTGTGCCGCATCAGGAGCGCTCATTATTTAAAGACTCCAGCCACCTTATTCGAGTGTCGGACAATTGCATTGTTGTTTGCCTACTGCTGTGTGTGACTTCTCAAGTCTCCTGCCTAGTACGTGTTTTTCGTAGTACGCTTTGTTTCCTGAAAGTAGTTAGGGCCCGAGCACTAAGTGTGCGAAGGCCCTATTGTTTTGCAAAGGATTTTTTTTTTTTTTTTCAGGGCAAATAAAAACGGTCAATTTGGAGGCCTGAACATGCACGAAAAGTCACCAAAATTTGCACATACGTGCGGAAAATTGTAAATTTCGATAATTTTGCAACATTGCCAAAAAATGTAACAAAATGGCTCAGTGGCGCCCCCTTGAAATTTTAAAATTGGCCTATAACATTAGGGTCTGTCAGCGTAGAGCAATGAAATTCGGGGAGTCTATACCTTGTCCAAAACCGCTCCAAAAAAGCATTGGCACCCATATTCCAAACCCAACAGGAAATCGGTTATTTTGGATCGAATATGAAATTTTTATCGATTTACAGGGTGCACATTTGAGACCTTTTCGCCGAGGGAGTTAGTTGGATCATCTTCAAAATTGGTGAGACTGTTCAGGAGACATATGAGATCTTAAGTTTCTAAAATAGTGCGTTTTCATTCACGGGTCTGACCTGGGCGTGGTGCCAAAGTCGGCCATTTTTTCGGCAAAACACCGAATTCAGTAAATGACTAATAATTCCTTGACACAACCATGTATGTGCGGTATGCCACCCTTCACACGAGTGCATTGAAAGATTACCCATTAGACCTAGCGTCCCCTAGTGAGAACAGGAAATGCCTTTTTTAACGAGACAGGTTCCTCCTCCAAGGGAAAAAAATCTGTTGACCTCAAACCTGCATCAGGGGAGCCTTAAGACCTGTGATCAGGTGCCTGATGAAAAATATTGAGGTTTCGTTGAAGCGGAGGGGTCCAAACAGGAAAGTGAAAATGACCGTCAACAATTTGTCTCGCAAAAAACTTTGAACAATCATAACTCAGCAGATATACAACATATCTGCGCCAAACTTCCCGTGCTTGTTGAGAGTCATACCCTGAAGGGTCTTGTAAGGGTCATTTGCATCAACTCTACAGTGCCAACTAGTGGCGACAGAAAGGAGTTTTAAAACAGGCCTTTCCTATTGAGTTTTTTCAACGTAGAGCAATGAAATTTGGGGAGTCCATACCTTATGCAAAACTGTTCCAAAAAGTCTCTTGCACCCATTTTCCAAATCCAACAGAAAATTGGGTATTTTGGATCGAATGTGAAATTTTTATCCATTTATAGTATAGTTTACATTTGGAGGCCTGAACATGCACGAAAACTCACCAAATTTTGCACATACATGCGGCTTTGAGTGGATTTTGGTAATCTTGCGACGTTACAAAAAAATGTAACAAAATGGCTCAGTGGCGCCCCCTTTAATTTTTCAAAACGGCGTTTCCTATTAGGTTTTTTTAAACGTAGAGCAATGAAATTTGGGGAGTCGATACCTTTTGCAAAACTGCTCCAAAAAGTCTCTTGAACCCATATTCCAAACCCAACAGAAAATTGGGTATTTTGGATCGAATGTGAATTTTTTATCAATTAACAGGGTGCACATTTGAGACCTTGTCACAGAGGGAGTTAGTTGGATCATTTTCAAAATTGGTGAGACTATTCAGGAGACATAGGAGATCTACAATTTTCAAAATGGTGCGTTTTCATTCATGGGTCTGACCTGGGCAAGGTGCCAAAGTCGGCCATTTTTTCGGCAAAATGACAAATTCAGTAAAAGACTAATAGCTCCTTGACACAACGTTCAATCTTTTTCATATCTGGCATGTATGTGCTGGATCCCACCCTTAACATGAGTGCATTGAAACATTACCCATTAGGCCTAGCGCCCCCTAGTGGGAACAGGAAATGCCTTTTTTTACTAAACAGGCTCCTCCTCCAAGGAAAAAAATATATTCACCTGAAACCTGCATCAGGGGAGCCATAAGACATGTGTTCAGGTGCCTGATGAAAAATACTGAGGTTTGGTTGAAGCAGAAGAGTCCAACAGGAGAAGTGAAAATGACTGAAGCCATTTCGTCTCACCACAAGTTTTGAACAGTCATAACTTCTACAACATATCTGCGCCAAACATCTCGTGCTTGTTGAGTCATACTCTGAAGGGTCCTGTAGGGGTCATTTGCATCAACCCTGCAGCGCCAATTAGTGGCAATAGAAAGTCACTCATTTTTCTAATGTATGCCCAGGTCTTTTCAGGTTGATCATTGTAGTTTCAAGACCTTTTGAAATACTTATTTTACGGCCCATGTCCACATGTCTCTGTCTGTTGCCGTGACGACCCTTTATTTGCTCCTTTTTTGTAGAACTCTCTCCAATAGGGGTTTTTATCTCTTAGGTGTGTGAATGTAAAGAGGCGACTTTCGAGCATGTGAGGTTCTAATGAGATGATTAGAGAGGACGATCTGCCACCACCCTGACCTGCACACTGTCCGAGTAGCGTGACGTCCGAGTTGCGCTAGATTGCGAGGGCCCGTTCAGTCCTGCTTGCAGGCCTAGTTTTATTTGGACTTTGCTGCTTTGTTTTTTTTTGTTTTTGTTTTTTTGTCTTTTCTGGCCTTAGTCACCTCGCCCTTAGTTATCTTGCCGACCCGGTTCGTGCCTCGTTTTTCTTTGTATTTTTGTCTCATGTGTTATGGCGTGCTCCCTTAGTTTAGCTTTTTTGTAATAAACTCTACAAGCCCCCGTCTGTGTTGGATCCATATTTACCGGAGTAAGTATAAGAAGAATACTCAAGTAATGAGTAACATTGTGAGTAACTGGTTACAAATTTGTTTGATTTTTTTTTTTCTTTTTAAACAATGGTATTTTTTTTTCTCAGCACAGTTATCTATATGAACTGTTGTTACAATAATTCTGTACAATAACCAAAAGTCACTGAATTCCGGCGAGACAAAAAAAAAATGACAGAAATTAAGCATTATTCATCCAAAGAGCATGAGTGCCCTCTAGTGGAGATATAGTTCCTAGTTTGAATAGTGAATACTGTAGTTCCTTCATGGTTACTATAACGAAGTTAAAAGGATAATATCTCGGGTTTTCTGCGGTCAATCGGTGCCATATAAAGACTAGGAGAGAGGTTAAAATCTACGCTTTCGAATCACGTTGAGCGCAGCGCTCTTTGTCAAATACAGTACTTCATTTTTTACCATGCTTGAAAGACACTACATGATTGAACAGGCTGGCGTGATCATAGATAGGCAAGCTTGCGTCTGATTGGTATAATGGAGTCATGTGACTGTTGCGACGTTCTCATTGGTGGAATTAAAAAAAAAAAATCTAATATGTAGAATAAAGAGGAAAAATGTAACGACTCCTGCATAGCCCAAAGTAGCGGAGTAAGAGTAGCGTTTTTTCTTCACAAATCTACTCAAGTAAAAAGTATGGCCAAGTAAAACTACCCTTACAAGTAAATTTTTCTCAAACGCATTACTACCCACCTCTGGTATGACTGCATCCACTTTGAAAGTTAATCAGGCTATATTCAGTTCTTTTTTACATCGTAGCGTGAATCCCAATGAAAGATAGCTTTGCTTATTGCCTTACTCCAGAGGCTCTCTGAGCGTAAATGGTCTCGTGGTGCAATGATTAATCGTTTAACGCGAGTAATTCGATTTGGAAAAAAAAGCTTTGAATCAAATTTCACTGCTTCGAGGATTCATTTAATTAGAGTGGCGTTGTAATGGTTTGTTTTTTAAGTGTTTGCATTTAGTTTTAAAGATTTGTGTGGATATACTGCTCTCTAGTGGCAGTGGTGAACATGACAATACATTTAATATGACTGAATCCAGTTGCCCCCTGTTAAAACCAACATAAGGTAAGTTTATGTTTGAGCTAGTATGTTTGTTTATGCATTTGATATTTAGTTTTGAATTATATTTAGCATTTTTTTTTTTGTGGGAATGTGTGTTTGAAAGATTTGTTATAAGCTTTGTAAAAATAATAATAATAATAATAAATTAAATGTTGTTGCAAGCATAAACTCTTAAATCTCCTAAAATGTATTCTGCAACGCATAAAATGTTTGCAATCCGATTACTCGAACTAATCAATAGCATAGACATCATCACTAGTTTATTCTATAATAAGTTGTGATTGTATATAGGATTTATTAATGATCTATTTACATGTTATTTACGATTGATTTATGATTTTCCTCAAGTATCTATTTTGGCCGAATTTGCATGCATTTGATGTTGCCTTTATATTTCAAAGAAAAAATTGTTTACAATGGCCAAGTTGGGTCCCTTTTTTCAGGACACCTTGAACTTCATGTCTAAACTGTTGTTTTCTTCACTGACCAATTATAATCCACATTTTGGACCCAAAAAGACAAAAAATTCCCGAAATCTTTTTTCAAAATTTGTAATGTTCATGTGCCATTGGCAACCAAACATGCTCGACCAACCGTTTTGAAGCTTGATAATATTTATTCAACTTGTTAGGACAAACATTCAATAGAAAAAAACAAGATTGAATAGTTTTATGTTTGACAATTCAACACAAACAGCAGGTATGGTCATAGGCGTTTTTGGCCTTTCCACATACTATGGTCAAAACAGGTTATATACTGTGCAAAATAGCGAGAGAGAAAAAATTATATGTATCATCTAACACAAAAAAAGGTTTGGAGGATATCTCTTTGTGAAGTTAGGTGTTGTACCCATCACCTTATCAAAAGTATATACGTACATGCAATTAAGCTTCTCGAACACACATCTACATAAAAATTGAAAAGATTATAGTGAAGAAAAAAATATAATTTTGGAAAAAAGTATTTTAAGAAATATTGACAAGTAGTTCAGTTCAATTCAAATTTTTCAGGCATGCGACACAATAAAGTTTTTTTTTTTTTTGCGCACTCAATAAAGCTTCTTGAACAGGTCACGGAGCTGCGTCACACACAACGTCACAAAGCCTACTCTTTCGCCGTTTGTGGCTTTGCGCGCTGCTGTCACTTCTACTCACCTGGACGCCATCTCATCCCAAGAAAACAACGACAAATACGGCTCACCTTCTTCCTTGAGTTAATGAAATAATGCATTAACTTGCGCTAAATGTAGTTTTAGATTCATTCTGCACGTTTCAACGTCGCTCGCTCAAACCAACCGGCCGTTGCTTGCTTCGCATGCCTCCCTTTCAATAGTTGGCGCCTCGCTCGGAAATTTATTAAAAATGATCACATTCGGTTCGTCTTCTTGACATCACAACGGCTCTTGGGATATGTAGTCTTTTGTGCTGCTTTCGGTTTTGAAAAAGGACAAGAAATGATGGAAACATGGAGATGGATACATGGTACATGCAGTGTTTTAATGCATATTTATGAGTGCTATAAAACTCAAATGACATTATCTCCCATTTTTCTTGGCCGATTGACTTCGAATAAAATCTGGTGTGGACATTAACTTCCGCACTTTCAAACGAGACCAACCAGCGGCACGTGGGTGACGTAATTACAGCGTGACGAAGCTTCAAAGACGATATGTGTAAACGCGTCGCTGCCGACACGTTTGATGTTAAAGGGTTAAATTGAGTGATTTATTTTCTGTTGAAAATTTGCAGTAAACAATCAAAAAAATGAAGTTGCTATTTTGGTCAAAAATTTATATATGTTAAATATTGCTATTGATCCTGAAAATATAGGTGATTATCTCTGCATTTGGTGATTTTTGTGCATCTAGTGTAAAATCTGAGAAATTTATAGCCATTTTAGGTTGTGTTATATAGAAAATAATTAATCGGGATTTTATAAGGGAACGACTTTGAATTTTTTTGATGCCACTGCTCATTGAGACTCATATATGGCTAAGGTAGGTGCCTGGTTGAAAAACACTGTACTAGAAGATGCAATTTTTGCTTTCTGGAGATTTTCAGTTACTTCCTATTCATAATGGGCTAATTTCAGGTCACTTCCTCGTTAACTCATTGGCTGCCATTGAAGCCAACGTACATTCATTCAGCCTCCCAGTCAAAACAGATTGGACCTCTAGCGCCGTCATTGACACTGAAATATGAGCATTCACAGCCATTACAGTAGACACAATATGGGAATTCCCATCAATGACTTACAGTTCATGTTGATGTTTTGGCTAAGTTCTATCAGCTCCATTTCAGTTGGCATGTAACCCATTGTCCTCATCAGGTTGCCCAAATCTTTACAAGAGATGAAGCCATCTTTGTCTTTGTCAAACTCCACAAAAGCCACACGCAACTCTGGAGGGCATTAGAGAGAGTGGTTAAAACTTGCCCGGTAATCAAAACATTTACGCAAGTCGGTAAAATTAAAGAATTACCTTCGACCTCATCGTGAGTAAGAGCTCTCTGCAAAACAGTGGAGATGGATACAAGAAGCAATGTTTTACATACATGTTATGATTTGTACAGCATATTACAGGAGCAATATGTAAGATTTGCACTTTAATTATTCATGAAATGCTCCTAATATTTAATAGAATAATATAACATGTTTTTTGGAAATAGTTCGAAAGCGGTTCTCATCGGTTAATCCGAGATTTGCCTATTCTAAAAGTTGTTTGTCAGCCGGAAAAGTTGTTGTTGTCTTGATCCTGTGTTTACAACGGGTGTTTTTGTTTCCAAACATTTTGACGTATATATGCAAGTACAGTGGTACCTCTAATTACGAAATTAATTGGTTCTGGAAGTAGTTTCGTAACTTGAAACTTCTGTAAGTAGGGACGCGTTTTCCATGTAAATGCCCTAAACCATTCCAAGATTCCCATAATTCAGACATAAATCTTTTATAATACATTAAAATGCATCAAAACATACACATACAGTGGAGGTTCCTCTTAGCCAACTGGATGCCAGGAATGCTACGTAATTTCAACAACAATGGCAGAGCAGCTAAAAGTATGTTACGTTCAGTAAACGCTGCGAGCTGCGAGTACCAGCCATACTGTATTTTTGCCCATCGTACCCTGAAATTTCTTTCATAACAAGAGGCAATATATTGCCATTGAGGCATGTCTTAACCTGAAAATGATGTATGTAAAGACGTTCGTAAGTAGCGGCACCACTGTATACAGTATAGGTGCTTCTTAATTTAGATGAAAAATTCACAAATTAACTGCATCTTAAGTAAATCTTCATTTCAAGGAGACCAATTGTGAATAGCTAGTACTCTGACGAAAAATACATTTTTTATTTTCATTAATATTGTTTTACTATATTCTGTGTATTTCAATACACTACAATACATTGGATCAATATGCAATTAGTAAATTTATTATTAATATTTTTTTAAACCTGTCCTGTTCAGCTGTTTGACACGGATTATGGAAGTATGAGTGTCGATGGTCTGAACAGTTTTAATGTTTCACATTGGAGTATGACCTACTCCCATTGTGATCATTCAACATATCTCATTTATTAAGACAATGTAGCGAACAGGAAGGGGTTATGGGGGAACAGAAGAAAAGAAGGAGCGAGAAACAGAAGAAACACACTAAACACCTACACTAACTATGAATATGTTGGTGTTATCGTCAGCTAGATGTATTTCCAGTTGACACCATGTGGGGGGCCTTTTAACCAGAGAAAGAGAGAGGGGGGGGGGGTCTAGTAGATAAGTGATTGGGAGGGTTGGAGTGTACACAAATCAGCCCTGTGGGCTAGAACACAGTAATCGTGTGAATCCCTTGTGAGTGTGAGCCCGTTGGCAACCCACCCTACGCCGCCCCAGGGCCACATCCCCCCCAGACAACCCGGGGGGCGTTTGGGGGGGTGAGCCAGCGCAGCCCTCCTCCCGCAGCCCAGCAAAGGAGTCATCGTCACCCCCCAGTGGGATCCAGCGTGGCCCTTGGGCCACCCGTGCCCCCATCAACCAGCCTTCAGGGATTGGAAAAGGGGACACCAACCCCCATGCCCTTCCCCGTCCGCCCACCCGGCCCACGAGCCACAGCCGCAGTCTCCCAACTGGCCCGGCACATCGCGGGACCCCCAGCAACCCACCAAGCCTAGGGCAGGGCAGGGCCCCCACCGAAGCAGGCGACATCTAGCCCACACACCGGCATCCAGCCAGCGACCCGCACCGGAGCACAGGGTGGATACCCGGGCAGAGAAGAGAGGGGAAGGCTGAAGCAGGAGAACGCAAGGAGCTGCAGCGGGGCAACGCGAGACCACAGCCCCAACCTCCCCCCACTCACGCGGCCGGCAGCCCAGGCAGAGGGAAGGCCACGCCCCGGAAGTCTAGCCATGGAGAAAAAGTCTGGGACCCACCTACCACCCTATTACTGTGGCTGCCAGGTCCCCGACTGGCAGCCATTACCCAGCACCATGATAGGATTGTGTGGGGAGGGTAGTGCAGGGCAATTATTGAACTTCACAACATACACAAAACCTTATATTTTTTTGAATGTACAAAATGGATGTAAAAAAAGCAAAAAATATATATATATATTAATAACAATTGTCAGTATTAAAGTCGATATCAATACTCAAATACAGAATATCATTTTCGATACTACATGATTAAAAAACAAAAACACATTGACAATGATAGGCATCCAATCATGTGGCTCTTAAAAACTAAATAAGTTTATCACTGATAGACATCCAATCCATTTGAACCGGGAGGGCAACCCTCCCACTTAAAATGGATTGGATGATGTCTACCGCCGTCAATAGCAGCCAATGATTTAACCCCTTCAGACCTAGGCATGCAGCTGAAGGACATGACGGGTTTGCGTCTCTAAACCAATAAATACACTGAATTTAGTTGCTATTGCCAATTCTGGGAGATGATTGGATGAAACTTTACCCTTTTAAATAACATCATGAGGTTTGGCACACCCTCTTTGCTATTTTGGGCCCTGGGCTGACCAAATGCTACTTAAAAAAGGATAACATTAAGTGCTCATTTGTCATTAAAAACACATTAACATTAAAAATCACCAATGAATGCATGAAACATACCAGACCAAAAAATTGCTGATTTTTTTTTTTTTTTGCCCAGCAGAAAAAATGCGGGTCTGAAGGGGTTAAGAAGTCTTCTTCATCCATGCATTCATTTATAAAAAATTGGACCACTGTAATATCATATTTACACATCTTTTTAAAAAAAATCAACCAGGAAGCTGCAGCCACGGGCGATAGTGGGCCGGAAAGGTCTGGAACGCCGCCCAGGTATAAAATTCGGGGGCGGAACGGTGATTTGATCCCCAAAAAATGACGGCAACTGTCAAACCTCAATGTTAAAACAAAACTGTTAGGCTGCCACACATGCATCTCTACTAACGTCAGATTTACATACACAAGTGTTAACAACACCACCGATATTTATTTTTTATTTATTCCATGGAGTTCTTCCAGCATGTGTATCTGAGTCCGACGAAACAGTCGACTCGCATTGATGTACAGTACGACTGCAGTGTCTGTTCAATTGGCTGACATGTGATCAGTATGGATAGTTAGCTCTGATTGGTTCAATGAATATGTTTTCTGGGACAACAACAATAACAACAACAAAAAACAAGCTTGTTGAATTAATGCAATAAAAACGTGCAACGAAATGGAAAATTGATCAGATCTTTAAGAGAAAAGAAAGAGTTGAGCAGCTTATTTTATTTTATTTTATATTTGTTGGGGATGTTCAGAACACCTTCCATGTTATAATGCCTGACCCCAGAAATAATGAACAGAAAATTTAGATTTTTGAAAGCTTTGTATGGTCCTTAAACATAATTTTTTTTTTTTTTTAAACTATTTTTGTACATTAATTTGTATATACAGTATGTTTTCTAATTTGCATCATAAAGGATACATTAAGCATTACATGCAGTTCATGTGGTAAAACAAATAACTAAAGTAAGATTGAACACAATAAGGTTTGAAATTTTTTTTTTTTTTTCCGACTGCAATGAGGTCCAGAAATGCTTGTCTCAAATGTAATACGTTTGGCAATATAGTTAGTGTGCATTTTGGACTTATTTTTGTTCATTTACCTGTGTTATGCTATTTATTTCCTTATAATATAGGAAAGTGAATGTTTGTCTTATCTTGAAAATTTATTCCATTTCACTGTGCATAATGTAAGCCATTTGTACTTATTTTGTTAATTATGTTTTTTTTTTTTTTTTTTTTTTAAATGACATATACTGTATATGTCGATGCTTACATTATCTTCCATTTTAATGCACGGAACATCCTATATTCTTAGTTGAAATTGAGGTTTTGCATACAAATGTGAGGAAATGAGGGAATAGAAAAATGAGGAGGTGGAGGTTGGTGCTACTGTATGGTGTTTTTGTTAACTGTTATTTTGCATATCATTGAAAAAAATACAATTATGAATGAAAATCAGTTAGGTACGCTTTGTAATGCATGTGTAAAAACTGTTGTGTTTTGTTGTGTGTTATAGGTACAACTGCCAAAAGCAGTTTTCTTTGCATTTCTGTGGTTTGAAGAGGTTAGACCTCCAAATATGAATAAATAAATAAACTCTGGCTCCGTGGCGACCTTTATGTCATGGAGTTCCAGCAAGAAATTCTAGCCACTTTCACCCCTGGCTGCATCTAATCTACAATGAATAGAAGGATCGCTGAGAGCCCTCCCAGTCTGAGTAGATTGGACGCTTAACACCATCAATGATAGCCAATGAGTTAACAAGTTAAAAGCAAAAATATCCTCCATTACTATCAAGAGTAGTACAAAATCAAATTTACTCTAATACCTGTGCTAGTCCAAAAACAAATACTTTTGCATTCAAACATCGTATCTGGAACATTTCAGTATCGATACTTTGATACTTTTTGATACTTTTGACAACACTAATAATGGAATATGGTTTGACGCCCCCCCCCCCCCCCGCCCTCCTTTTCATTTACACTTACTACAAAGCTACCTCTACAAATAAATGTATATAACCAATATTGAACAAAAGTTCCCCATCTGGCCAAAGAAAATAATGCTCATTTCACAAATACATTTTAGTTCATGCTACTGACTCCTCCTTCATAGTTTGAGAACGAGAGTACAAAGTGAATAAGCGCATCACTTACTTGCCTCCGTTTCCCTCCTTTTAGAAAGATGCAGGCTTGTTTCAGACTCATGCTATCCACTTTTGTTATTAAGTATTTATAAAATGTACTATCGCATGTATGTATGGATAGAGGTATGAATGTATGCTGTCTTTATGGAGAGTGAGGGTAAAATGTGATCACTGGTGATCTGTGGATGTCAGAGAGGAGGGATGAGGTCTCTCATGGATTATCTCTGAAGCTTTGGTGTGGAATAGAAACATGGATCTACGATGCACTATTTTATACACCACGCACATTCACACATCTGCTTATCAGGATTTTTCGAATGAATACACGTTCCACTGATGGTAAATGATGACCTTGTGTTTGGTTGTCTTGTCACATACTATTTGCAAGAAGTATTTAATTTGTTTTCTATGTCCACAAAGCCTCTTCTGAAGACGGTACACAAGAAAGCCCGCCCATCTCATCAGACCATAGGACATAGTTCAAGTAATCCATGTGCTTTGTTGACATGTCTTCAGCAAACTGTTTGCAGGCTTTCTTGTGTACCGTCTTCAGAAGAGGCTTCCTCCTGGGGTGACCGCCATGCACATCAATTAGATGTAGAGAATGGTCTGAGCACTAACAGGCTGACCCCCCACCTCTTCAACCTCTGCAGCAATGCTGACAGCACTCCTGTAATGAGTTACATGACATTTTGGAGGAAAAATGACAAGCAGTACTCAATTTTGACATTTAGGGATGTACGTAGTTTCTAAGGGGTGTAATTACTTTTGTTGCCAGGGGTTTAGATATTAATGGCTATAGTTTGAGTTATTTTGAGGGGAAAATAAATTAACTCTATTATATAAGCTGCACACAGACTACTTTTCATTGTGTCAAAGTGTCATTTTGTCAGTGTTGTCCCATGAAAAGATATACTTAAATATATGCAGAAATGCTAGGGGTGTACTCACTTTTGTGATACACTGTACACTATATCATCTTCGTGTCCCCTTATCGGCGGATTTTTTTCCCACTACTACAGTCTGTCAATTTGTAATGTATTAATTTTGTAAGTATATTAAAAATGTGCTTTCTCAACTTCTAAAATTTTGATTTGAGGGGACAAGACATTTATTTGAGGGAGCACTCCCCCTTTTACCCCTGCGTAGAGCCGGCGTCAAGACAAATACAAATACCGTTACACTCTTGAGCCTGAGTTATGCTCCTGCCTTGCGGTGAAGGCGAAGTGACTACGGCGTAAATGAGCATTAGATAGTTCTGCAGTGAGGGAACCCGTTGCTTTGTAATTCACCGCCAAGCTACTAGAGGGGTGTGGTGTTATGTTTGTACGGTTTTGGGACATGCTTGTTGACTTCCTCTTGTCTAGTTAAACAGGGAAAAAAACAAATAAACAGGGCAAGATGGAACGCTTGAATGAGGATCTTCAGCTCATCAACATTGAATAAATGTTGATCATACGAATGTTGAGGCGCAGGCAACCCAGAAGACTGTTTCGAGGGGGTCTGTCCGACTTTTGATGCCGCATAGAGTTCCAGCCTCTGGTGGAAACCAGCAAGCCGTGGCGGGTAGCTTCAAACTGGCGTCGAGCACTGCGTCCAGTAGTGGTCTCAACAATAATCGATGCGGCGATGCATCCCGATGCGGGGCATGGACGATTCAATTTGATGCGGGCAACAAGCCGAATCGATTCAGCGCATTTCAAAATATATAAGTACATTCAAAAATCTTCCCTGCGCAATTCCGGTGATGCAATGGATTTGGTTTCCCCATTTGTATTATTATTGTCATGTTTCATTTTTTACACACTGCATAACTCTGGTCAAGTTTCCCACCAACCTCATAGAAGCCAAAATGTCTCCAGATGTCAGCTTTCAATGTCTTAGGTGCATCAAGAATCTTCCTTGCTCCCTTTCTCCGCTTCAGCCATTGTTATGTTATGTCCTATCTCTTAGAGGTTAGATCTTGTGCCCGAACCCGAACGGGTTGGGCCCAAAATGTTAAGCATTCACGTTCGGGTCGGGTCGGGCCACCCCGCGCCGGACTGATGAATTATAATTAAAAAAAAAAAAAAATTAAAAAAAAAAAAAAAAAAAAAAAAGGGATAAAACCGAGAGCAGGCTCTCTGTATCGTGCATTTGCTTGTCACACTCACATGAAGCAGTGGCACCGCCCGCTTTTTCTTCTTCTCCTCCGCTGTGGCGCTTGCGATTCGTTACGAAAGACACTTTTATTTATCCACACAAAGGCAACACAAATGAGATCCTTTTGAATCCTCTCCTCTGTGTGTCTGCAAACTCATTTCTTTTTTTTATATATATATATATATATATATATACGGTATATATATATTAAACTTTCCCAGCGTTATTTTGTTGTGTAAATGATTTTATAATGATCACAAAAATATGTAGACTATTTAAACATTATGAAAACTTGCGTTTTTTTTCTGACAACTGAGAATTCGTTACGAAAGACACTTTTTTATGCACACAAAGGCAACACAAATGTGATTCTTTTGAATCTTCTCCTCTGTGTGTCTGCAAAATCGCATGTTTTTTTTTTTTAATATTAAACTTTCCCAGCGTTATTTCGTTGTGTAAATGCTTCTATAATGATCACAAAAATATGTAGACTATTTAAACATTAAGAAACATGCGTTTTTTTCTGCCATCTCGAAGAAATGAAAATAAATTGCTGCTGATGCGTTTTTTTTTTTTTCGCGTCACTCCGGGTCAGGCTTCAATACCAGCGGGCCGTGTCGGGTCGGGCTGGATTTTTTAGGCCCCATCTAACCTCTACTATCTCTCTGCTCTCTCAATTGCAAAAAAATGATATTTCCTAATGTTGAAACAGATTGTTATGGCTGCTAAAATGCTGCTGCACTTCATTTTAATTCATTATTTTTTATTGTTATGTGGTAGTTACTGATTGCATTTCTAAGTTGATTGCACATATATAGTGGGCTAGGCCTACATTTTACTTTTGTTCTACATTGCAATTTAGTTGGATGTTTTGTTTGCAACTGAACTGATCCCTGGATTGATATTGCAATAAAGATGCTGCTGCACTACAATATTTTCTTTGTCGCTTTCTTTAACATTTACTTGAATATTTTTATCGATGGGTTGTTATGACTAAAATAAAGTGACTGTTATTACTGATTTTGCACAGGAGTTCAGATGTTGCACTGTGTGAAAGGCTGCTACTGTGTGTAAAAAAAGAGAAAGCTCTGGTCTCATTCAAAGCACCAATTTAAATGCTGTGTTTGTTTTTTGTTTTTTTTTAATATATACATCTGAAAGTATTTTCATTTGACTTCAACCAGGAGTAACACAAGAGCCAATTAAAAGTTGTTTAATGTCTGACCGCTTGTGTTGCCTCATGATTCACGAAAAATATGCTTTGCTTTAGAATTTTAATGCATCCCAGGCTTTAAGGCATCGCGATGCATTGCCGAATCGAACCGAATCGAATCGTGACCCTCTGAATCGAATCGAATTGAATCGTGGCCCTCCGAATCGTAATCGAATCGAATCGTGAGGGCAGTACCGATGCACATCTCTAGCGTCCAGGGTTTTGTCCGAGGTCTGCAAAGCCCTCCGGCCCGATTTTTTGCCGTGTCCTACAACCAGCCAGTGGGAAGCCATAGCAGATTTCTGCCGGCTATAGAACTTCCCAAACTGTGTTGGAAGCCTTGATGTTAACTTTACCATAAAAGCACGGCGCAGGGTCGTAAATCGGGTCTTCCCTTACGTCGCAGGTCTGACGCAGAAGCATAACTCGTCCTTTAAAAAAAGAAAAAAATCCATCACAAAATATGTATGTAAACTTCCCAGATATTAGACCGTCGTTGAAAAGATGTTGGATCAACATTCCGCTGTTGATCTTATATTGTTGAATCACCGTCATTTTTGCACCCTCAATTAATGTTGTTTCAATGTTAAAATCATTACAAAACCTAAACGTCATTTCGATTATTAATAATATTTGAACAACGCTGAATCAATGTTATGTTTTCGACCAAAACGCCCGCTTATCCATAATGCAATGTCTTTTCAATCATATTTCCCGGTTAATCATAAATCAATTACTTGTCTACATTAGTTCATCAACTATAAAACAATGTTCAACCAATGTCCAGCCTGACATACTATAAAACAACGTTGTTTCAACGTCACCTGACGTCGAAAATTTTTATGTCAACCATACTGATGATTTTGATGGAAAATCAACGCTTCTTTATTGTCGGTCTGCTATCTGGGTTTGGTCTCATGTGTGACGTAGGAACAAAGTTTGTCGCGGTAACTGACGTTTCCACAGTTAAATCTTTGGTTATCAGTGTCCACATGATGGCGCTACAAACGCAAAATTCATAATTCTTCACTTTGGACATAGTTTTAAAGAACCCTCGTTTTCAATGCCCAAAATGTGCGTGTGAATGATAGGCCAAACCACTGGAAAAAGTTACCCTGCTACCTGTAGACATGGCCTCAAGACAAAAATTAATAAGGCTGCCAAAATCAACACTGACACATTGTAATGTTTTTGGTGCATCTGTGCTATTTTATTGCAATGATACATCTGGAAATTAAATATATATATAGACATTTACACACGCATACAAGACACCTACAGACACACACCAACACACATTTTACCAGCGGTTAGAACAAAACAAAACATTTTGCACAGTAATAAACACAATTAACTCATTGGCTGCCATTGATGCAGCTAATCCCCCCCAGTCAAAATGGTTTTGACATCTAGCGCCGTCAATAGAAGCCAACGAGTAAATGAAGGAGAAAACAAAGAAGTAATTACGAAATAATTTGAGTGCTAAGTAGATAGTCACGGATACACAACAACACGCCTGGGCTTAATGGTTGGTTTTCTTCCATTGGAGAAAGAAAACTCCAAATTGGTCACTTAAATACTGTACAAAAGTACTATGTGCTATATAAACCTAAATCATAATCAGCCCCAACATAAGCATTAAAATAGACGAACTCATAAATTTATCCGAGACAAAAAAAAACAAAAACAAAAAAACCCCAGAACGTTCAGCCTTGATGCCTGAATTTATATTTAACAAACAATTACATTAAAAGGGTACATATCTCTATGGGGGAACATGAAAATTAATAATAGTAGAAAATACTGTATATACACAGAAAATTAAATTGGAACATACAACTAAAAATGAGAGGAAAAAAGATCCTCATTTATTAACATTCCTATTTTTCATTCCATTTGAGCCGGACAAGAAAAAAAGAAATGAAAACAAAAGAATCCTACATTTAAAAAAATCTTTAAAATAAATAAATAAATAAAAGAATTAGAACAGAATGTAGAAAATTATCTTTAAAAAAAATGGAGCAGATCATTTTTCTAAAATTAGAAATTAAAAAGGACTTTATTAATAAATTCCACCTGTTTATTATGTATATATGTAAATTTGGTCATTTCTGTTTTAAAATTGTCTAAATTTATGCTCTATTATATTCAATTAATTTTCCTATATTTACCTTATTTTCCACACTACAAAGCGCACCTAAAAGCCTTCAATTTGCTCAAAAGCTGACAGTGCGCCTTATATATGGATCAATATTGGTTAATCATGGCTTGACAGTCCCTTTAGCACAGCACCATCTAGTTGATGTATAACACAAACCCAACCACTACTACTATTACTGCGTCTTATAACGTTGTAAGCCCTATACTGTATATGAAAAGTTTTAAAATAGGCCATTCATTGAAGGTGCGCCTTATGGTATGGAAAACACGGTACTTTTAATTCTTTTTAGGATTTTTATTTTTTGTTATTTTCAGATTTCCTATTTTTAGTTGCATTTTTCTATTAATTTTCTTGATTTAGTATTTTTTATGAATACCATTTTCATATACTTATGTATTCCACCAATGTGTATGTATGTGATCAATGTAAATTCAGGCATCAAGTGGTTCAACTGTTATTTTGTTGCACAACCAAATGAGGCAATCACTGACACCAACTCACCCTGAGCAGCAAATTTGGTTCCAAAATGCCTTGAATGTCAAAGAAAGATATCTTTGTACACTGTACAGATACCCAAGCAAACCCAGAACAAAACCTTTTTCACAAGTACAGGTCTGTTTTCGAAATAAAACCCAACGATGAGGACAGGTTGTCTTCAATCTATTGGCTCTAGAGCAAAATTTTTTACCTCGTGTCACAAAGTTGCCTCAAATGTTTGCACAATTAAATATTAAGAGCATTTATATTCCAGGTACAATTTAGCCTCGCATTCCAATGCATACACATGCAGCGTTTAGGTTCCGACACATGCACACATAAGCTCAAGCGTCCATAAAGAATCATTACATACTGTTATTTGTTCAAATGTTTTTATGTTCAGTTTCAGTTGTTTCCATATTCACATATCCATCTAAAAAGTGCTGTTGTTTTTATTATCATTGAACACTGACCAACGCTACACTATCTTTACTAAAATGTACTGAACTGCACACAACAGACAGTCAATCAAACAACCCAACATTCACTTCCACTATAACTAACCAGATAAAGTCATGATATCCAGGACAACAAATATTAACAAATCATACCGATATATCATGTTTCTACATAATCTGGAAAGAACTTGGAACATTTTTCCCCTCAGTATACTGCCAGTTTTTACATACACTCTACACTTTGGGCTTAAGTCAACCATACGTTGGCTTATAACCATGGACAAGTTAAGAAATTTTAAAGGCTTAACATTTACAACATGGAACAAAGTACTTTTTTTCTACTACATGATCACAAACAATCCTTTGATAGTCCACAAAGCAAATACTCTGCACTGCATTTAAGTCTCATTTTAGATGCATTCTTTCTACTGTTTTGTTTGCGCAAGTACATATCATACTGACTATAATTTAGCATGACAATAACAAATACAATACGTACTACACAGGAAGCTAAAAACATACAGCCATTTTTTTAGCAAGATGCACAAAACAGCTTATTATTTATTTATTTTTTTTACAATCATCTATTGCAATATCTTTACAGATAACAATTTAATAACAGTACGACTTCTCGTAGATTGCAGTGATATGTTGACATATATACTTTGAGGAAGGGCAGTGATACAATGATGTTACTTACAGAAACATGCTGAGATAAATTGGGAGTTGTATATAGTCTTTTACCAGATGTGTTTTCAGTCAGTCGGATGGTGGAATGACTCGGAAACGACAACCTCTTTTCGCTCTCCGCTTCTTCATTGCATCTTGTTTTGGGCTTGTTGATGATGGAAGAGTTGCTGCATTTCTGAAGCTGTTTTACTCGTAAAAACTCCGATCACTACGAAATAGAAAAAGTTAGCATGAGCAATTCTGGATGAAGGTAACAATACTCTTTGTTGTTGTTGTTGTTTTTTTTAAAATGATAATACCATATTCTTCGCACTATAAATCGCACCTACAAGCCTTCAATTTTCTGAAAAAACCTACAGTGAGCCTTATACAGGCAGTCCCCGGGTTACGACGTACCCGACTTACATGGTTTCGACTTTATGACGCGCATCTCGTCCGCTGTTTTTTTTCTCCAGTTTTTTTTTTGTTTGTTTGTTTGTTTGGTTTAAGTCGCGTAACAGCCCCCTCTCAACATTGATGGCAAGCAATGCCCCTAAGACGCCCCCCCGCCCCCCCCAGGTGCACTAATAGCTGTTTTCCTTCTTGAATTGCCCAAGATTTGGACTTTATTTATTGAGATATGTTTTGAAAGCAAATATGTCTATTGATTCACTTTATAGCATTATTGTACACTCTGTCATTTTTGTATTTGATTTTCTAATAGTGTGTTCAGTTTGATGTGACAAATTTATAAATGTCAGTTGTAAAACGAATTATGGTGTGATTGATGTGACCAGAGGGATGTAATATCTATCTATCTATCTATCTATCTATCTATCTATCTATCTATCTATCTATCTATCTAAATTTTTACTTCATTTTATTAATATGACATGTAATACATTCATCCATTCATTTTCCATGCCGCTTTTCCTCAAAAGGGTCGCGGAGGTGCTGGAGTCTATCCCAGCTAACTACGGGTAGAAGGCAGGGTACACCCTGAACTGGTTGCCAGCCAGTCGCATGTAATACATGTTTTTGGATATTTGGATATTTAGGGGAACTTAAAGGGTTAAATCTGACCTGTGCAGAAATTAGGGTTACATCACCAGCGCAGAAACAGAACACGTTCGTAACCCGGGGACTACCTGTAATCAAATGCGCCTTATATTTGGATCGCTATTGGGCAATCATGTTTACCGCAGGGCCATCTAGTGGATGCATAACGCAACCCCAATCAGAATTACAACTATTACTACACCTGCGCTTAATACTCCAGTGTGCCCTAGTATTAAAACAGGCCATTCATTGAAGGTGCGCCATATACGCTGATGCGCTTTGCAATGCGGAAAATATGGTAATAAAAATATGAAATATAATTTATTTCTAAATTATTTTTTTCTTAGTTTTTTTTTTCTGAATTATTGAAAAGGAAAAATGCTCTATTTTCATATATTGAAGAAGAAAAAAATCGAGTTTCTCTTTTTACAGGTTCTTTTATTCTTTTAACGAACAGGAGATGACCACACACAACCTAGGAACAATAAGACCTAAGATATATTCAGTTATTAAGGAAAGAGTAATTAAAAGCTGTGCGGCTAGGACAACACCACGAGGTGCTCCGAAGTCGATCTTCCTCGAACCCTTGAGATGTTATGGCTTATATTTGTCATTACACAAACAGTGGATAAAAACAGGCAAATCAAGAACGGGGCTGAGAGCAGTAGCTCACTGCCCATATCTGTCAACTCTTTGTAAGGAAAACAGGTCACAAAATAGACAAAACAGTGCTATAGGATAATAAATGATTATGTGTGACGATGTGAAAAAACAAGATATATATTTATGTGAATAAAAACAAATACTGTATACATCTATAATATCTATTATGTATTTACCATTTTTTGTACAAATGTTCTTTTATAGGTTTATTGATATTTATTAAATGAATATATTGTTCTTCATTTTTATCTTTTATTTATTCACAGTTTTTAACATAGAAAACCAGGGGGGTCGGTTAACATTTTCTTTTTTTTCCCATTTTTGGATTTAATTAAAACATACGAAAAACAGTAGATATTTATTTATTTATTTATTTAAAGGAAAGAAATGTGGAAATTCTCTGATTTTTTGACTTTTTACATGAATTTGAATTTTAATGTTTAAAAAACATGACCTCGATGCAGGTGATTTATTTTTGTGGGACACGCAAAATGATGTGGCTGGTCAGATCTGGCCCCCAAGGCCACTAGTTTGACACCACTGATATAAAGTGCTTGGTATGGCATTCACGTATGAAATATGGACACAAAAAAAACATGAAGAGGAAAAACAATTTTTTTGAAACAAGACCAAAAGTTAGCATTTGTTTGACTGCCATTGACATCTTCAAGTTTTTAAGAACCACTTGGAAGTCTATCAGTGTCTGTTGCACTGAAGGAGTTAATGCAATTAATCAAACCATGTATAGAAACTGTCAGCTAACATTAGCAAACAAAGTCACGATTGTGCAAATATTATAGTATATGCAGTCGTCTCACCAAAGGAGCAATTTGTAAGATTGGTGGCAAAAAAATGGTACTGAAATCATGATAAAAATATTGACACGCACAACAACCCCCCTTCCCCTTTGGGCTGCCAGATATGTGGTTCGCAATGAAGAATCAAGCTGTATTATACCAGTTTAAATCAGAAACTAGATAACTAGATTTGCTGGATTGGTTGATATACTTGTATTAGGGGTGTGACAAAATATCGAAATGGTGATATATCGTGATACTTTGTATCCCAAAAGGTTATCGATATGCTCCTGCCAAGAATCGAGATGTCGTTTTAAAAAGTGTGAATGTCTAAAAAAAATAAATAAAAAGGAACCAACAAGTTGCTACCAAAATCTTCTACCATAATACCCAGATAGCAGACCGACATTGAACAAATGTTGATTTTCCATCAAAATCATTAGTATGGTTTGACGTCAAGTGACGTTGAAACAACGTTGTTCTATAGTATGTCAGGCGATGGTTGGGTTAACATTGTTTTATAGTTGATGAACTAATGTTGACAATTTTTTTTTTTTTTTTTGATCGACCGGGAAATATGATTGAAAAGTCATTAAATAATGGATGAGCGGGCGTTTTGGTCGAAAACATGACATTGATTCAGCGTCGTTCCAATATTATTAATAATCGAAATGATGTTTAGGTTTTGTAAGGATTTTAACGTTGAAACAACATTAATTGAGGGTGCAAAAGTGACGTTGATTCAACGATATGAGATCGACAGCAGAACGTTGATCCAAAATCTTTTCAATGTCGGTCTGCTATCCGGGTAGTGTCTGTTAACTCTAAGGCTTCATTAACTCTTTCACTCCCAGCCATTTTCACCAGAGCAAGGCCCTTCGCTCCCGGCCGTTTTTTCTGGATTTTGACTGATTTTGCAAGGCCCACAGAAAATTCTGTTCTATTGCTAAACTTTGAACCCACCATAAGAAAGATTAGACTCTCTTCTTTCAGCAGAAAAAAAGTAAGTTCGTATCTTTTTCCATTCTTTAGAAATCAGCTTTAGAAAATAGCTTAGTTTGAGCAATTTTCCAATTTCTGATGAAAAAACGGAGAAAATGAGCTTTTTGTAAACGCATACATTTCAAACATAACTTTGATTTTAACAAAGCTATTTTTTGCATTAATTACATCCCAAACATCTGAATAATGTTTTCCTTTTACAAAATACCATGAACAACCAGACAAATAGAGCTTTAGATAGAATAGTAACAATTTATTCACACACAACGACTGAGAGATGACGGTTTGTCGCCGAGATGACGCCGTTGTCGCCACGTCAGCTGTGTAAACTTTTCCCTTATCGTTGTCTGTCTCACAAAGATGGATTATTTTTGCATTTCTGTGGGGTCTGCTTGGCGAGCCGCTCCACGGGGGGTTTCACGATCGTCCAGCGCCTGGCGTCCCAGGCGTCCTCTCGTTGTTTTGTCCGGTCGGAGCGCCGCCTGGGCTCAATCCGCCAGCGCTCTGACAATGCTGGCCGGCCGTTCACTGCTGTTGAATCGGCTTGTCTGGTCTTCCAAAATGTGCTACTGCCCTCCAGTGGCCAGTTTTATTGCTTTAAAATTGGTTTGGAGCGTTTTTCTTTGTTTCTCAGATACAGCGGAAGCTATATATGCTTCTTATAAAAAAAATAAAAAAAACGCAAAAGACGTATAAATACGTTTGTGGGACAGTTGAGCATTTAAAAATAGAACGTATTTATACGGTTCTGGGAGCAAATGAGTTAACAGTGCTCGACGCACAATCCATTTAGACAGGAAACGTTCGTTCATTCGAAACCAGAGCATTTACAGTCATTCTGCCCGATTTTCAGGGCATTTACAGGTCACTTGCTGTTCATTTTTGGGACATTTACAGGTCATTTCCAGTTTAGTTTGAGTCATTGCCTATTCATATGAGTGATTCCCAGGTGACTTACTGTTCTGTAACTCAAATAAACAGGAAGTGACACATAAAATATACCAAAATTGACAGGAAGTAACTGAAAATCAACTGGTAAATGACCTTAAATGACCTCATTGCCTGACATTGGCTGCCACTGACGGCCATAGATGTTCAATCCGTTTGAAGTGGGAGGGATGGCAGTGAATGAACATTCGTTCATTCGCTGCCACCCTCCCACTTCAATTGGATTGGACGTCTACTAGTGATAAACTCATTCCAATTCACAGCAGAACCTTATTTTTCTGTTTATTAGTTATTTGCAGAATATCCTAGAATGATTTTCTGACCAATGTTTCGATAATCATTGTATTGCCATATCGTCAGATCATCATCATCGTGAGCTTTGTATCGCAACTCGTATCGTATCGTGAGGTACCAGGAGGTTCCCACTCCTAACTTGTATGTACACAGAATTGCTGTCGAGCATAGTACGTAGAACACGTACACGCAAGTACACGCAACTATAGTACAAGTACACATGTTTCTAGCACAAGTCCATGCAAGTACATGTGCTTGTAGTATAGGCAAGTCCACATGTTTGTAGTACAACTAAACATACTTGTAGTACAAGTCCAAACAAGTACACCTATTTGTACACGAAAAAACACATACTTGTAGTACAAGTAACCACAGTTGAGTAGAATTAGGTACACACTCTTTTAGTATAAGTAAAAGTACTTTTACTACAAGTGCAGGACGTATATGCATTTTTGTCTTATTTTTGCAGCTTATCTCCGCGAAGCCTACAGACCTCTGGCAACCTGGACCAAGACAAAGAATTTATGTTGTAATTGGCTCATTGGTGGACGAAGGGGAATATATATCACACAATAACTTTTTTTAATTGGGAAAATCTGGGTTTAACCATTGAGAACCATGTTCCAAAAAATATGTTTCCTGAAAATCTTTTAAAATATTAGAGCCATTTAAGGAATAATTGAAGTGCAAATCTTACATATTGCTCCTTTAATGGTTATTTTCTGCAGTTAGGGTTAGGGGGTAGTCAGCTTCCTTTATGCTAACAGTTGCTCAATTACATAGTCTTTCTTTAGAATATGACAATTGGAACAAATGACTACATGAATTAAGAAAATAAACAAGGAGGTTCTAGTGTACAGTACAATGGATACAGTATAGTGCTACGCTAATGGTTGAATTACAGTCCCTGACAAAAGTCTTGCCGCTTATCCATTTTGTAGAAACAATTGCTGATAACCTGACTTTTAATTATTCAACTGGTTTCAGAAGTGGCTCATATGAAAGCTAAGACCCTCCCAAATGATGTTGACTGTACAAAAATATATTTGTTTCACTGAAAAAAGATTGATCATTTAATGAAGACATAAAGGTCAAATTTTGGCAAGACAAAGTTTTGTCGCCTACAGAAAGTAGTGTGAAAATTGGACAAAAAATGTACGTCAAATACAAAAATATGTTACACAACATAAGTGAATTCAGTAGTGGTGCTGTGAGATCCAAATTCAATATTTTGCATGACTCCCATGGGCTTGAAGGACTGCATCCATGCGCTTCGGCAAGGATTCATACAAGTTATTGATGAAGTCATCAGGAACATCAAAGAAAGCAGTCTTGCATGCCTCCCAGAGTTCATCAACATTCTTGGATTTCGTCTTCCATCCTTCCTCTTTCATCCTGTTCATGTCTGGTGACTGGGTTGGCCAGTCCTGGAAGATCTTGATCTTCTTTGCCTTGAGGAACTTTGAGGTACAGATTGAAGTATGCGATGGAGCACCATTCCGCTGCAGAATTTGTCCCTTTTTATGGTTAGGAATGTAAGAGGCAGCTAAGATTTGTTCATATTTCAGACTATTTATGTTGCCTTCCACTCTGCAGATCTCTCGCACACCACCATACTGGATGTAACCCCAGACCATTATTTTGCCACCACCTAACTTCACTGTTTTACGAGTGAATCTCGGATTCATGCGGGCTCCAGTAGGTCTCCTGCAATATTTGCGGCGACTGTGGTGTACTTCAATGGAAGATTCATCTGAAAAATCCACCTTTTGCCACAAAACAGTGAAGATTGGTGGTGGCAAAATCATGGTCTGGGGTTACACCCAGTATGGGGGTGTGCGAGAGATCTGCACATTCTTGGGTTTCGTCTTCCATGCTTCCTCTTTCATCCTACCCCAGACATGCTCAATGATGTTCATGTCTGGTGACTGGGCTGGCCAGTCCTGGAGGATCTTGATCATTTTCTACTGCAGCAGAGCTCCCCGAGACCTGGTCAACTGAAGTCCCTGTGTCAACCAGAACAGTCTGTCGAATTCTGTCTAGAAATGGCCTCCATGGTCGAATCAGTGCCCAGAAACCAGCATTAAACAAAGGAAAATTAAAAAACCGTGTGGCATTTGCCAAGGCCCACAGCCTGTCACAAGGACGGATGCTGGAAAAGTGGTAAAAGGTGGATTTTTCAGATGAATCTTCCATTCAATGACACCACAGTCGCCGCAAATATTGTAGGAGACCTACTGGAGCCCACATGGATCCGAGATTCACTCAGAAAACAGTGAAGTTTGGTGGTGCCAAAATCATGGTCTGGGGTTACATCCAGAATAGGGGTGTGGGAGAGATCTGCAGGGTGGAAGGCAAAATAAATAGTCTGAAATATCAACAAATCTTAGCTGCCTCTTACATTCCTAACCATAAAAAGGGACAAATTCTGCAGCAGGATGGTGCTCCATCGCATACTTCGATCTCTACCTCAAAGTTCTTCAAGTCACCAGACCTGAACAGGATGAAAGAGGAAGCATGGCAGACGATATCCAAGAATGTTGATGAACTCTGTGAGGCATGCAAGACTGCTTTCTTTGATGTTCCTGATGACTTCATCAATAAATTGTATGAATCCTTGCCTAACCTCATGGATGCAGTCCTTCAAGGAAGTCCTCCATGGAAGTCATGCAAAATATTAAATTTGGATCTCACAGCATCACTTCTTAATTCGCTTATGTTATGTAACATATTTTGTATTTGAAGTACATTTTTTGTCCAATTTTCACACTACTTTCTGTAGGCGACAAAACTTTTGTCTTGCCAAAATTTGACCTTTATGTCTTCATGAAATGATAAATCTTTTTTCAGTGAAAAAAATGTATTTTTGTACATTCAACATCATTTGGGTCTTAGCTTTCATATGAGTCATTTCTGAAACCAATTAAAAAATTAAAAGTCAGGTTATTAGCAATTGTTTCTACAAAATGGATAAGCGACAAGACTTTTGTCAGGGACTGTACATTAATCTAATCTAAAGGTTCTAAATGTGTAGTCTAATTTGTTGTTACCTTACCAGTGCACAATCGGAGGTACTGACTGGCAGTTTAAATTCGGATTTGGTTACCCTCATTCAACCTGATGCAAAATAAAATTATCGTTGATGTGATATGCTGAAGTTCTAGTGATAAACACGGTCATACAAGATGGACAAGGCAATGGAAATTAAACATGCAAAAGACCGAATGTGAACAAAGTTTGAGTAAAAGGATGTTGCTAAAGCTCTATGTGGGTCTTTTTTTTTTTTAAATGTATACTCACGCTCCCTCATCTCGAAGCAGAGTCAGGAACTTGGTCACTCTGTAATCTTGGTCCATCTAGAGACAAAAAAAGTGAGATAACCTTAGGTAAAAGTCCACAGTTAGAACAAGAAATAGTCCAAACATTGATGTGTCACGTGCTAACTCATTGGCTACCATTGACGGCGCCAGACCTTGGATCCATTTGAAGTGGGAGGGTGAACGTTCATTCGTTCGCTGCCACGCTCCCACTCGGATTCATCTTTCACCGTTCATGGCAGCCAATGAGTTAAATTACTAGTGATGATAATGTTTGTTGGCGTGTCGCATGACCTGCAGCGACATCTCGATAAGCACAAGGAGTTTCTTGATGCCGATCCAGACTCGCTTTCCTTTAAGCTGCTGAGCAATGCTGGCCCTCTCTTTGTCTGTGAAGCTCCCCAGAAGCTGTAAAAATTAAAAAATCCCACATTGTCAGCGATACCTGCAAGAATCTTCAAAGTTGAATGCTTTGAATGTGATAGGAATTGAAGCAAATTGGTGCTTTGTTGACTAGATCTATGATCCGTGTGACTTTGTTTTTACCTCTAAAGCATCAACAAGCTGCTCTCCGGTAGAGATGTTTGGAATGTGGATGGTGGTGCTGAAGGCGTCCAACATCTCCATCTCCTGTAGGACATCCTTCCTGCTGGTGGTGCCAACGATGAGCAGCTTTCGACCCTAAAGGAACATAGATGAACATGGAGTACGTATATGCCCTGGGAGTCCTACTGATGTGGGTGAAGATTCATCTTGTAGGCCATTCATTTGTCTATCCATCAGATTATCAGTGTCATAATACATTTTAACTCATTGGCTGCCATTGACAGAAATAGATGTCCAATTTTTTTTGAAGTGGGAGAGTTATCAGTGAATGAAAGTTCGTTCAATTACTGCCACCAACCCAGTTCAAATAGATTGGATGTCTACCCGTGATAAATAATTTAAGAGTTTTAATTTCGTTTTTCATAGCCACATAATTTGACCTCTGTTAATGTCAATGGCACTAATTTATGAACTCTGACCTTGGGTGGTGCTTTCTTCAGGAGCACCAGCAAGGCTTGAAGAACCAGATTGGAGAAACGCGGTCCGATTGGGACATAGTCAAGCAGACGTTCAATGTCATCAACCACCACACAGCTGAGCTGGGATTTGTAAGCGTCATCGAAGACCTAAAAGACAGGGAAAACAGTTTAATATCTACGGTATATATAAATATACAGTATATACAATCATAGACTTGATAATGGTATTGACGGGTCAGATCGGTCATGCACTGCGCCTCGCATTCAAGTTGGGGACCGCCCACATCAAGAGGAGCTATTCACAAACACATGCACGCAGCGATCTAACACCGGATTTCTGTTGTAAAAGTACGAAAGCTGTAGCGCATGCAAACAGGTAAGATTGTCTCAGGAGTGATTTGCTCGAGGATTCAAAGTAATTATTATATTTTTCGTACCATGCATGCATTTTGAATCGTTGCGACAAAAAAATCAATGGGAGATATTAGCCGCTACTGCATTGGCATCATAGTTCGCAATATTTACATAAAATAAATGCTAATTGCACGTTTTTTTTTTTTTTTTTGCTTTTAACCATGAATCGAGACTGTTTTATGTCCATATCTAGAAAGAATTTGGGGAATTAAGCATTTATTTACAAGAATTTTCAGCAGAAAAGCTCTGTTTACATAAGGCGGCCACTAGCTACATTCACTAACAGACTAGCATTGTACTTCAACATAATGTATTTACGTAAAATAAATGCTAACTGCACGTTTTCTTTGGCTTTTAAACAAGAATCGAGACTGTTTTACATCCATATCTATAAAGAATTTGTGATTTAAGCATTTATTCACAAGAATTTTCACCAGAAAAGCCCTGTTTACGTAAGGCGGCCGCTAGCTACATTCACTAACAGACTAGCATTGTACTTCGACATATTTACGTAAAAAGAATGCTAACTGCAGTTTTTTTGCTTTTAACCAAGAATCGAGACTGTTTTACGTCCATATCTATAAAGAATTCAGGGATTTAAGCATTTATTCACAAGAATTTTCAACGAAAAAAGTTATTTGTGATTCCACTCGGTCAGCTTTGACGGCCTCGCGAACAATGCAGGCTCCCTATTTATCGGCCCCGTGCCCCATGTCCCGTCAATACATTATGAAGTCTATGACTAAATATGTATATATGGTTGGGCATCGCGTATCGATGGGATCTGGGACTAACACTTCGATGCTCCCGGAACCATTCGAATTTTTAAAGTTCGATTCAATGTTTCGGTGCTCTGACCGCCGATCAGAAAAAAAATATTTGCCGAACACCACGAAGAAGAAGCCACATGAAGCGTGTGTTTGTGCATTGCAACTTGATTTCAACCATGGACAGGGTGCGGCGGCGCTCAAAAGTTTGGCTCAACTACACAAAGAAAAAAGTCAGCTCAGTACAACATTTGCAACACAGCTATATCATGCTATATCATATTTCATGGCTGCACGACCGATATGATTTAACACATCCGGCTTCATGGAATACAAGTATTGAGTAGTGCAAAGTTGAGTTCCGCGTATTTGACACACCGCGCCGGTCCTCTAACCAGTCAGAACCAGGTAAGTAAAACAATCCATTACGTCTGTCTTCTGCTGCCCCCGCGACCCGAGCCCGGTTTAAGCTGGTAGATGATGGATGGATGGATGGATGGATGGATGGAATAGTATAGTACTAGACTAAGTTGTATTATTACATCGGGCTAATTTACAGTGGGGAGAACAAGTATTTGATACACTGCCAATGATTGGCAGTGTATCAAATACTTGTTCTCCACACTGTAGCTATATAAGCAGCTACTGTACGTATTTTACGTAGTGCGTTGCCGCCTCTTTTGTTTTAGAATCGGTTTTACAAATAAGGCAATCCTTATTATTTTGCCTCATCTACATTGAATTATAATCAATAGAAGAAACTAATGCTTTGTCATAGCTCCAAGCTAAGGTACTTGTATGTAAAGTGCGTAACGGCTCTCAGCTACCTTACACCTACGTAATATTTGGGACTTTTTCTCACTTTCTCATATTTATGCATTCAAGCTTCATCAACACCCTGTAAACATGTGTTCTCCACTGCAGGAGACACTATCTGGGCAGAACGCTCACTCTTACTGCCTGAGAAGGCAGATATGATCATTTTCCTTTCGGATTTTATACTGTAACCGCTGCGAATCTGGACTGGGTTTTACAAGTTGTTTTTTTTTGTTTGTTTGATATTCTGCACCAGGTTAGCCCATTAACCCATTAACTCAATAACATGTAAAAATGCCTGCAGCATAAGACACTCTAGAACAGGGGTAGGCAAACCGGTCCTCGAGGGCCGTAGTGGGTCCTGGTCTTTGTTCCAACTCACCCAGCACAGACAGTATAACCAATGAGGTTTCAGCAGAAATGAGAAGCACCTGACTGCAATCGACTGATTGCACTTGTAAAACAGCAAATTGGTGAAAATGTATCCTCTTAATGGGTTGCAACAAAAACCCGCACCCACTGCGGCCCTTTGTGGAATAGTTTGCCTACCCCTGCTCTAGAACATAGGCAAAAGACTGTATGTATGTTTTCTCCATGAGCTTTTGAAAAGTAAACTTCTTTCTGAAAGTGCACTCATGTGGAAAGAAACTTCATCATATTCAAGTTCAAAGACTGATATTTATATACAAGTTAAAAATAGCCCTGTGAAAAATTCATAGTTATCGAGAAGTTAAGAAATTAAGATAAACTAGGAATTTTTTTTTGACCCTGCCTATTAAAAGAATTGGAATCCAGAATCGTTTGGAACCGAAATCGAGACGTGGAATCGGAATCAGAACCGTTCAAATTCAAGCGATGCCTAACCATATATATAATTAACACTCTCGATTTTCACACTTGATTTTCTCATCAAACAGTAGTTATTATTTTTTTTATTTTATTTATTGATTGAGTATATAAATATACATATAGTATACATACATAAATATACAAACACACACACAAAATTATGTATATTTCATTTTGTTAAAAACAGTAATACCCAAATACATTATTTATTTTAATTTTATTAATTTATATTTTTATTTATTAATAAAATCTATATAAAAATAATGATTCATAATAAATACACTTATGTAACTAAATTTGACACATTCCACATATAAACATAACAATTTGGGTCATGTAGGTTACAATAAATTACCGCAAGTACTGTTTTTATTAATATGTGGCCATACGAATCATATTTGATACATAGATTTTGAGCAATGTGATATTTTTTTCCCCTGAAAAACCTGATGTCCATAATATGATGCAAATTTATGAAACATTATGTTTGAAATTTTTTGTTTGGACCATTAAAGTGCGTATGACACCAAAAAGCATGTTTATTTCATATTTCACGCGGTGTTTTATGGTCCTGAATGAAATGGAGCGCTTGGATGTGTGTAGGAGCGATCATTTTATATTAGGGCTGTCAAAAATATCGCGGTAACGGGTGGTAATTAATTTTTAAAAATTAATCACGTTAAAAAATTTGACGCAATTAACGCACATGCCCAGCTCAAACAGATTAAAATGACAGTACAGTATAATGTCCGTTTGTCACTTGTTTATTGGTGTTTGGCGCCCTCTGCTGGCGCTTGGGTCCAACTGATTTTATGGGTTAGTACCATGAGTGAGCATGGTGTAATTGTTGACATCAACAATGGCGAGTTTCTAGTTTATTTTTTGATTGAAAATTTTACAAATTTTAATAAAACGAAAACATTAAGTGGGGTTTTAATATAAAATTTCTATAACTTGTATTAACATGGGGTGGCGTGGCTCAGTGGTAGAGTAGTTGTCCCCCAAACCAGAGGTTGTGGGTTCGATTCTCCGCCCTGATGAACTCGTGTAAGTCTCCTTGAGCAAGATACTGAACCCCACGTTCCTCCTGGTGCTGCGTCACCAGTAGGTAGATGGCGAGATAGTGTAGAGCGCCTTGAAAGGTGGTGCTATATAATTATAACACCATTTAACTTTTAAGAACTACAAGTCTTTCTATCCATGGATCGCTTTAACAGAATGTTAGTAATGTTGATGCCATCTTGTTGATTTATTGTTATAATAAACAAATACAGTACTTATGTACCGTATGGTAAATGTATATATCCGTCTTGTGTCTTATCTTTCCATTCCAACAATAATTTACAGAAAAAAATGGCATATTTTATAGATGGTTTGAATTGCGATTAATTACGATTAATTAATTTTTAAGCTGAAATTAACTCGATTAAAAATTTTAATCGTTTGACAGCGCTATTTTATATATTCAATTTCTGAATCCCGTGCCATGAAAATGAGTTACTTCCAGCTACAGTCTCGGGACGAATGCGAATGTGACGTCACCCGGGTCAGCATCTCACAATACAGCATTGCTTTATAGCATGCAGATGGACTGGGGATTCAGCTGATTTTGCGGATTAATTCGTTTTTTTTTCGCATCACGCCAGCCAAACGGCTGTAGGCTTTTGTGGCTGCACCAGGGAGAGGCGTTTGAGCCTTTTTGGGTTACAGAAAGTTCCCGTTCACCCCGAGATGGGCCAAAACAAGTGTGCGACAGCTGTGGGACCATTGGACTTACGAGGAAGTGAGTAAACATCATGTTTTGTATTATGTTAAATACTTGGATCAGGGTACACGTTTTAATACCGAGGTGGCTTGCATTTTGTGGCTGACATTCTCCTTGTCTACTCGGCCGACGACCGACGGCTTGTCGCACATCCCTCCGTCGAGAGAGCACTGTACTCTGCTAATTGCCCTCTTCGTGTGCCCGGTGCTCTGTCAAATTTTCCACCTGATCATAAATTGCAACCTGTGTTAAAATGGCCGCGAATACAGCAATTACAAAGTAAACACTACAAACTTTCTTTAAATAAAGGACTATTTGCTTACGTTTGATCATGGATGGGCATGTAGAAAAGCTCTCCTGACACATTCTGCTATGTTAGCTGCACAACAACTGCAGCCGCTTTCCTATGACTCTCTCGCTGTTTACGTCTTCGCCGTGTAGTAAAGCATTATTTTGCCATATTCGGAGAATAGAAGTCTTAAGTGCCCGGTTGGTCTGAACAGTGTTAATGTTTCACATTGAGAGTATGACATACTCCCATTGTGATCATTCAACATACCTCGTTTTTTATGACAAAGCAGCGAACAGGAAAGGGTTATGGGGGAACAGAAGAACACAACAGAAGAAAGAAAAGAAACACAAACAACAAGAAATACATTGAACGTCTACATTAATTACTAATGTGTTGGTGTTATTGTCAGCTAGATGTATTTCCGGTTGACACCATGTGGGGGGCCTATTGACCAGGGAAAGAGTGTACATAAATTAGCTCTGTGATCTAGAACCCAGTAATCGTGTGAATCCCTTGTGAGTGTGAGCCCGTTGGTGACCGACCCTACGCCGCCCCATCGCCAGTCCCGGCCCGGGACCCCCCACCCGAGCGCGCCCCATCACATTCAGCCGTACGCGATCCCCACCAAGCACGCGACAGCCACATAAGATGAGTGGAGACGCCACGAGGATGCCAACCCAGGGTCACGGCCCCCACCCAGCCAGCCCGGGGAGGGCGGGCGGGGCCCTATAGAACCCCATAAATGGTAGGCGTGGCTAATCGGCAGATTAAAAAACGAATTTCTCGTCATCTGCGCTTTGCCAAATTCATAATAATGCTATTTAAGACTTTTTTTTTATCCTGTTGTACGCACTTTAAAGGCTCCATATTGATTGAATTTTAATTTGCTGTCAATTTTTTAGTGGTTTGGAATTGACATGGTTTTGTTTTTATTAACATTTTTGCTTATTCATGACAATGCATGTTAAAATCATGATTCATAGTTAAAAAAAACAAAAACAAACAAACAAAAAAACCTAACATTGAGATCTGGCATAACATGTTGGGTTATGTAGGCCACAATATTAAGTAAAGTTTTTATTCATTTTAATTTTTATGCATTTTGCCTCAATTTATTTATATTTTATTTTGTCATAAAAAACTTATGTTTTTTAAAATCATGAATCAATATTTTTTATATAACTACAATTGAGAGCTGCCGTCCACATATGTGGAAATCACATTTTGGGTCATAAAAAGCCATCATATTAAGCTGCGTTAAGTACAGTTTTTACTCATTTCAATGTTGTTAATTTTGTCTTTATTGGCATTTTATTAATTGATCATTTGATTTTTTAATAAAAATATCTATAAAAATCTTTTTTTTTTTTTTTTTTTTTTTTTTAAATCATGGTACCTGGCGCCAACACTTGCATACTCAATGTTAATGTGGCCTACTTGAACCAAAATGTGACATGTGTAGACACTAGGTCTTTATGACGATTTTTTTTTTTTTTTAAATGACCAAAAATAAAGAGTGCAGCACTAACCTTTTTAATAGCCTGACACTTAGAGATCTCTGAGTGTCCAATCATCTTGTCCGGAGAACAGATCTTAATGAAGGGGAACTGAGAGTCCTCTGCTATCTTGGCAGCCAGAGCTGTTTTGCCACTGTGTGGTGGACCTGAAGACAAGTGCAATGATGTTTGTAGCCATGCATATTTTACTTCATAAGGTACCAGTGGGCTCATTTGCTCTATTTCAGTGTCATGAATTATTCTAAAATTCTTATTTATATGCTTCGATTCCTGTAAATGACAGTTTTTGTGTTTGTTTGCTTTGTCAATAGCTTGACAGTATTTTCTTCAACAGAAAATACTTACCCTCCAGCAGCACAGCCACCAGTGGTGTGCGATCACTGTTCTTGGTCTGCTGTACCAGTAGCTCTCCATCATCGAGGATATGTGAAACTGGGTCACCCCATTTGATGATGCCATTCATGATGAAGCTGGAGTAATCCTCCTGGTTGGTGCCAAATGCCTGGAAAAAGAAGAGGAATTATTTGGCAATGATGAAATCTGTAATCTGCATCCAGACTCAATGCTTGAAAAAATAAGCTGATAATTACAGGTTTAATGTCATTGTTGAGGGATCCCATGAAGTCAGATCTGGTGACCTGCAGCTTCTCGGCCCTCTCCATGTCAACCTCAACTGTAGACGTAGCCTAAAAACATTGAAATACAATTAAAGCAAGGACCTACAGTAAATACAGATGCTATGTTATTACAAAGACGTACCAGGAAAATGAACTGCAATTCTATGCCGCCACAAACTAAAGCTCAAAGTATTGTACACTCACCATGGGTCAAAGTGGTCAATATTGAAAAGTTGACACTAAAGACCATTAACCCTTTACTATAATTATTATTACTATAGTATTAATATTATTATTACTTTGAAGTAACTATTTTTGGTCAATAAAAAAAAATAAATAATGATTAACGTATTTTCTGCGCTATAAGGTGCATTGGAGTATAAGGCGCACCTTCAATGAATGGCCTATTTTAAGACTGTTTTCATATATAGGGCACACCACATTATAAGGCACAGTAGTGGTAGTTGTTGGGGTTGCATTGTGCATCCACTAGATCAGTGTTTTTCAACGTTTTCTGAGTCACGGCATGTTTTTCCATTGGAAAAAATCATGCGGCACACCACAAACCAAAAATGTTCCAAAATGACTTTCTGTACAGTATATTTATTTACAAAATAGTTTCTCAATATTTATACTAACTCAGTGTGAAACTTGAGCCTGTTTAGATGAACCCAAAGCTGATATCCTGGCAGGAATCTTCATCAACAGCTCTCAGTCTCTGTTTTTATTTCTTATAGCAGTTAGGCTTGAAAAGCTCAGAATTATAAGAGGGGACTTTAGCAATGTCTTTAACCGCATCAGGGCCGAGCAGCTCGCTGACAATAGCTTTGCAGGCAGGTAGTATTAAGACAGGGGTGTCCCAACTTTTTGCAAAGGGGGCCAGATTTGGTGTGGTAAAAATGTGGGGGGCCGACCTTTGGCTGACGTCCTTTACGTAGAACAAGAAATTTAAGCAAATTTTAGCAAGCCATTCTGTGTGTCAAATTTGCTTTATTATTATTTTTTAATTAATAATTTCAACAATCTCGCAACTACCCTTTGTGGCGTTCTCTTTAGGCTCTCGGGCTCTTGCGAAATACTGCTGCTGTAAAATTGAACTAGCTTCAAGTTGCTTAAATTTCTCGCTACGTATCGTCCCTGTAATCTTGTCGTACATATCAGCGTGTCTTGTTTGGTAATATCGCCTCACATTGAACTCTTTAAAAACAGTGACTGTCTCTTTGCAAATGAGGCAGACACAGTTGTGAAGAATTTTAGTGAAGAAATAGTCCAATTTCCACCTATCCTTGAAGCGTCGGCCATCCTCAACGGCTCAACTTTCTTTTTTTTGTTGGTTGTCACCATTTTAGAAAAGTGGGAGTAAAGGGTCACATGGAATAATGTTGCTTAGAGTGCTGCTACCTTTTAGTGGGTAAATGAGGAGCAGCATTTAGTGTGTAAGCTACTTCATATGCTGGTAGCAGTACTGCTGACCAATTTATTAAGTCTGTGTGCGGGCCAGACGTTATTGATTTTATGACAGAGGCTGGGGGCCGGATGAAATTTGACCATGGGCCGCATTTGGCCCCCAGGCCGCATTTTGGACATGTCTGTATTAAGGTCTCTGCCACAGTGTGGGACTTTGGATTTAGCAACAAGTTCAGCAACAAGGTAACTAGCTTTGGGGGCTTTCTCATTTACTTTTGTAGCTTTTCTCCAAAAAGTTCCTCGTTTCTCTGTGTTTTCACAACAAAGGCGAACAAAATAGTCAATCGACTTGTTTTGAAGCAACGGGTGTTTTGTTTGGGGATGACGTTTAGGATAGCTGCTCGTGTCGTGTTCAAGAACTACTCAAATTTCTAGCTGTCAGCCACCTTGCTGCCCTTGACAATGTGTTTGAATAAAACACCCGGGGCGGATTGACTGTCGTCACATATGGATAAAATGGAAAGGACACTTTCGTGAATATTGACTCTTGATGAGTGTGACGGCCCTGGCCGTTTAATTATTGTTTTTTGTCAGCTGATCGCCACCTCCGCCAGCTGGCGACCTCCCCTCCCACTGTGATGTAAGCTGATCGACGCCGGACGTACAGACGACGTCGCCGCCGCTGATTGGCTACGACGAAAAGGCGCCAAGCTTCATAAACCTGCCGGTGTCAATGCTCTGGGAGGTCGCATTTGACAGCATTCGTGCTGCGGTCCACCTCGCCGGCTGTTTGCTCGCCATTCACTATCGTGTGCTTTGATCGCTAGTTTGATACACTCCCGTTTTTTCGGTGAGGTCTTTTGTGTTTTGCCATTATTGGATCGTTTTTGTTCACCGCTGTAAATAAGAGCACTGAAGCAGTAGGGGTAAGCTGCCATGTCTGTTCAACCCGTTTCCTCCTGTTTTGTTTAGTGTAAGAAGCTAGGGTAGTGGCTGTCTTTTTGTTCTTTCCTTTTTACGATCAGGGTTTAGTTAGCGGGTGGGGTTGTAGTGTAGATTCCTTTTGTTTGTTGTTTTAGCCTGGGCTTACCCTGAAGCCGTGCTTCTTCCACATTTTGCATATATTGTTCATTGCGAGTTCGACTGTGTAAAAAAATTTGTGCCAGTTGTGAACCTGTGTGGCTCGTTTTTTGTTACGCCCTTAGCGAGCCGTCAGTGGGACATAACAACGAGTCTAATCAAATGATGTACAGTAGACGTGCTAGGGTCCACATTATTACAGACAGCAAGGTAGCTGATGGCTAGAAATTCGAGCAGTTATTGAACGCAACAAGAGCAACGTCGCTCATCTGCACACGACCGTGACTTTCTACCTCCTCCTTCCTTCCGACTGCAACTACGCCCGACGACGTATAAAAATATAATAAAAATGCGATATTGGATAATTTCTCGCGGCACACCTGACGATCTCTCAAGGCACACAAGTGTGCCGCGGCACGCCGGTTGAAAAACACTGCACTAGATGAGACTGCGTTAAAGTGAATGTCTTGACATGATTAGCTAATATTGATCCATGTATAAAGCGCATCGGATTATAAGGCGCACTTTTCTTTTGAGAAAATTGAAGGCTTTTAGGTGCGCCTTATAGTGCGGAAAATACGGTAATTATTATTGTAGTTTTTAAAATATTTAAACATATTTAATATTGAATTATGTCATTACTGTTGTTAACGACGCTAGACATCCAATCCATGTTGACTGGGAGGGGAGAATGACGAATGTGCGTTCAACCCTCCTCGTCAACATGGATTGGATGTTTAGCACCGTCAATGACAACCAATGAGTTAAATGACTGCCTTGTAAGAGTTAAAATCATCATAATCCCTACTTGAAAAGGTAAAAAACTAAGAGAGAAAAGCCAAAATTCCCAATTTTGATTGGACAATATTTGTATTATATTATATCATATAGTATTTAAAACCACTGGTGCCAATTTTTAAAACATTATATTGTACTAGTATATGCAGTAAAACAATACAGTAAAAATTATTTCAACAAGCAAATAAGCAACATTTGTTACAAACAATGGCAGACTAACCTTGATGTGTCGGTTCATTGCAGTGGACTGGGCGGCCCTGACCAATCCCTCCAGCTCTGCGCCGCTGTAGTTCTTGGTCTCGGCTGCTAGTTCTGGTATGTTGACATCTTGAGCCAATAAGTTGAAGTTTCGCATCTTGTTTGTGTGAATAGTGAGAATCTGAACGCGGCCTTTCTCATCAGGAAGACCTGGAAGACAATCACATAGACGACAGGTAAGATTATACAAGATAATGGCAATAAGAAATATTAAGAATAAACTATTTTTGCACCAATATCATTTTTTTGGGCTTTAATCTAAATTGTAACTCATTAATGTAGTTCATTGCTTGTAGATGTCCAATGCATTTGAAGTGGGAGGGCTAGCAGCGAATGAACATTGTAGCCCCTCCGCATCAAAAGGATTGGACGTCCATCGCTGTCAACGGCAGCCAATGAGTTGATAATGATAACACAGCAAAAAAAAAAAAAAAAAAACGGTTGGATTACACAGATAAACCACTTTGGTTTGTTTGACACGTTTTCCATGTTACTTCTTAATGACAGTGTATTTTTTTTTCTTGTTCAAAATGTTCAACTGTACATCACACCCACTGTTCACCAGAATATGTTGGCAATGAAGGATCAGGCGAGAAAGAGAACACATAGGTACGAAACTTACCAATTTCCATTTTGACTTCAAACCTGCCAGGCCTCATGAGGGCATCATCGATCAGGTCAGGCCTGTTGGTCATTCCTGGTGGAAACAGAAATAGTCACGATGGAGTGGAGGAAAGGAATCATCATGGAATGAGGAAGAATTGTTCATCTATTGTTCATCTTAAATTTGGTTTACGGGTAAGTTTGAACAATAGACTTTGGGCAAAAGGTGGACATCACAATGTGGACGATGATAAAAATCTTTTGACCTTTTAATCAAATTAAGAATTTGGCAATCAAAGCCAGGCGAGGAAAGTAACAAATTACATTTACGGTACTCTCGCCACTGTCACAAAGTAGTTAGTCAAAGAACTTCTCTGGTGGTCTCTACCGCAACCTGTTAAGGTGGCTATGATTCTGGCTACATTTTGATATAATAGTACACAGTAAATATTCTTAAGTATACAGTAAAATTACTGACGTTTATGACGAACGAAGCAGTTTAAAAATCTATCGAAAATCTATAGCTACAGTGGTATGAAAAAGTATCTGAACCTTTTGGAATTTCTCACATTTCTGCATAAAATCACCATCAAATGTGATCTGTCTTTGTCAAAATCAGACAGATGAAAAAACAGTGTCTGTTTTAACTAAACCACCCAAACATTTAGAGGGTTTCATATTTTAATGAGGATGGTATGCAAACAATGACAGAAGGGGGAAAATAAGTAAGCGAACCATCACATTTAATATTTTGTGCCCCCCCCCCCCCCCCCTTAGGCAGCAATAACTTCAACCAGACGTTTCCTGTAGCTGCAGATCAGTCTGGCACATCGATCAGGACTAATCTTGGCTCATTCTTCTCTACAAAACTGCTCTAGTTCAGTCAGATTCCTGGGATGTCTGGCATGAATCGCTGTCTTTAGGTCATGCCACAGCATCTCAATGGGGTTCAAGTCTGGACTTTGACATGGCCACTCCAGAACCTGTATTTTGTTGTTCTGAAACCAATCTGAAGTTGATTTACGTCTGTGTTTTGGATCATTGTCCTGTTGCATCATCCATCCTCTTTTTAGCTTCAACTGTCTGACAGACGGCCTCAGGTTTACATGCAAAACATCCTGATAAGCTTTTGAATTAATTATTCCATTAATGATTGCAAGTTGTCCAGGCCCTGAGGTAGCCAAAAAGCCCCAAATCATGATGCTTCCTCCACCATGTTTCACAGTGGGGATGAAGTGTTGATGTTGGTGAGCTGTTCCATTTTTCCTCCACATATGAAATTGTGTGTTACTCCCAAACAATTCAACTTTGGTTTCATCAGTCCACAAAATATTTTGCCAAAACGTCTGTGGAGTGTCCAAGTGCCTTTTTGCAAAAAATTAAATGAGCAACAATGTTTTTTTAAGACAGCAGTGGCTTCCTCCGTGGAGTCCTCCGATGAACATCATTCTTGGCCATAATTTTACATATAGTTGATGTGTGCACATAAATATTGGACTGTGCAATTGATTTCTGTAAGTCTTTAGCAGACACTGTAGGGTACTTTTTTACCTCTCTGCGTATGCTGCGCTGAACTCTTGGCGTCATCTTGTGTACTCTGCCACTCCTTGGGAGAGAAGCAACAGTGCCAAACTTTCTCCATTTGTTGACAGTTTCTCTGACTGTCGAATGATGAACTTCCAGACTTTTAGAGGTTTTGTATCCTTTCCTAGCTTTAACACAAATCAACAATCCTTGATCACATGTCTTTAGACATGTGTTTTGACCGAGCCGTGATGCACATCAGACAATGCTTCTCATCAAGACAATTCTTACCAGGTGTGTGTTTTATAGTGGGCAGGACAGCTTTAAACCACAGTGATTGGGCACACACCTGACATAAATTTTTTGGTAAAAATGGGTTTCAATTGCTTTTTAAGTCTCCTTAGGCGGAGGGTTCACTTACTTATTTTTCCCCTTTCTGTCATTGTTTGGATGCCAAGGGATAAATAAACTTTATCAAATTGAATTGAATTTCCAAAAGGTTCAGATACTTTTTAATACCACTGTAGTAATTGTTTTTTATACTGTTTGAGGCTAAACTCAAGTATTTTTATTTATTTTTAAATGCATTTATTGCTCTTGTGAAAAAAGTGCTGCTCTAAATCATTTAAAGAAACACTCACATATTTTATTTTGTATTAGTATTTAATGCGCTTTTGAAAGTGGAATCTTGGCAAGTCAAAATAAATGTTATTGCAAGCGTAAAATGTTTTCCTTTGTTTAACATTTCCTAAAATGTATTCTGCAATGCATTAAATGTTTGTAACCCAATTACTCAATTCTTCCAACTAACCAATCAATAGAGTAATCCATTACCTAAATAATTGATAGCTACAATACATAAAAAGTACTACATCATTTACCGATGACCAGAATATTGTTGAGTTGCTCCACGCCGTCAATTTTGGATAGAAGCTGGTTGACCACAGTGTCGTGCACACCTGTGCTGCTAGCCCCTGTGCCCCTCTGCTTACAAATGGCATCCAACTCATCAAAAATGATGATATGAAGGCCGCTGTTGGCTCCCAGCTAGCGAAGGCGGAGAAGAAAATTTCAGTCATGTTAAATCACAACTTTAACAATATATGCACAACTAATTTGTAAAATGGAAAAAATAACAAATGTCCAGTCGCGCACCCGCTTTTGCTCATCTTCTGCGTCAGCGAACAACTTGCGAATGTTGGCCTCGGACTCGCCCACATATTTGTTGAGGATTTCGGGGCCGTTGACAATCTTTGGCTCACGGGCATTAAGCATTTTGCCAATCTGTCTTGCCATTAGGGTTTTACCACAGCCTGGAGGTCCAAACAGCAAGATACCCTTCACGTGCTTACAGCCTGAATAAAGGAAAACAAATGTTACTCATTTCTGAGAAATATAGAAAAAAATAGCTATAGAATCATAGACAAATATGATTGTGCCTCATGAAGGATCATTTGTGTATCCTGGTTAACCCTTTATAGGCTATCATTAACTCATTGATTGCCATTGACGGTGCTAGACTTCAAATCTTTTGAAATAATTTCTCCTACCCAGGGATTGGATGTCTAGCACCGTCAATGAAACTCAAACATTAGCATTCACAATCAGTCATCCCAGTTGGAATAAATTGGACGTCTATTTTTCGCAGTTGGAGGCAGTGAGTTAATACAATAGTAAATGTTCTCTTATTAATTTAAAAAAAAAAAGGAAAAAAAAAAAAAAACTTCACCGGCAGGCAAAGTCGATTGAGAGGATCGCTGCACTAGCGTGTCGATCGACCAATGGGTGAATAGTTCAACACATGTAGGACAGCCCCCTCATTTGAATAACATTTCCACTTGAACGTTGGCACTGACAATGAAATAAGTAAATATAAGGCAAAGTGCTTTTATTTATTGATTGACATTTATTTCAACCAATTTTTTTTGTATTTATTTCCAGTTATTTTTGTATTTATTCTTACATTTTTAATGTAATTTCTTATTTTTGTATATATATTCATTTTATTTCTACTTTTATTTAATTAGCTATTGATTTCCATATTTATTTTTGTATTTATATTTAATTTTATATTTAATTTTTGTATCATATTTCTCATTTCTTATTTTTGTATTTATATTCGTTTTTATTTTGCCTTTTATTGATGATTCATTTTTATTAAAGATGTCCCGATCGATCGGGATCCAATCACGTCGTTTTCAAAGTATCGGAATCGGCAAAAAAATATCGGACATACCTTTTTTTAATATATATATATATATATATATATATATATTTTTTTTTTTAATTAAATTGTTTTCTAATTGTATTTAACGTTACAGACAAAATGTCTTACACTCATCCAGAGTCTTTAGTTTCGGCTTAAAGTAGGGCTATCAAATTTATCGCGTTAACGGCGGTAATTAGTTTTTTAAAAAATTAATCACGTTAAAATATTTAACGCAATTAACGCATGCGCTGCACAACCCACTCACGCATTGCTGCGTTCAAACTATAATGGTGCCGATTTACCTATATATAGAGCTAAAAGGCAGCATAAAATGAGTAGGGTGAATTTTGGCAGTCTTTAGAGCCTTTTTTTAATTGGTTAAAGCCTTAAAATCCCTCTCTCAACAATTAGAAATATCGTGGGAAAACTATGTGGGAAAGAAAGGTAGTAGTTGATCTTTTTCTTTACACCCTATGTTATTTCCCAACACAGAGAAGATATATCAATTGGTGCCACTACGCACAGTCATGGTTGCACTTCCCATCATGCATTTGGGTAGAACAGTTAAATGGCTACAATACCATTTACTGAGAGCTCAACAAATATACTAGATGGCAATATTTAGTCACAATCAAAGTACAATACAAAGTCACATTTATCCTTTAAGAATTACAAGTCTTTCTATCTGTGGATCCCTCTCACAGAAAGAATGTTAATAATGCAAATGCCATCTTGAGGATTTATTTTCATAATAAACAAATACAGTACTTATGTACTGTATGTTGAATGTATATATTCGTCCGAGTTTTATTCATTTTTTTTCTTAATGCATTGCCAAAATGTATATGATCGGGAAAAATTATCGGGAATAATTGGAATTGAATCGGGAGCAAAAAAAAGCAATCTATTTTGCACTGTAGGTGTACGGTATATAACCTGTTCCGACCATAGTTATGGTGTCCTAAAAAAAAGGGATCCAACCAGGCCATTGTGAACATTTTTTTCTTTGAAATATAAAGGCATATTCAAAGGCATGCAAATTCGGACAAAATGAGCTCAGGTGTTTTAAAGGGTTACTTAAAACAAAAAAAGTTATTTGTTTTTAATGCAATTTTGTTTACTCTTTAAAAACTGCATAGTGTATAGTATTATTGGAGGGTCATTACCAGAGTGCATTTTTATATATATTTTCATCAACATTTGATTAATTTATGATTATATTTATTTTAAAAAATGAAAATAATGAGTAATTAAACAATAAAAACTACATAATGCAATTAATGGAGAAACTGTGTGGGGATTCTTTGCTGTGCTGGTTGTCAAGCACCCATGAGTCACTTCCTGTCGATTTGTACTTATAAAGCAAATGTTAATATTGTGGCCATACACAGATGCCAGGTTAAGAGCACATAACAGATTAATATGCCAAAACGGAATAAACATTACAATACGATTAAAAAATAAAGTTAATATCTCACCCATCTGCTCCACAATGTCAGGAGGGAAGACTCGCGAGGCAAAAGCTCTTCGGAAAATGTCAGAGAATTCCTTATCCAAACCTCCAATGCCCATTTTCTCAAAGTTCCAGTCCGGGTTGATGATTGTCTGACGGGCTTCCTTGGTCTTTGCCTTCCCTATAAAATAACTAAGCGTGAGTAATTGTACAAAAATACATAAAAACACATAATGAACCAATAAACAGTGAGGGAATTAAACTGTCTTTAAAAAAATGGGATATATTTTTATTAGTGGTGGGACTCAATTTTAAAAAATGGACAACGTTCAAGTTAAAGTCAAAGTCAGCTGTATTGTCTGAATATAGAATGCTATTTGTACATGTCATAGAGCATGATGAAATTAATTAAATAAATTTGAGGCTTTGTAATTAATTAATGTCTTGATTAATCACATTGTAATTGTGTTGTGATATATATCCCTAAAAAGCTACATTTAAAAAAAAAATTTTGAACAGGTTTTAGGATGCAATTATTTGCATTTCAATACAAAACAGTAGAAAAAAAAACAACAATAAAACAATATGCATATATATGAAATGTGATAATTTAATCGGAAATGTGTTTTTTTTTTTTTTTTTTTTTTTTTTTTTAAGTTGTTAAATCTTTTGTCATTAAATAATCATAATTAATGCACCTCAACCCTAATTTTTATGTTAACTTTCAGACGACACATTCACTGAAATGAAGTTTTAACATCATATATTGGTAAACTACTGCCATCTCCTGGAGACAATTGATTTGGTACCTAGCTTGGAACTAATACTGCCTGTACTTCATTATAAACTAAATGTTTTCTACTACTATATTAACTCTTTCTGTGCCACTGACGATGATAGATGTCCAGGCATGTGCCTCTTCATCTTCTGCTGTGAATTTAAAATAGTTTGTCATGAGTAGACAATCAAGCCAAATGAATTAGACGTCTATCGCCATCAATGGCAGCTTTTGAGTTAATCTACTATTTTTTTACTTTTGAAGTTCACTGGCGCCACTATCAAAACCACTGGCTCAGGTCAGCACGTAGTTATTGATGCCAATAATCATGAAAAAGAACAATTTGCTTGTATAACATGAATAACATTTTTAAGGTAGTTTTAAAGAAAAGTGCAGCAAAACAGTGCAAAAACATGAATCTAGTAGGGGTGTAACGGTACACAAAAATCTCGGTTCGGTACATACCTCGGTTTTGAGGTCACGGTTCGGTTCATTTTCGAACAAAATGCAAAATATAAATGTGCAAGTTGTTTATTACACACTTTTGTGCTTTCAACAATAGGAACAGTAGCTTAGCCAAAGCTAGAATTCAGCTCAAAAAGTAGCGGGTATTTAAAGATAATAATCCAACAACAATTTGCCTTTCAGACCCCACGTATTTGTCAGCTCGCTTTCTGAATGAAAGAAGAAAAAGGAAGTCCTGTGCTAAAGGGAAAAGCAATCCCAATGACAAAGATTTTAACATGTATTCTACAAATGAAATGCCTCAATTATTTTTTTTTTCTTATGAACGGTTTTCAAAAGCTTTATTGGTGGATTTTCTCAAGTTAAAGCACCACACAGAAATTAATAAATTTAATTGTGTAAGCAGGATCTGTCTATTGTTCCTTTTATATTACAGGTGTTTTAGCTCATTTAAATTTATTTTATTTAAATGGGCTATTATTTATTTTATTATGTTTGTATTTTACAAATGTGATGTAGTATTCATTTATATTGTATATTTTATGTTGTATAACTTTAGTTCCTATGTGACTATTACTGTAATTTCCCGAATATAACGCACACTTTTTCCCCCCAAAATCAACTGGTAAACTCATGGTGCGCATTATAAACGGGTACATGGATGGAGACAGAAATATATATGTATTACATATATATATAAACCGATTTTTTTTTCATTGACACGGCCACGTTGTGTTGAAGAAACGTATGCGGCCACCCGTTGCCGACCATTACGGTATGTGACGTCACCGTTTTGTTTCGGTAATACTTCACTCTAATCGGCCGAATGATTTCGTCTGTGTTAAATTCTGCTTTTTTCACTCTTCATAAAGCACAGAATTTTGTTTCTTGAACTCATTTGAGTCGACGTTTATTGCAGCTCCGCAATTCGGACCATAACAAATGTAAGGACACACACTTCCTGTGTCCGTCAACTATATCGGTCCCTCGGGAAACTCAAACCCAAATAACAATAGTTCTTTTTGTTACTGTCGTGCTGACAGCTTTGAGCTCTCACGGATTTCCGACTTACGTTCTCACTTTCATTTTACCGTATCAATCCATGGAAGAAACATTTATTCATCATGAGGAAACGAGCAAGTTATACAGCAGCCTTTATAAGAAAAGTCACATCTGTTTTGTTTTCTCCTAGATTCTGGTAAGTTGGAGAAGTTGTCAAATCATATTATTACCGTAAATATTGTCAGTTCACGTTAATGTTTTGAACTACCAATGTGCTATGCTTGAGCTGTGTTTCACCAGTCAGTAAAATGACATCTCTGTATCTGTACACAAGCTCTGTTTTCTTGTATTCTTCTATTTATTGGTGCTAAAATTAGGGTGCGCGTTATAAACGGGTACAATAATTTTCCCTAGATTTTACAAGTAAATTTGGGGTGCGCATTATACACGGGTGCGCCTTATATTCGGGAAATTACGGTAGTTCCTACTGGTTTTGTTGTGGTAGGAGCGTTTTGTATTGAACACGGGCCGTGTTGGTTATTATTATAGCAGAGAAGACAACTGTAAATCAACAAAGACAAGTCAACTGTGCCCCGATCTACCACTCAAGAGATCTGATGGACTCAAAAAGTGGGTTGTGATTGCATATTAGTTTGAAAATTGACCGGATCCACCGTATTTTTACACGAGTGACTTCCGGTCTGCCCGGTCTGCTAGCTAGTAGTATTGGCGCAGGAGGGCCGCGTCTCGCGTCAAATAAAAAACTCTGCCGTTCTTTTCGCGTGCATCGCGTTGAGCCGCTTCTGCGATGTGTCTAATACGCGGCCGCACGGCGACTGGTGTGCATTGGCTGATTGACTTTAACGCCCACGTTTCATTGCGTCCTAGCTGCGGCCACATTGTCGCGCCATTGACGTTTCTTACTGTCCTACCGTGTTGGTCCTCATTATAGTAGAGAAGACGGAGTAGATATAATCTACACAAAGAAACTGTAACCCGATCGACTCACAGCCTCGAAAAGTAAGGGTTACATTACGTCAGAAACTCGTTCGGTACGCCTCCGTTCTGAACCGAGCACCAAATACCGAAAAGGTTCAATACGAATACATGTACCGTTACACCCTAAGAATCTAGTGCAAGTAATCCTATTCTATTCCATAATCATATGCATAATCATTCCATAATCACTCCATTATAGTCAGTTCTTCCTAAATTTCCTCCTCAGTTGGCTGATTTTTGCCCAGATAATAATTCCAGGGCGTCTGCTTCTGGTCCCTGACTGCCATCATCTCAAAACAGCCTTCTGACTATAGTTAATTATCCATTTAAAAAATGTATCATCATAATATAATAATATATAATAAAAATAATAGGGATGCCCCAATCGCATATTTTTGTATCCAAGTCCGAGACGCCTAATTTTGAGAATCTGTCGATACCGAAAAAAAAGTTGTTAAAAAAAAAACAAAAAACGTTTTGAACGTGTTACTGTCCAACCGTGCTGCCTTCATAATGTGAATTATTTTTAAACAAAAATGACATTGAAAAATGCTTGTCTTTATTAAATTCTTCGTTGGAGAAACTATACATACGATAGCACTATTTGGACCGATTGTTGCACAACCAATCATCATAGCCCACTGATATAAAAAATGTTAGTTGTATACAGTGAACCATGACGCCAATTTCAGGAATTGTTCAATAAAAAAATTTTTTTTTTTTTAATAAAGGGTAATGAGTTATTATTGTTTAATGTATTTTTTTTAATAAAGGGTAATGAGTTATTATTGTTTAATGTATTACCACAGGTAATTGATTCAAGGAAATTGATGTTCTCTAGAAAAACAGTTGTGGAAAAAAAAAACTCAAATCATTTTGCATTTCAATGGTAAATGCTAACACAAACTTGAAACTTTTCCCTACAACATGGGAAAGTTCACTTCTGCGTAACAATTTACATGGTTTTCAGTTGTCACCTTACCATTCCAATTGTAAAACTAGCGTTTACAAATACACTGCTCCTTCTCAAAAAATTAGCATATTGTGATAAAGTTAATTATTTTCTGTAATGTACTGATAAACATAAGACTTTCATATATTTTAGATTCATTACACACAACTGAAGTAGTTCAAGCCTTTTATCGTTTTAATATTGATGATTTTGGCAAAAAAGTCAAGAAAAAACAAAAATCCCTATCTCAAAAAATGAGCATATAATGAAATGGTACTCTAAAGAAGCTATTAACCTAATCATCTGAATCAATGAATTAACTCAAAACCCCTGCGAAAGATTCCTGAGGCTTTTAAAAACTTCCAGCCTGGTTCATTACTCAAAACATTAAAGCATTACTGCGCTCAATTGGCCTGCCAACTCTCCTGACCAGAACCCCATGGAGAATCTGTGGGGTATCGTGAAGAGGAAGTTGAGAGACGAAAGACCCAACACTTTGGATGAGCTTAAGGCCGCTATCGAAGCATCCTGGGCCTCCATAACACCTCTGCAGTGCCACAGGCTGATTGCCTCCATGCCACGCCGCATTAAAGCAGTCATTTCTGCAAAAGGATTCCCGACCAAGTATCAAGTGCATAGCTGATAATAATTAATTGAAGGTTGACTTTTTTTGTATTAAAAAAACAGTTTTTTGTATTGGTCGGATGAAATATGGTAATTTTTTGAGGTAGGGATTTTTGTTTTTTCTTGACTTATTTGCCAAAATCATCAATATTAAAACAATAAAAGGCTTGAACTACTTCAGTTTTGTGTAGTGAATCTAAAATATATGAAAGTCTAATGTTTATCAGTACATTGCAGAAAATAATGAACTTTATCACAATATGCAATTTTTTTTGAGAAGGACTAGTATTATAGTGCAATGACATAATCAAACAAGTACTTAGATGCGTGATTTTGTGAATTTTTACCGTAAATGTCACAATCACCACTGTCAGATCAATATACAGTAAAAGCATTAACGCACTGCTTGTGCTTGGAATTATTCACGCCTCCATGAACCACGTGACCACCCGCGGCAAGAGCAGAGAGTGTCACGGCTCTTTCCACATGGCTCTGAGCAACAGTAATCAAGATGCGCGCGTTCATGAACGAGGTGTGTTTACACCCCACGGAGCGCAATGCCTGGCTGCACAGACTGTAAGGTTGTCTTTGATCGTGATAGCGTAACGTCATCAAAACATGGAGCCACTGCGTATGAATGTGTTATAAGATTTTTTTATTTTTTTTTAATTGATGCATTACTTTTACTGGCCCCTCCAGGCCAGTGGTTGGAGCATTCTGGTGGCCCTGATCGTTTTAAAAGTACGGCCGGGCCACCGGGCCATTTGTATTGTCGACCCCTGATATAGCTTTAATGCCCCCCCCCCCCCCCCCTTTATTTCAAATAAGAAACATACCAACAAGTGTCAAGGATGAACTCTCCGCCTTCTCAAAAATCACTTGGCTGTTCCCCACCAACAGCCCAACATCAATCTGTCAAAGAAAAGAGAAAGACAAAAAAAAATGTAAATAAGATTACTTGCAAAATACTGTATATTTACCATTTGTCCCATATTTTCCAGGCCTACTCTGTAGGCTCCAGAAGTAGTTGGTGCTAGAACTACCAAGGGTGGATCAGTTGATACAAATCCCTTTTGTACCCTAAGAAGGGTCTTCTGACCCTAATCAGCATATCTTCTGTGAGCATTGAGGTCCTCATTAGTCATTCCCATTCACACTCGCAAAGCCACAGGGTTGGATTGCTCCAATTAGCATCCATCCATCCATCCATCCATCCATCCATCCATCCATCCATCCATCCATCCATCCATCCATCCATCCATCCATCCATCCATCCATCCATCCATCCATCCATCCATCCACCCACCCATCCATCCAGCCAGCCAGCCATCCATCCATCCATCCATCCATCCGTCCGTCTATTCGTCTATCCCGTCTCTCTCCCATCACACCTAGATGGGACCATCTCATCTCAACTCATCGAAAGAGGCTCAGGCCTCCCACTGCTTGAGCGTATAGTGACTTACATTTTCCCTGTCATTAACATGTGGTTTTAGCCCCATCGTGTTATTTTATATTTGCTCTATTTTTCTGCTACACATTGTAGCAGTCTGTAAAAAAAAGGCCCACATCACACCAGTAGTGCAAAACCAATGTATTAAAGTACCCATATGCACAATGGACACATACCTTCTGTGGTTTCTTTCCAGAGGCGGCTTCACCTTTGAGGATGCTGGCATCCATTGCCTCAATGTCTTTGACGACCAGTCCAAAGAGTTTGTCACAGAAACTGAAAACCAGCTGGAGATAATTGGGAGAGTCACTGCATGTTCCGATTGATACCTCCAGAATTTTAACGCCTCGCAAAATACTAACCTGCTGTGTGACAGAGAAGCCCTGGCTGTTGAACTTCTGGATGAACTCGGCAGCCATCTTGTCCGAGTCATAAGGTGAGGAGTCTGTACTTTTCTTTTGCAGGAAGTCAATTTCGATCGTCATGGCTCCAATGCACTGCTTGGACTTGTCAAAGTTGTAGTTGGAGACTAAAGGCGCACACATTTATTATCAATATCTGTGCAATTTTCTTTGTCATGTAGTTTTGCATATGTCATTTGTGTTCTTTACATGGACAGTGGTACCTTTACATATGAATTTAATTCGTTCCAGGACCTAATTTGTAAGTCGAAATGGTCATAAATTGAGCGGGATTTTCCAATTAGAATACATTATAATTTGATGAATTCGTTCCTCAGCCCAAAAACCATTGCTAAATCCTTCGTAAATGCTGCAGGTACAATGATTAATAGCGATTACACATATCAATACAAATAAATTATAGTATAGCACAGGTAATAATAATAATAAAATTACTGTAACTCATCGGGTTCTAATGTGGCAGTTGTGTTTTGCATGCTGTTCCTGAACACACCGTATGACTGATGAGAGAGTGAGAGAGTTGCGGAAGAGTGGGAATTTTTTATTTTCTCCTTTATGTTCTGTTGTCGTTTGCGTGGGTGGGGGGGAGGATCGGTGAGCCATGTTGTCGAGCCAGATCACAGTTCACGTTAGGCCTGCACGATATTGGAAAAAACTATTGCTGCGATTTTTTTGGGGTTTGCGATATATTGCGATATTATATTGCGATATTAAAAAAAAAGTATATATATTTTTTTCAAGACATTTTCACTAGATGACTTAAATAGCTGTTTGGAAAGACTTTAGATGACTCACCATCACCACAGTGTACAGTCATCCCTTGTTTTTCGGGGTTAATGGGGACCAGAACCCACTGCGATAAGTGAAAAACCGCGAAGTAGCGCACCCCCCCCTTTTTTTTTGTGTGTGTGTGTGTGTGTGTGTGTGTGTTTTTTGTGCCCAATGTATTTATTCAGATTTAGCATTGGAAAGAGATACATCTAAGACATGTTTTTTTTCTCACTTTTCCCCCCAAAGTGATTTAAAAAATGTATATAAATAAATGTTTTTAAGCACTTCAAATGTCATAATTATGATAAGTTTTAAACATAACTGTCCAACCAAATCATTTTTGAACAAGAATAAAGTACTGTAGCAGATAAATGCTTGGCTTTATTAAATGCTTCTGTTTATCTACTTTAGCTGTGACCGTTGAAGTGACATGTAGAAATTTCAAACTCCTCATGATCACTTCTGGCATTTAAATGTCTCCAACGTCCCCACAGTACACACATTCATTCCAGCGCGGCTTCCTTGCAACTGTTTAACAAGTTAAACGATGATTGACAGATGCCCGTGTGAAGTCTGCTTCTTTGGCCAGATCAAAGCCATCGTTGTGCCGCAGTGACTGAGAGGATCAAAAGGCTGAGAGAGGGAGGGTAGGAGGCTGTGCGCAGACCAGAAAGTGAGGCGTATGTGGATAAAAAAAAAGAAAAACTATCGCACGTGCTTGCGATGGGACTATCGCGCACACGCACATCGCGATGGCGATGTTTAAACGATATATCGTTCAGGCTTAGTTCACGTACACACCATGCTCATATTTTTCTATCATTTCCTTCTTAATTTTGATGGTAAATGTCACCTTTTTCCTCAGGGTATCAGCGGAGTGTTAAAAAGTCTAAAAAAGTGTTACATCCAATAGCTGGAATTTAGGGCCTTAAAGTGCTTGTGACACAAAAAGCATGTTTATTTCATGCTTGGATGTGTATGGAAGCGGTCGATATATTTATTCAATTTTTTTAATCCGCACTACGAAAATGAGAGCCTTCCGGCCAAGGTCTCAGATTGTGGAAGAAGGCGAATGTGACGTCAGCGGACTAACCATCTTCACAATACAGCCATTCGTTTATTTTTTGCGTCACGCCAGCCCAATGTGCTGCAGGCTTTTGTTGCTTAACCAGGCAGAGTGGTGTGAGTCTTTTTGGATTTCTAAAAGATCCTATTCACCACGAATAATGGGCAAAACAAGTATGACAATGGAGCAACCACTGGACGGATGACTAGGTAAGCAAGCTATGTGTTGTATACTATGTCAAATACAGGGATCATGGCAGATGTTTTAATAAGGAGGCGGCTTGCATTTTGTGGGTGACAATGCTCCCTGTCCACCAAGATGGCCACTCGCCCGACAACCGGCAGCTTGCCGCACACCATGGTCGCCGCCCGATAAAGGCATGCATCGGCTTGGGCTCGGGGAGCCCCCCGCTCTCGTCTCCAGTTCTCGATTGTGTCCATTTTCGTGTTGCACATGTTTATGATGTAACTTGTTTATTTAGCACCCTGGATAACATTGAGAGTCCAACTAAATGTAAAAGAGGGCTTATTAACAACCACAAAATCTTTGGGAGGAAAATATTATAAGAGTGCAAAATTTGGCAGAACACTGGCGACGAGCACTGCCTGCTGAGGCCGCAGCAGAACAACGAGCCGAAACTTGCTCGCTGCCGCAGGGGTTGGCCAATCGGTGAAGACAATCAACCCGTGTGACACGAGTTGGGGGAGTTAGTGTGATTTTTCATTTTCGAAAGGCGAGGAAAAGACTTGCAAAAGCCACTCGGTTCGGTTTAGCATGTCGCTCTGACCCTTTCTGTTCTGTTTAGGCTCTTTCCTCCAGGAAATGATAAAAGCTGGACTAACTCAGGTGGCATAAAATACCGTTCTGAAGGTTTAAAAAGACGGCAGTTTTGATCATTATGCAGCAATTTAGCCCTGTCGTACTGAATAAATGCATTTTTAATATTTCGTATTCCATTTAGTACAAGACTTATTTGTCATGATCATACAATTTATTTAGCAATTGGGGATATAATTAGGATTGTTCCGATCATGTTTTTTTGCTCCCGATCTGATCCCGATCGTTTTAGTTTGAGTATCTGCCGATCCCGATATTTCCCGATCCGATTGTTTTTTTTGCTCCCGATTCAATTCCGATCATTCCCGATCATTTTTCCCGATCATATACATTTTGGCAATGCATTAAGAAAAAAATGAATAAAACTCATCGAATATATACAGTACTGTGCAAAAGTTTTAGGCAGGACACCTGCCTATAACTTTTGCAAAGTACTGTATTTTTTTTTTTTAATTGTTAAATTTATTAGGATCATGGAAGCTTCCACTTGGGGAAAATATATACATACAGTATATCCTGTATATACATAATATAACAAAAATATATAGTACTGTGCATTCAACATACAGTACATGAGTACTGTATTTGTTTTTTATGACAATACATCCTCAAGATGGCATTTACATTATTAACATTCTTACTGTGAGAGGGATCCACAGATAGAAAGACTTGTAATTCTTAAAGGACAAATGTGACTTTGTATATTGTGACTAAATGTTGCCATCTAGTGTATTTGTTGAGCTTTCAGTAAATGATACTGTAGCCATGCCCAAATGCATGACGGGAAGTGGAACCATGACTGTGCGTAGTGCTACCAATTGATATATCTTCTCTGCGTTGGGAAATAACATAGGGTGTTAAGTAAAAGATCAATTACTACCTTGCTTCCCCTCATTGCTTCCCACGATAGCTCTAATCGTAGGGAGAGGGATTGTAAGGCTTTAGCCAATTAAAAAAAGGCTCCAAAGGCTTCCAAAATTCACTATACTCATTTTATGCTGCCTTTTAGCTCTCTATATACAGTAGGTAAAACGGCGCCATTACAGATTGAGCGCGGCAATGCGTGAGTGGGTCGTGCAGCGCATGCATTAATTGCGTTAAATATTTTAACGTGATACAATTTTTAAAAAAATTAATTACCGCCATTATCGGGATAAATTTGATAACCCTACCTTAAGCCAAAACTAAAGACTCTGGATGAGTGTAACATATTATGTCTGTAACGTTAAATACAATTAGAAAACGATTTATTTAAAAATATATATATATCAAAAAAAGGCATGTCTGATATTTTTTTGCCGATTCCGATACTTTGAAAATGACGTGATCGGACCCGATCGATCGGCAATACTTAGATAAAAAGAATATCCTGTAAAAATAAGGAGTAGAGAGATTAAAACAATGATATTTTGCTGCTCTCTGACGCATTTATTCGTTCTGAATCTTCCCCCTCAATGGGCTGAATTCTAAATTGGCTGAAATCGTTACTCTGCCGACGTCATCACCCAGCTGGAGGCGCTAGAGCACTATAAGGACAGGAGGGGCTAAACAGCAGATTAAAAGACTAAGCTCTCATGATCTGCGCCTTGCCAAATTGATGAATATAGTCAAATTGTCTCAAAATATTATTTTAATTCACATAATAATGCTATTTAAGACTTTTTTTATCGTGTCACAGGCACTTTAAAGCAACACTAGGTAACTTTTCAGTTGTGGTTGATTTTAGCGACGCCGGTGGACAAAAGTGGTAGTGTTTTGCCTTATGGAAGACTGCGTTTCTCATGAGGACCAGAGCACACCCGCACAGTGTAGTGAAATCATGATCTCACGGTTTCCTGCAGATGGATTAAACGACATTTCTGTTTCCAGCAGCTGTATGAAGAATGCATACTAATAAGGTAATGAATCCAGTTGTGGCTAAGCAATAGCATATGGCGGTTAGCAACCATGTGGCTTTGTGCGCTAACCCCCTCATCCCACCCGACTTGTCAGCTCTGACGAGTTCGGTTGAGAAGGGGGGGGGCGACATGCCAGTGAAAGCCGGACCAGTGTTTATTCTTGAGTATCCTGGTAGCCTCCCTTTTTTTTCCCCTCCTCGGACAAAACATGTTGTCTCTTTGGTTGCTTAGCCAGCTTTGCAGAATTTGCACGAAAGCGTTCACATCGACTTCCATCTTTATAACAAATGGGGAAAGAGGAATATTACCGTAATTTCCCGAATATAACGTGCACTTTTTTCCCCCAAAATCAACTGGTAAACTCATGGTGCGCATTATAAACGGGTACATGGATGGAGACAGAAATATATATGTATTACATATCTATATATAAACCGATTTTTTTTTCATTGACACGGCCACGTTGTGTTGAAGAAACGTATGCGGCCACCCGTTGCCGACCATTACGGTACGTGACGTCACCGTTTTGTTTTGGTAATACTTCACTCTAATCGGCCGAATGATTTCGTCTGTGTTAAATTCTGCTTTTTTCACTCTTCATAAAGCACAGAATTTAGTTTCTTGAAGTCATTTGAGTTGACGTTTATTGCAGCTCCGCAATTCGGACCATAACAAATGTAAGGACACACACTTCCTGTGTCCGTCAACTATATCGGTCCCTCGGGAAACTCAAACCCAAATAACAATAGTTCCTTTTGTTACTGTCGTGCTGACAGCTATGAGCTCTCACGGATTTCCGACTTACGTTCTCACTTTCATTTTACCGTATCGATCCATGGAAGAAACATTTATTCATCATGAGGAAACGAGCAAGTTATACAGCAGCCTTTATAAGAAAAGTCACATCTGTTTTGTTTTCTCCTAGATTCTGGTAAGTTGGAGAAGTTGTCAAATCATATTATTACCATAAATATTGTCAGTTCACGTTAATGTTTTGAACTACCAATGTGCTATGCTTGAGCTGTGTTTCACCAGTCAGTAAAATGACATCTCTGTATCTGTACACAAGCTCTGTTTTCTTGTATTCTTCTATTTATTGGTGCTAAAATTAGGGTGCGCGTTATAAACGGGTACAATAATTTCCCCTAGATTTTACAAGTAAATTTGGGGTGCGCATTATACACGGGTGCGCCTTATATTCCGGAAATTACGGTACGTATGCTGTAAAGCAGTCAGCACATTTGTAGTTTTATTTTTGTGGCAGGGTTCCTACCACCCTCCTCAAAGTTAATTAGCGCCAGTGAAAGCGATACAGACAAACTCAACATATACATAAAAGAAGCGTCATTCAACTAGTTGCTAGTGGACATATGATCACAAATGTTATGAAAATATTTAATAGAGGTTGAAAAGTTATCTAGTGTTGCTTTAAAATGTCTAAAATTATCTCAAAATCTCATAAAAGGTCTTAAATACAATTTTGAAAGGTCTTATAAATCTATTGAAGTAAATTTTATTTAGAACATGCCAGTTCATTCTCGCTTTAAAATGTTTCGATTTTTGAGGACGATATAACGTACCTACAAAGCAGAACTACCGGTGCTGCCCGGTCAGAATTTATCGAACAAAGCAGGTTCTGCTGTGCACACGCAGTTGCGTGTTACGGTCAGAATTTATCGAACAAAGCAGGTTCTGCTGTGCACACGCAGTTGCGTGTTAACAGCTTACTTGTCATAGTCATAGCGGAGAAAACTTAGCAGAACCGATTTACAGTAGTTACATACATGGGTAAGTGCAAATGTAATGATTTGTGGCCTGAGAACGTACAGTTCAGCGCATGGTTGAAGGGTTGGAGGGAAACTCATATGAAGCACTTTGTGCAAGAAAATTTTAAAACTGGGAACATTGAGTGTCAAGGCATTGCAATCCCAAAAGGTGGTCATAAAATGCCAGCACTAAATGCCATTTGTGGTTCACAAACGAGAACGTTCTAGTGTTTTTAGTTAGGTTAAGCATTTTGTATCACAGTGTGAAAAAGCTGGAAATAAGTTAATACATTTTTCAAGTAATTCCTCCTAATTTTGTGCCTCCAATTTTCCTTTAAATCTTTGGTACATTTTTTGCCGGCACTGATGTGAAATGGGTCTTAAATTTTATTCATTATGGTCTTAAAAAAGTCCTAGTCTTAAATTTGGCTTGTAGAATCTGCAGAGACCCTGATCCTTTTTTCACTAACCTTCTTGGGATCCATGTTGATTGCTGTGCGCCCGTCTTACGGGAAAACAATGAAATTGCGACGCTGTCGTAACTCGTCTGATTTCGAGCATGTCGTCATACGTCGAGACAAATGGTAAATGACGAGTCAAATTTTATGTCGGATGTCGAAACGATCGTATGTGGATGCGACCGTATGTCGAGGTACCATTGTATCTGATTTGAAATTGAGAAAGGGTTATACCTTCCACCTCCTGGCCAATGGAGAGGCCGGCCCATTTTCGCTATAAGGAAAAAGAGATGACATCAGAATGCTTAATGGAAAATTTCATGGATGCAAAGAAACAGAAATGACGGCAATGCCAGAAAACGTCAAGGTCGTGATTTCCATTGTCACAAAAAAGAAACAATGTCTATTGTCAGAAAGTAGAAACCCATTCATCTATACCAGGGGTTTTCAACCCAGTCCTCAAGGCACACTGTGGGTCCTGGTTTTTGTTCCAGCCGATCCAGCAGAGACAGTTGAACCAATGAGGCTTCTGCTAAAACAAGCCACACCTGACTGCAATCAACTGATTGCACTTGTAAAACACCAGATTGGGGAAAAAGTGTTGTCATCTTGTTTGGTAAGAATGAAATCCTGCACCCACAGTGTGCCTTAGTGGAATAGGTTGGGGACCCCTGATCTATACAAACAAAAGACTTTGCCAAGGTTATGAAAAACCCTTAATAGGGCCCTCATTTTACTCACTGGCTGCAATTAACCCTCTATAGATGGCCAATCCACTTGATATACAAGTGGGAGAATATTTTAGCATTTTCCTTGTTAACCCTTTTGCTGCCATTGACGGGGATGGTTGGCTATTCACTGCCACACCTCCCAGTCTGACATCTACTTGTGATAAACTCATTTAAAGAGTTTTTATTTAGGTTTAAAGAGCCACATTGTAGCGTCTATCAGTGTAAAAAATAGTAATTCGTCCTAAATTTTCAGACATTAAGGTGCACCTGATTACAGGTAGTCCCCGGGTTACGAATGAGTTCCGTTCCTACGCTGGTGACGTAACCCAAATTTCCGCGTAAATCGGAATTAACCCTTTAAGTACCCCTAAATACCCAATAAATTTCAAAATAACTATCCAAAATCATATGCTGTATTATATATAATTATATTGTCCTTGCCAAGACTTTGGAGCTAAATCCTAGCTAGACAGTGAGCTAAGCTGTAATCTTTCCCCTCTCTCCCTCTCGGCTGCACAACTTCTCCGTGGGAGCAAACGCGGTCTTACAGTATGTGTATGTGCGCGTGCGCTCTTTTTCGTGTGCGCAAATACATTCTTCTTCATGTGTACATGCACTCTTACTCGCGTGCGTACTACCTGCTCTACGCTTCTTGCGCCATAATAAAAGCATGCATCACAAAACAAAAGTCAACATTATAATCAAATACACATTTTGCAAAAAGTCACAACAGTCGTATTAATAAAGTAAAGTAAAAAATAAGAAACTAAGGTACAATATGGTACTGTTTACGCGACCCCCCCCCAAAAAAAACAAAACAAAAAAACGACTGGAGACATAATGGTAGATAAGACTCTGGCGTCATAAAGTCTAAATCATGTAAATCGGGTACATTGTAACCTGTGGATGACCTGTTTAATTCGCACCATCAATGAGTCAGTTTATTTTTATACATAAAACACACCTGATTATAAGGTGCAATTACTGTATTTATGATTTGTTCTTTCCCTTTTATATGTAGAAATTATTTTTGTATTTAATTTATTTATCGTGTTTGCCGAATGATGAACGTCTTGAGCATAACAATGCATTTATGTTCCAGTTATGCAGGTTGGACTTTACTAACTCACTGCCTGCTACTGACAACGATGGACGTCAAATTTTGAAATGGGAGGACTGACTCCGAATGTTCAATGACTTAAGATCAACCAGAATCCAAAATAAGGCTAAAAGCACTTATTCTATGGATTATAAAGTGCACTGTAAATATTTGGTAAAGGTAGAGAATTTTAGGGTCACCTTATAACTCAATACAACAACCCATAACCCATACAAACCACATATAATGCTGATGTATAAAACTCAATCATTTAAATGTAGGTGTATATATGATTTACCTGTGGAAGGCTAAAGGCGATTGAACCAGGTGCCACAGTGTGATGAGTCTTGACTGTAAACACAAATTTATGGTTGGGTGTGGTCTTCACCGTAACATGTCTGTGGAGAGATAATTATCTTATTAAACTTGACAATAATTAATGACAGTAAACCAGGGGTCTCAAAATCAATTGATCCAGGGATTGAGCCACATAAGTAATTTGTACTGGACCACCAGTCAACCTACGGTAAAATTTATTGACTCGATATTTCCATGGGAAATGAAAGATTGAACCATTTCTTTCGTCGAAATTATTTCGTCATGACCTCAAATAGCGGTACAGACATGGTTTCCCCAAGAACATCTAATCAGATTGCAGCACAAACAGCACACCAGGCTGTGTTTATTGGCACAGAAAAAGAGACATGTGGGCGCTGATAATGATGACAACTCACTGTCCGGACTGCAGATCTTTCTCGCTGACCACGGCGCAATTTGTCAGCGACAACTCATCTGTCGGGCACCGTGCTGCTTGCATCGTCTGCAAAGAGAGATGCATAGAAGGATGAGGGGAGGGAAAGAACTGTATTTGGCATACTGCAGGATTGTAATGACTAGACTGAAATCTTTGGCTGCCATTGAACCAGAGCTGCTTTAAAAATCTGCTGTTTTACATAGACCATGCCATAACGTTAGCATGTTACCACTTACAAACCTGAAACTAAGAAAACACATCAACACCTTCCTACTACAATTGGCTTCAACGTTGTAATAAATTACCTGCCCATGACGGCAATAGATATTCAATCCATTTGGACTGGGAGGGCCTCGAAGTGATCCTAAAATTGCTTCCAGCCCTCCCATCTATCGTGGTCAATGGCACTAAAACATGCTAATTCAATGCTGTTTTCGCACAGACAATACCATACAGATCCTTCTCAAAAAATTGCATATTGTGATAAAGTTCATTATTTTCTGTAATGTACTGATAAACATTAGACTTTCATATATTTTAGATTCATTACACACAACTGAAGTAGATCAAGCCTTTTATTGTTTTAATATTGATGATTTTGGCAAAAAAAAAAGTCAAGAAAAACCAAAAATCCCTATCTCAAAAAATAAGCATATCATGAAAAGGTACTCTAAAGAAGCTACTAACATAATCATCTTAATTAACGAATTAACGCAAATTCCTGAGGCTTTTAAAAACTCCCAGCCTGGTTCATTACACAAAACCGCAATCATGGGAAAGCCAACTTGACTGCTGTCCAGAAGGCCATCATTGACACCCTCAAGCAAGAGGCTAAGACCCAGAAAGAAATTTCTGAGGGAATAGGCTGTTCCAAGAGTGCTGTATCAAAGCACCTCAGTGAGAAGCCTGTGGGAAGGAAAAAGTGCGGCGGGAAACGCTGCACAAGCAGAAGAGGTGACCGCACCCTGAGACAGATTGTGGAGAACGGCCGATTCCAGACCTTGGGGGACCTGCAGAAACAGTGGACTGCCTCTGGAGTAGAAACATCCAGAGCCACCGTGCACAGGCGTGTGCTGGAAATGGGCTACAGATGCCACATTCCCCAGGTCAAGCCACTTTTGAACCTGAAACAGCGGCAGAAGCACCTGACCTGGGCTACAGAGAAGCAGCACTGGACTGTTGCTCAGAGGTCCAAAGTACTTTTTTCAGATGAAAGCAAATTTTGCATGCCATTCGGAAATCAAGGTGCCAGAGTTTGGAGGAAGATTGGGGAGAAGGAAATGCCAAAATGCCTGAATTCCAGTGTCAAGTACCCACAGTCAGTGATGGTCTGGGGTGCCATGACAGCTGCTGTTGTTGGTCTACTGTGTTTTATCAAGGGCAGGGTCAATGCAGCCAGCTATCAGGAGATTTTGGAGCACTTCATGCTTCCATCTGCTGAAAAGCTTTATGGAGATGAAGATTTCATTTTTCAGCACGACCTGGCACCTGCCCACAGTGCCAAAACCACTGGTAAATGGTTTACTGACCGTGGCATTATTGTGCTCAATTGGCCTGCCAACTCTCCTGACTTGAACCCCATAGAGAATCTGTAGGATATTGTGAAGAGGAAGTTGAGGGACAGCAGACCCAACACTGTGGATTAGCTTAAGGCCGCTATCGAAGAATCCTGGGCCTCCATAACACCTCTGCAGTGCCAAAGGCTGATTGCCTCCATGCCATGCCGCATTGAAGCAGTCATTTCTGCAAAAGGATTCCCGACCAAGTACTGAGTGCATAGCATATATACTGTAATTCATTGAAGGTTGACTTTTTTTTTGTATTAAAAACCACTTTTTTGTATTGGTCGGATGAAATATGCTAATTTTTGAGATAGGGATTTTTGGTATTTCTTGACTTTTTTGCCAAAAACATCAATATTAAAACAATAAAAGGCTTGACCTAATTCAATTGTGTGTAATGAATATAAAATATATGAAAGTCTAATGTTTATCAGTACATTACAGAAAATAATGAACTTTATCACAATATGCACATTTTTTAGAAGGACCTGTACATGGCAAAAAAAAAAAAAAAAAAGATACTACATCAAACCCCAAATCGGGGAAGGCATAACTGACAACATTTGAGCATCACCAAAGAGATAACACCAAATGCAGTCTGACACTTTCAGGACAGTCACTGACAGATGGTTTTACAGCTACAGTGTATTTTGTCATGATTCTGTGCCATCAGATGTTAACTTTGAATAGGATAAGTAATATTTTAATCAGTGAGATTACATCATTTTCTGTTGTAGGTTTTCAACCTTGAAAAGACTTTTGCAGCACAAACGACTCCGTAGCAAGCTTGAGCAGCTTGAGAATTTCATATCCACATTGCTGCAGTCTGAGCACAAGACTTGGTAACCACGGCAACTGCATTAAGCAAATCACCAGTGCCGTAGACAATAAATCAGGTGTAGTTCTGGCAGATCCATCAGATGCAGCAAATGCTTGTTGCCACTTGTTTCAGTGAACCATTAAAAAAGTTCATCCGACTGGTTCCACATCAGTGTTTTTTTTATCCTATTTGATCTACAATATGTTCTGGTTCAGTACAAATGCTTCCAACATCGTAGCTGTGTAGTTCTGTCATATATATATGTGGATAAAATTTTGAGCCACAATGATACTATATGTCTGTATGTGTTTAGGGCTGGGCAATGGTCACTAATTTTAATTGTGATTAATCACATTCTGTATAATAATGAATTATAAAGTAGGAATTATCACACTTATTTTAAATGTACAGTGGTATTGCTACATACGAAGTTAATTCGTTTTCAGGACCTTGTTTGTAAGTCGAAATGGTCGTATGTCGAGCAGGATTTTCCAATAAGAATACATTATAATTCCATTAATTTGTTCCACAGCTCAAAAACCTACACTAAAACCTTAATAAATACAAGTAGCAATTACAAAGAGCAAAACAAATAAATTATGAATAAAATCGGAATAATGATATAATAGTAGTAATAATAATACCTGTAATAATGTAACGAATCGGGTTCTAATGTAGCGAATGTTTTTTGTTGCACCTAACCACACCGCGGAGCTGACGAGACAGTGAGATTGAGAGCGTTTCTATTTAACTTCCTCTTTTAAAGTTTTGATGCTGGCGTCAACTGCAGCGGACACTAGGTGTGTTGTGTTGCACAAGTTGATGGAATAAATGATTAGAAACCTGACGAAGCTGGCGATTTCTTTGGCGATGTTACCACAATAAGAACTGTCACCTTATAAAGACTGGCGAACGGAGGTCGTCGGAGGAGATCGACATTCTACGGCCGTATTGTCGACCCAGTTCACACACCATGCTCATATATTTCATTTATGTCTTAATTTAAATGGAAAGCGTCACCTTTTCTTTTTTTCCCCACCTGCACTAACCTTCTTGGAGCCAATGTTGATTTCTCTCACAAGAAAGTGCGTCCGTCTTCCGGAAGAACAAAGAAACTGCGGCGCTGACATAAATCGTCATATTTCGAGCATGTCGTCGGATGTAGAAACAAATGGCCAGTCGTATGTCGAGGTACCACTGTACTACCATATTCATGAAATAATCTATACTGTATTAGGTTAATGGCTGCCATTGACGGAAATAGACGTGCAATCAATTTCAATGAGAAGAGGCTGCAAGCCCTCCCATTTCAGATGTATTTGGATCAATGTTCCCTCTAATTTTTCATGTGTCTGAGCAGACACACAAGCTTCCTGAGCATACTGCGGACCACTGTGAGCAACATGAGATGTGTACCCTTGGACCACACATCAGTATCATGCCTTTTCAAAACCCTGGATCATAGCAAGTTACATGGCTTATTATAAGAATGAAACCACAGCAGCAATTTTCATTAGTTTACTTTTAATATACAGTGGGGCAAATAAGTATTTAGTCAACCACCAATTTTGCAAGTTCTCCTACTTGAAAAGATTAGAGAGGCCCGTAATTGTCAACATGGGTAAACCTCAACCATGAGAGACAGGATGTGGAAAAAAACAGAATATCACATTGTTTGATTTTTAAAGAATTTATTTCCAAATTAGAGTGGAAAATAAGTATTTGGCCACCAACAAAAAAAGCAAGATTTCTGGCTGTCAAAGAGGTCTAACCGCTTCTAACAAGGTCTAACGAGGCTCCAGTTGTTACCTGTATTAATGGCACCTGTTTTAACTCATCGGTATAAAAGACACATGTCCACAACCTCAGTCAGTCACACTCCAAACTCCACTATGACCAAGACCAAAGAGCTGTTGAAGGACACCAGAGACGAAATTGTAGACCTGCACTAGGCTGGGAAGACTGAATCTGCCATCGGTAAAACGCTTGGTGTAAAGAAATCAACATTGGGGGCAATTTTTAGAAAATGGAAGACATACAAGACCACTGATAATCTCACTCGATCTGGGGCTCCATGCAAGATCTCACCCCGAGGCGTCAAAATGATAACAAGAACGGTGAGCAAAAATCCCAGAACCACACGGGGGGACCTAGTGAATGACCTACAGAGAGCTGGGACCACAGTAACACAATGCGCCGCCAGGGACTCAAATGTTGCACTGCCAGACGTGTCCCCCTGCTGAAGAAAGTATACGTCCAGGCCCGTCTGCGGTTCACTAGAGAACATTTGGATGATCCAGAAGAGGACTGGGACAATGTGTTATGGTCAGATGAAACCAAAATAGAACTTTTTGGTAAAAACACAGGTTCTCGTGTTTGGAGGAGAAAGAATACTGAATTGCATTCGAAGAACACCATACCCACTGTGAAGCACTGGGGTGGAAACATCATGCTTCGGGGCTGTTTTTCTGCAAAGGGACCAGGACGACTGATCTGTGTAAAGGAAAGAATGAATGAGGCCATGTATCGAGAGATTTTGAGTGAAAATCTCCTTCCATCATCAAGGCCATTGAAGATGAGACGTGGCTGGGTCTTTCAGCATGACAATGATCCCAAACACACAGCCAGGGCAACAAAGGAGTGGCTTCGTAAGAAGCATTTCAAGGTCCTGGAGTGGCATAGCCAGTCTCCAGATCTCAACCCCATAGAAAATCTGTGGAGGGAGTTGAAAGTCTGTGTTGCCCAACGGCAGCCCCAAAACATCACTGCTCTAGAGGAGATCTGCATGGAGGAATGGGCCAAAATACCAGCAACAGTGTGTGAAACGCTTGTGAAGAGTTACAGAAAACGTTTGGCCTCCGTTATTGCCAACAAAGGGTACATAACAAAATATTGAGATGAAGTTTTGGTATTGACCAAATACTTCTTTTCCACCATGATTTTCAAATAAATTCTTTAAAAATCAAACAATGTGATTTTCAGTTTTTTTCCCCACATTCTGTCTCTCATGGGTGAGGTTTACCCATGTTGACAAGTACAGGCCTCTCTAATATTTTCAAGTGGGAGAACTTGCACAACTAGTGGTTGACTAAATACTTATTTGCCCCACTGTATTGTGCGCTACATAGATATTCTTGTGCCCAGAGCATCTTCAAGCAGTGTATGATTGCGCACAAGCGTAGTTAGAGGGTACATTGATTTGGATACTTCCATAATTTTCTTTTGACAACCCTGCTGAAGACTTTTAGGTTTGTTAAAAAATCCATACATATGCAGCAAATCCAATCCATGTACACGCAACAAACTTATCATTTGCCACGTTTACATGGAGCCAAATATTCCAATTACAATCGGAATATTTGTACAAACCGAATAAATGTGTTCCATATAAACACCTCATTCGGAATGAACAGGCCCAAACCGAATGGAATTTCATTCCGATTCACAGGGGTGGAATATTCCTTTTCCCAAACCGATTAGAAGTAAAATTATATCATGTAAACAGGGAAGCGGAATGGTGTCTGGTTGCGTTCTTTCTGCACATGCTCCTTACTGACGTGGGGACGTCACTTGGTGACGTAAGTAACGTCACTTGCAACATGGCTTCCAAGCACAAGCACAGCGGACCCACACAACTTTTTAAATGAACGGCGTGTCATTCTGAAGTTTTGTTTCCACTCGAAAAGTTAAAACAGCAGCTGATCTGACGATCGATCTCCATGTTTTGCAATGTGACGCTTTGTTTTGATTAATCTGCGCATGTCAGACGGCAGTTGTCAAACGTCCTTTCGGAATAAAGGCAGACACATGTAAACGCTGGATCGGAATAGATGAAGTGACATGTAAACAGCTGATGTGAAATTTCCATTTGGAATGATTTGAATCCGTATGAATAAAAGTCAGCATGTAAACGTGGCTATTGTCTAACATGCCTTATCTAATATTGTTTCAGGTGATTCACAAACATTCATCGCAAACATTCCCATTCGTGGGAACTCTTGTTATGATATTTCACTATCGGACTGGCAGGGAATTGAACAAACATTGCCTCATATTGTCGCTCCTGTCTGCTTTGACTCATGAAAGTTGACTTTTCTTTCAGGTGTGGACCAGAACAGCAGAAAAATAGAATCACTTTCCTGTCGTTACATGATTGAAGTCCTAACGGCAGAAACAAAGAAAGATTGTTTACACTAATTCATCACAATAGTCCCAATGGTGTATCTCTGTAGTAGACCATCTGGATAGATTAGGAGGCCCAGTGGCAGGAAAACTCTTTGGAATAGTATAATGGTGTAGTCCAAAGTAGGATAGTTTGTGGAGATTGATTATGAACTGACCAACGGAAAATAGAATCACTTTGCAGGCATCATAACAGAATAAAAATCAGAATTCATTTATTCTCATTGGGCCGAACGCACTATGAAGTTACACTGAAAGCAGCAGGTCTCAAGGAGAGTACAAAGAGAAGAGTTAGACGGCGCAAGACATCCAATCAGAGGTGGGTGGAGTAGCCAAAAAATGTACTCAAGTAAGAGTAGCGTTACTTCTAAATAATATTACTCAAGTAAAAGTAAAATTAGTCATCCAAAAAATGTACTCAAGTACAAGTAAAAAAAAAAGTATTTGGTGAAAAGAATACTCAAGTAATGAGTAACATTGTGAGTAACTGCTTATATTTTTGTCGTTTTTTTTTTTTTTAAACAATGGTCATTTTTTTCTGTGCACAAAGTCATCTATATGGACTATTGTTATAACTATACTGTACAATAACCAATTACATAACCACATTGAGCCAAAGAAATACAAAAAAAAAAAAAAAAAATTGTTGAATTCTGACGAGAGAAAAAAGTATTACATAAATGAAGCATTATTCGTCCAAAGAGCATGACTGCCCTCTGGTGTAGAAAATAGTCCCGAGTTTGAATAGTGAAGAGTTCCTTCATAATTACCATTTTGAAATTAAAAGGATCATATCTCCGGTTTTCCGAGGTCAATCGAAGCCAAATAAAAACTGGGAAAGAGGTGCTTTCAAGACACCACATGATTAAACAGGCTGGCGTGAAGATAGAACGGCATGTTTGCGTCTGATTGGTACACTGGAGTACACCAGGTACGTCTCTCCTCTTGCCATCGCTGGCCAAAAAATGATAAATCAAATATGTAGAATAAAGAGGAAAAATGTAACGACTCTTGTGTAGGCCAAAGTAGCGGAATAAGAGTAGCATTTTTTTCTTCACAAATCTACTCAAGTAAAAGTAAGAAAGGATAGTTTAGTAAAACTACTCTTTAAAGTACATATTTCACAAAAAGTTACTCAAGTAAATGTAACGGAGTACAGCGTTACTACTAGGGAGGAGTCACAGTTCGGTACGATTTCTCGATACTGGGGACACGATTTTCGATTCGATTCAATACATTTAATGCTCTGAAAAGAAAAATAACACTTGTATTTTTTTAATTCGATGTTTTTTTTATTTTGCGAACAAGCAAAAATAACATTGCCATCATATAAACATGCATTTTAGTGCATAATATTTATGTGCTTACTTTTTACTGACCCATCTCAAAACAAGGTCAACAAAAAGTTCCAATCTCTGATAGTGTATATTTATAAGCTTTTAACTTTTTACAGTAAAACAAAATATGTAAACTTTGATTACCACGCAACAAATTATAAATTAAAATTTGTAAAACAATGCACAGTCTACACTCTGCCTTTGAACTATCAATTAAGTTGAAATGAGTCCAAATTTCACTACGTTTCATTTCCATTTTCTCACCTTTCCACTTTCCACCGTGTTGTTTTTTTCTCTGCAGCGCTATCGAGCTCTCTCTCGTCTCCCTGTCTCTCCTGTTCGTGTGCTGCTCACAGTGTGCTGCTGTGTGTGTCTATAACCCCTCGCCCTTCTACTCACTGCAGCGAGTGTGTGTAACCCTCCCCTCCCTCTTCTACCACGGATCTTGACAAATCACATGCAGCTTTAACCGAAGGGGGGGGAAAAAGCAGGAGAAAAAAAAAGTCGGCTCCTATTAGGAGCAGCTCCCAATTAGGAGCCGGCTCCCGTCGTTCACTCTAAGAGCCGGTTCGTTCGCGAACGACACATCACTAGTGTGTGCGCGCGAGTGTTGTCCAAGCGAGCATTAAAAAAGTTAACAAACACCACAGAAGTCACGTCTGCTCATTACTGGACAACACCAGCATATGACAATCGACTTTCATAAACAGGACGAGTTTGAAGCACAGCGCTCTTAATTTGCCACTCATTGTTCATCATGTCCATCCAACTGTCTGTTGTCAAAGTCAGGTTGTTCGTAGCAGCCAAGTCGGTAGGGTTGCCACCTGTCCCTTAAAATAAGAAACGATCCGAAATTGGGAATTAAATGCTGCGTTCCGTATTGAACTAATACGGAATATAAATGAATAGATACATTTCTATGCATTTTAGGAGTTTTGGGGATGTCTCTTTTTTTCTCTGCCTGTACAGCTTTGGGCGCGAGGGGGGCGTCCCATATTCAGTGGCGCCAACAGAGGGTGGCCATTGGTTGGCCACCCCACTGGCCACCCCGCTTGCCAGTATATCGTTAAGATTGTTGTATCATCAGTTATGCATTTCTTCCCAAATGAATGCATTTATTTTGTTTTGTTAAATGTAGGGCTGTCAAATTTATCACATAAACGGGTGGTAATTATTTTTTTTAAAAATTAATCACGTGAAAATATTTATCGCAATTAACGCATTCGCGGTACGACTCATTCACCCATTGCCGCAAACAGCCTACAATGGCGCCGTTTTACTTGTATACAGAGATAAGAGGCCGAGTGGATTAGATACAAGCATTCATTGGGGCCGTGCTTTTAATTGGCAAAAGCTTTGTCATCTCTCCCACAGCCACTATAAATATTGCGGGAAGCGACGTGGGGAAGAATGACAGGAGTTGATCTTTTTCTTATGACCCTGTAGTGTACCCAACGCAGAGAAGATATAGCATTTGCAGCAACCACACACAGTCATGGTTGCACCACTTCCCATCATGCATTTGGGCAGAACAGTTAAGTCGCTACAGTATCATTTACTGAAAGCTCAACAAATACACTAGATGGCAATATTTAGTCACAATATACAAACTCACATTTATCCTTTAAGAATTACAAGTCTTTCTGTCCGTGGATCCCTTTCACAGAAAGAATGTTAATAAAGTTAATGCCATCTTGTGGATTTATTGTTATAATAAACAAATACAGTACTTATGTACAGTATGTTGAATGTATGTATCCGTCTTGTCTCATCTTTCCATTCCAACAATAATTTACAGAAAAAAAGATGGTTTGAATTGCGATTAATTACAATTAATTAAATTTTAAGCCGTTATTAACTCGATTAAAAATTTTAATCGTTTGACAGCCCTAGTTAAATGTACACCTTATGCCTAATATATACAGTGCCTTGCAAAAGTATTCGGACCCCTTGGACCTTGCAACCTTTCGCCACATTTCAGGCTTCAAACGTAAAGATATAAAATTTTAATTTTTTGTCAAAAATCAACAACAAGTGGGACACAATCGTGAAGTGGAACAAAATTTATTGGATAATTTAAACTTTTTTAACAAATAAAAAACTGAAAAGTGGGGCGTGCAATATTATTCGGCCCCCTTGCGTTAATACTTTGTATCGCCACCTTTTGCTCCAATTACAGCTGCAAGTCGCTTGGGGTATGTTTCTATCAGTTTTGCACATCGAGAGACTGACATTCTTGCCCAATCTTCCCTTCCTTGCAAAACAGCTCGAGCTCAGTGAGGTTGGATGGAGAGTGTTTGTGAACAGCAGTCTTCAGCTCTTTCCACAGATTCTCGATTGGATTCAGGTCTGCACTTTGACTTGGCCATTCTAACACCTGGATACGTTTATTTTTGAACCATTCCATTGTAGATTTGGCTTTATGTTTTGGATCATTGTCCTGTTGGAAGATAAATCTCCGTCCCAGTCTCAGGTCTTGTGCAGATACCAGCAGGTTTTCTTCCAGAATGTTCCTGTATTTGGCTGCATCCATCTTCCCGTCAATTTTAACCATCTTCCCTGTCCCTGCTGAAGAAAAGCAGGCCCAAACCATGATGCTGCCACCACCATGTTTGACAGTGGGGATGGTGTGTTCAGGGTGATGAGCTGTGTTGCTTTTACGCCAAACATATCGTTTTGCATTGTGGCCAAAAAGTTCAATTTTGGTTTCATCTGACCAGAGCACCTTCTTCCACATGTTTGGTGTGTCTCCCAGGTGGCTTGTGGCAAACTTTAAACGAGACTGTTTATGGATATCTTTGAGAAATGGCTTTCTTCTTGCCACTCTTCCATAAAGGCCAGATTTGTGCAGTGTACGACTGATTGTTGTCCTATGGACAGACTCTCCCACCTCAGCTGTAGATCTCTGCAGTTCATCCAGAGTGATCATGGGCCTCTTGGCTGCATCTCTGATCAGTTTTCTCCTTGTTTGAGAAGAAAGTTTGGAAGGACGGCCGGGTCTTGGTAGATTTGCAGTGGTCTGATGCTCCTTCCATTTCAATATGATGGCTTGCACAGTGCTCCTTGAGATGTTTAAAGCTTGGGAAATCTTTTTGTATCCAAATCCGGCTTTAAACTTCTCCACAACATTATCTCGGACCTGCCTGGTGTGTTCCTTGGTTTTCATAATGCTCTCTGCACTTTAAACAGAACCCCGAGACTATCACAAAGCAGGTGCATTTATACGGAGACTTGATTACACACATTTGGATTTTATTTATCATCATCGGTCATTTAGGACAACATTGGATCATTCAGAGATCCTCACTGAACTTCTGGAGTGAGTTTGCTGCACTGAAAGTAAAGGGGCCGAATAATATTGCACGCCCCACTTTTGTTTTTTATTTGTTAAAAAATAAATAAATGTTGTTCCACTTCACGATTGTGTCCCACTTGTTGTTGATTCTTGACAAAAAAATTAAATTTCATATCTTTATGTTTGAAGCCTGAAATGTGGCAAAAGGTTGCAAGATTCAAGGGGGCCGAATACTTTTGCAAGGCACTGTACATAACACAATAAAACAGAATTGTTGTGGAACTCAAAATGTTGACTGGACAGTTATTATTAAATCATTAGTAACATCAAATATTTCACAATACACCAAAGTATATCAGTAGCCGTGTCCGTAAGTCTTTCCGATAGTTTTCCCCTGACCTTTTTATTGCAATAATATGATGAAAACCTGAAATTATGGCTTTTAGTTTTGGCCACCCCAAGATTTTAAGTGGCCCCATCTGGCCACCCCTATAAAACATTTCTGGAGGCGCCACTGCCCATATTTCTAATTTCTGAAAGGTGGCAACCCTATCAGGTCGGAAACAATATTTTGCCGGACTTCGTTGTAAATATCCAGGAAGACAGTCTTTGTGAAATATGTACGTGAGGGGATAGCGTATCAGCAAACCCAAAATGCTGCTACACAGCTGATCTGTATGATGCTAAAGCCGCCTCCTCAAACTTCTGTCTTTCCTCGCTAGCCATTATTGTTACCTCAGCCACAAACAAATGCAGTGTGCTTCACTCCGCCCTCCACGCAGTTTGGGGGAGGAGAGGAGGAGTGCTGCTCACGGGGAGGAGCTCAGAGTTTTTCAAGGCACAGCCCTCAGTTTTCGATGCACCCTGGGCATATTAGCAAGCGCACGCAAGAAAATATTCGGAAAATACATTTTGGGAGCTTTTCATTTGCATCGAATATTTTGGCGTATTGAATCGAAGAGGGCGTATTGGACGGTTCAATATAAAACCGAGAATTGTTGCATCGGATGGGGGATACCCAGGACTTGAATTTATTTAGTCATCTTTGTTGCTTCGTTTGCTGTTTCTGATTGTGTATCATATTGCCTCTGCAAAGCCCTTTGAGACAACATTTTTGTGATCTAGGGCTATACAAATAAAATTGAACTGAATTGAATTGAATCCTTAGTTACAACCCACTTCTGCATCCAATGTATTGAATTGGGAGGGCTTTTGATCGGGAGGGGCGAATAAACAAATTCATCCGCCACTCCCTGTCAAAATGAATTGGATGTCTTGCGCTGTCCCAGGCTGCCACAATCAATTGACTAATCAATTAGCTGTTGTTATGTTTTTGACCAAAACGCCCGCTCATCCATAATTCAATGACTTTTCAATCATATTTCCCGGTCAATCATAAATCAACTATTTGCCAACATTAGTTCATCAAGAATATAAAACAATGTTAACCCAACCATCGCCTGACATAATCTAGAACAACGTTGTTTCAACGTCACTTGACGTCGAAAATTTTGATGTCAACCATACTGATGATTTTGATGGAAAATCAACATTTATTCAATGTCGGTCTGCTATCTGGGTATTACAGTAGAAGATTTTGGTAGCAACTTGTTGGTTCCTTTTTATTTTATTTTTTTTTAGACATTGATACCTTTTTAAAACGACTTCTCGATTCTTGGCAGGAGCATATCGATGAACTTTTTATTTTATTTTTTTTAGTTATTGATACCTTTTTAAAACGACATCTCGATTCTTGGCAGGAGCATATTGATGAACTTTTTATTTCATTTTTTTTAGTCATTGATACCTTTTTAAAACGACATCTCGATTCTTGGCAGGAGCATATCGATAACCTTTTGGGATACAAAGCATCAAGATATATCACCATTTCGATATTTTGTCACACCCCTAATATATATAACATATTTTCTTCATTGTTTTTCCATTTTTATTGATTTCATAAAAAATAAAGGGGTGGGGGGACTATAAACATCCTCAGATTCTTGGACTATGAAACTTTTACATAAATTTTACCCCAAAAACATGAAGTCAATGCACGTGATTTACTTTCACAGGCCGAACAAATCGATACCCTTGATGCACAGTATGTGGCCTGCATAGACGGAAGGTTTTGCAGCCATCTCCTTCAGGTCAGGAGAGGAAAGTTCAAAATAACGCCAATTTCTCATTTCATTTCAAGCAATATGCTCGGATTGTCACTTTAATTAAAATAGCAATCACATAAAGCAGTAAATCCAATTTCCTTAGGGACAAATAATGATGCACATAGTGAAGAACACCCAGGGGTATAAATTAACGAATGCTAATGACAGAGGATTTCCATTTCCAGTTTGCTCAAAACACTGAAAGGCTGTGCTGCAATGGGACCAAAACATTACAGAAGGTTGTTGTCTTCGCCCAATCTCAGGGATCCAAGAATACCGCGGTGGCGCACTTCTTCTCCGCAAGCAGCTCTCCCAGAAAAATGACATATTCCCCAGACGGGAAGACCAAATACTCTCCAAAAGAGATCGGAGAAAGACGATATCACCCCGTTTTGATCGATTTAACAGTTGTGTTTCAATACATACCTTGAAAAATATTACCACCTTGTGGCGCCAGCATTGGCAAGCAGAGAGGAAGGACAGAAGACAGTTTTTGAGACTGAGTGGGACTTAAAGTGGACTTGTAAAGCCATGGTGACAAAGGTCAGATAACAGTCACAAGCGTGGATTCACTCACATGCATGCCAATTTAATTACATACATGCATACATACTGGACATGGAACAAGGGTATTCATTTGCATGAAAACCAGAGATGAGGGTACTTCAATCTTAGAATGGATTCATCGATGGAGTTTTTTTAACTGCCAAATTAAAATATGATGACCGGTTTACCCCAAATTTGGTACGGTAAGAGAAGATCCATATGCAAAGCACCATGCAGGTGTTAGTATGATCTTACTTGTGACAGATCATGAGAAATTATTTATTGCTCACTGTTATTGGATACCAGAGTTGTCTTAAATAGCTAAATTTTGAAATATCAATACTTTTTGTACAAAGAGGAACTCTGGAATCCGTAATCTGTAGGATTGATGCTCTGACTTTATATGTTTTTTTTTAAAGCCCGACGATCAACTTTGTGTAGCAGCAATCACTTGATGTTTCACAGTTCTCACCATAGCCATTTTTCAGATTACCTCGTTTGTTAGCATCATGCATTTTTCTGGAGCACCATTATAACCTTTAATCATGCATACTCATATTTTGCCTCTTCTTACTTTTTCACAAGCAGTAGGCCAGTAATTGTTAAAGAGGCACTCTATACTTAGTTTCCAATATTTTGAACATACAGTGGGGAAAACAAGTATTTGATACACTGTCGATTTTGCTGGTTTTCCCACTTGCAAAGCATGTAGAGGTCTGTAATTTGTATCATAAGTTCTCTTCAACTGTGAGTGACGGAATCTACTACAAAAAAAAACAGAAAATCACGTTGTATGATTTTTAAATAATAAATTTGCATTTAACTGCATGAAATAAGTATTTGATACATCACAAAAGTCGAACTTAATATTTGGTACAGAAACCTTTGTTTGCTATTACAGATACCAAATGTTTCCTGTAGTCCTTGACAAGGTTTGCACACACTGCAGCAGGGATTTTGGCCCACTCCTCCATGCAGATCTTCTCCAGAGCCTTCAGGTTTCGGGGCTGCTGCCGGGCAACGCGGACTTTCAGCTCCCTCCATAGATTTTCTATCAGGTTCAGATCTGGTGACTGGCTAGGCCACTCCAGGACCTTAAGATGCTTCTTACGGAGCCACTCTTTAGTTGCTTTGGCTGTGTGCTTTGGGTCGTTGTCATGCTGGAAGACCCAGCCACGACTCACCTTCAGGGCTCTCACTGAAGGAAGGAGGTTGTCAGCCAAGATCTGGCGATACATAGCCCCATCCATCCTCCCCTCAATACGGTGCAGTCGTCCTGTACCCTTGGCAGAGAAGCAGCCCAAAAAATTGATGTTTCCTCTTCCATGTTTCACGGTTGGGATGGTGTTCCTGAGGTTGTACTCATCCTTCTTTTTCCTCCAAACACGACGAGCCGAGTTTAGACCAAAAAGTTCCATTTTGGTCTCATCCGACCACATGACCTTTTCCCATTGCTCCTCTGGATCATCCAGATGGTCAGTGGCAACTTCAGACGTGTCGGGACTTGCACTGGCTTCAGCAGCGGAACCTTGCGTGCGCTGTATGATTTTAATCCATGACGACGTAATGTGTTTCCGATGGTTTTCTTCGAGACTGTGGTTCCAGCTCTCTTCAGGTCATTGACCAGGTCCTGCGGTGTAGTTCTGGGCTGAGCCCTCACCTTCCTCATGATCAGTGATGCCCCACGAGGTGAGATCTTGCATGGAGCCCCAGAAAGAGGCAGATTGACCGTCAACTTGAACTTCTTCCATTTTCTAATAATCGCTTCAACAGTTGTTACCTTCTCACCAAGCTGCTTGCTTATTTTCCTGTAGCCCATCCCAGCCTTGTGCAGGTCTATTATTTTATACCTGATGTCCTTACACAGCTCTTTGGTCTTGGCCATTGTGGAGAGGTTGGAGTTTGTTTGTTTGAGCATGTGAACAGGTGTCTTTTATACAGGTAACAAGTTCAAACAGGTTCAGGTACTTCCGGTAATGAGTGGAGAACAGGAGGGGTTCTTAAAAAAGAACTAAGAGCCGAAATATGTACTAGTTGGTAATGTATCAAATACTTATTTCATGCAGTTAAATAGAAATTTATTATTTAAAAATTGTACAATGTGATTTTCTGGATTTTTGTATTTGATTCCGTCCTTCACAGTTGAAGAGAACTTAAGATACAAATTACAGACCTCTACATGGCTTGCAAGTGGGAAAACCAGCAAAATCGGCAGTGTATCAAATACTTGCTCTCCCCACTGTAGGTCGAAATGGAAGTGTGCCCTTAGTTAAAGTGTGTGTGAGTGTTTATTGCAAGATTGCAATCACATTTGGAAGTTAAATCCTTGCATCTGCAGGAGCATTTAAAATTGTCTGAAGTCCTTTCTCACATTTCAGAAATATCTGCAAATACCCTCCCTCTTCGTTCATCTTTCTCACCCACTAATATCAGGAGGGCTGAGCCATTTGGAAGCTGACACTTCCTGGATACTGTATACAAATAATACATTATTTAAATCTATACACGGGCAATTGCTGTGGTTTAGTGTATTACTCTCGTCGCACGACTAGTTTCTGTCTTTGTCACTTTCCCCCGCTCACGACCTCCAACAAACAACGTGCAAGACACCATTGCCGGCTTGTTCGCCACCAAAGGTCATCCTCCTCATCTTGTCCGCAATCGACTTTAACCGCCCTTCCATTTTGCTACAGTCTCCGCCATTTACCAGAGGAGAGGAACCACTGCCAGCTTGTTTGCAGCTAAAAGTCGGTCTCCTCTTAAGATTCTCGCGACGGTTTTTCTCCGCAACACTCTTCAACATCTCGCCAGCCAAGAGGCACTTCCGCCGGCTTATTCGCTGCCAAAAGTCGGCTTCCTCGTCTGATCGGCTCCCTATCTCCAGTGCGTTATCACCCGACACTTGCAAGACGATTGTGAATTCCATGCACCGTGTAAGTGTGTTGGCATCAAAAAAAAGAATGTTTAATCTGAGTAGAAAGGAATTTGTAACTTCAATTGAAAATTTTGTTACAATTTTCAAACAGTCGGGCTTGGTGTCATTATTTAGAAAATTCTATTTCGCATCTCTATGCTGTGAAAGTCACCACACGCATTGTCAAAGCCAATGAGCTTCCGACCGACACACCTACTTCACCGGCGGCCAGAGCAAAGAGGAGCCAGAAAAAGACCAACCAAAATTGCTTAGAAAATGATGGAACCTTCAATGCATGTTGTCGTGCAAACCTGGTAAAATGGTATCCATACTAGGCCTGTCGCGATAACAATTTATCTAATAAATTATTGCCATAGGCGATACAAAGCTCACGATAACGATGATCTGACGATATGGCGATACAACGATTATCGATACATTGGTCAGTAAATCATTCTAGGATATTCTACAAACAACTAATAAACAGAAAAACAAGCTTCTGCTGTGAATTGGAATAAGTTTATTACTAGTAGACGTCCAATCCATTTGAATTGGGAGGGTGGCAGAGAATGAACGTTCGTTCATTCGCTGCTATCCCTCCCACTTCAAACGGATTGAACATCTATGGCCGTCAGTGGCAGCCAATGCCAGGCAATGAGGTCATTTTGGGCCATTTAAGTTCATTTACCTGTTGATTTTCAGTCACTTCCTGTTGATTTTGGGGTATTTTATGGGTCACTTCCTGTTTATTTTGAGTTACAGAACAGGAAGTTACCTGGGAATCGCCCAAATGAATAGGCAGTGACTCAAACTCATCAGGAAATGACCTGTAAATGCCCTGAAAATCGGACAGAATGACTGAACGCTCTGGTTTTGAATGAACGAACGTTCCCAGTCTAAATGGATTGGGCGTTAAGCACCGTCAATGCAGCCTTAGAGTTTAGCTTAGAGATTTTGGTAGCAAATTGTTGGTTCATTTTATTTATTTTTTTTTACATCGACACCTTTTTAAAACGATATTTCGATTCTTGGCAGGAGCATATCGATAACCTTTTGGGATACAAAGTATCACGATACATCACCATTTCGATATATTGTCACACCCCTACTCTTAAGTAAACGACAACAATATTAATACCGCACAGAAACACAGAATAAATAAAATGTGTTTTTCAAGAAAAAAAAAATACAATTGCAGTTAATAACTTAAGCATTTAGGCAAATGAAAACTTTTCCCCTCAAAGCTTGCTATGCAACGATACAGTTAAGTCACGGTTCGGTACGATTTTCGATACGGGGGACACGAGTTTCGATCCGATGCAATACATTTAATGCTCTGAAAAAAAAAATAACAACTGTATTTTTTTCTTTTTTCTTCTTTTTTTGCAAACGAGCAAAAATTAAATTGCCATCATATAAACATGCATTTTAGTGCATAATATCTATGTGCTTACTTCTTACTGATCTGAAGAAATTTAGTATAAAAGTGCTGAGAACAATCTTTACTGTTTGTAAAGTGAGGCGTGGCACACTGTTGATTGCTACAGCTCTCTTAGCAGCTAGGTTTACTACATGAGCAAGACATCCTATTTGTGGTCCGAATCCATCTGTGTCATGTACTGAATTAATAATATTTGCAGCATTATTTATAGTAACTGGTATGGATTGATTTGGCCTTCTTAACTTCCATTCAGTCATGGCGGTTTATAATTCATCGATGTAGTATATGGACTACGTGTCCCATAATCACTCTGGGCTCACGTAGCCAATGGCATGGGCCGTAGCACATCTAGTTTGCTATTTCATGATATCTAGTGTGTGCGCGCATTAAAAAAGTTAGCAAACGACACAGAAGTCACATCTGCTCATTACTGCACAACACCAGCATATGACAATCGACTTTCATAAACAGGACGAGTTTGATGCACAGCGCTCTTAATTTGCCACTCAAATATCCGGTGTTGTGCCGAAAAATAGCCGCCCCGCGTGAATGTAAATGGTGTTATATAGCGCTTTTCCACCTTAATGTCCCCCCTGACGGGAGAGCCCACACATCAACAACACCGGCACGCCAGAGATGGTCCGCAGTCAATCTGGAGCACTGACGCGGCCGGTATACGTTGAACAATAGGATATAATGGGAATGATTGGCTCCGGCGCTATTTTTTGCCGGACCTGGAACGAAGATGCATTTTGCGCAGTTGCTAACAAGGAATCCAAACTTTTAACAGCATGTCTGCCGCACGCGCGCACGTGCACGCGAGGCGATAAATCGCAGCGGAAAAATGACCACCTTCATTTTTATTTATCGTGTGATAAATGGAATTATTGCATATTGCGACAGGCTTAATCCATACTATGAAAAATCATGTCAAAAAAAGGAGTCAAGTACACCTTTAACCCAGTGGCTGGCACTGGCTGCCATTGACGGTGATAGATAAACTCTGAATATCACAGCCGAAGGATGATTGGATGCCACATGATTTGACATCTATCACTGGATTGTATAGTCATTAAGGGTCTTAACAGTACATGTATTTGTATTGAACCGTTTCGGTACGTGGTGCTCGGTTCGAAACTGAGGCGTACCGAACGAGTTTCTGACGTAATGTAACCCTTACTTTTCAAGGCTGTGAGTCGATCGGGTTACAGTTTCTTTGTGTAGATTATATTTACTCCGTCTTCTCTACTATAATGAGGACCAACACGGTACGACAGTATAACCCAGAAACGTCAACGGCGCGACAACGTGGCCGCCGAGAGAACGCAGTGAAAAGCGGGCGTTAAAGTCAATCAGCCATGCACACCAGTCGCAGTGCGGCCGCGTGTTAGACGCGTCCGAGAAGCGGCTCAACACGACGCACGCGAAAAGAACGGCAGAGTTTATTATTTGACGCGAGACGCGACCCTCCTGCGTCAATACTACTACCGGTAGCTAGAATCGGGCAGACTGGAAGTCACTCGTGTAAAAATACAGTGGATCTGGTCGATTTTCAAACCAATATCCAATCGTAATCCACTTTTTGAGTCCATCAGATCTCTTGAGTGGTAGATCAGGGCACAGTTGACTTGTCTTTGTTGATTTACTGCTGTTTTCTCTGCTATAATAATAACCAACACGGCCCCACGTTCAATACAAAACCCTCTTACCACAACAAAACAAGTAGGAACTAATATTCACATAGGAACTAAAGTTATACAACATAAAATATACAATATAAATGAATACTACATCACATTTGTAAAATATAAACACATAACAAAATAAATAATAGCCCATTTAAATAAAATTGAAATGAGCTAAAACACCTGTAATTTAATAATAAGAATAATACACACATCCTGCTTACACAATTAAATTTATTAATTTCTGTGTGGCGCTTTTACTTGAGAAAATCCACCAATAAAGCTTTTGAAAACCGTTCATAAGGAAAAAAAATGATTCATTGAGGCATTTCATTTGTAAACTACATGTTAAAATCTTTGTCTTTGGGATTGCTTTTCCCTTCAGCACAGGACTTCTTTTTTCTTCTTTCTTTCAGAAAGAAAGCTGACCAATACGCGGGGTCTGAAAGGCAAATTGTTGCTGGATTATCTTTAAATACCCACTACTTTTTGAGCAGAATTCTAGCTTTGTATAGGCTAATGTTCCTATTGTTGAAAGCACAAAGGTGTGTAATAAACAACTAGCACATTTATATTTTGCATTTTGTTTTCTTACTGTACTGAAAATGAACCGAACCGTGACCTCAAAACCGAGGTACGTACCGAACCGAGATTTTTGTGTACCGTTACACCCCTCATAGTCATATTACACATACAGTACATAATGACCTGTAAACTGGTTCCAAAGATGCCAAGCATCCGACTGAATTATTCATAATGCTGTTCCTGGGGGAGGGCAGGGCAGGAGCGTCCAGCTCCATGTCTGCACCAGCAATCAATGCTGCAGGATCTGGGTGGAGCACAGTGGCTTTTAATAGCTCAATATTCCGTGGTGCATTGGATGGGAATTGTTGTATTATTCAAGTTTGAGCCCGACAAATAAGATTCAGGGACTGCTCAAATGTACAGTATGATTAAGGAGCCAAACCACATGCAAATTAATTGCATTAGTATCTGAGCGAATATTACCTGGGTTATATACCGGATCATGTCTTATGTATTATTTATGTATATTGGAAAGCTCTGTTATTCAAATAATCTGTGTGCACCATAATATCACAAATCATTATATCATGAAAAGGCTTCTTGCTGCACATTACTCATGAAATGCACTGTAAAACCTTTCACTGTATAAAATACAGTATTACACTAGCAGCAGTGATCTAGCTATTTACTGCATTTTTTTTTTTAAAGTGCCATACTTTCTTATCTGTAATTAAAGTATTATACTGGCAGCAGTGATACAGCAGATGACTATTTTTTGAAACATTTTGCTGTATTTATATGACAGTATTTTACACTGTTCATTTGAATTACAGTATACAGTGGTATGAAAAAGTATCTCAACTACGGTTGTTCCGATCATGTTTTTTTTCTCCCGATCCGATCGTTTTAGTTTGAGTATCTGCCGATCCCTATATTTCCCGATCCGATTGCTTTTTTTTGCCCCCGATTCAATTCCAATCATTCCCGATAGTTTTTCCCGATCATATACATTTTGGCAATGCATTAAGAAAAAAATGAATAAAACTCGGACGAATATATACATTCAACATACAGTACATAAGTACTGTATTTGTTTATTATGACAATAAATCCTCAAGATGGCATTTACATTATTAACATTCTTTCTGTGAGAGGGATCCACGGATAGAAAGACTTGTGACTTTGTATATTGTGACTAAATATTGCCATCTAGTGTATTTGTTGAGCTTTCAGTAAATGATACTGTAGCCATGCCCAAATGCATGATGGGAAGTAGGGCTGGGCGATATGGCCTTAAACATGTATCACGATAAATTGAGCAGATTTATCTCGATAACGATAAATGACGATAAATTCGCCCAAGCGGACTGTTATATAATTTGAAAATCTGAATCAATGCATGAAATACAGATTAACTATTTCTTGATTTATTTACCAGCATTCAATTTGATATACTGTATTTAACAATTGTACATGCAGTCTAAACATTAAATTTATAAAAATTAGGGCTTTCAAAATTATCGCGTTAACTGGCGTTATTTTTTTTAATTAATCACGTTAAAATATTTGACGCAATTAACGCACTTGCCCAGCTCAGACATATTTAAATGTCACTAGAGTGAAAGGCCCACCTGTTAATTGTGTTTTGCGGAGTTTTGCTGCCCTCTGCTGGCGTTTGGGTGCGACTGATTTTATAGTGTAAGTAATTATTGCCATCAACAATGGCGGGCTACTAGTTTATTTTTTGATTGAAAATTTAACAAATTTTATTAAAACGAAAACATTAAGAGGGGTTTTAATATAAAATTTCTATAACTGATTTAGAACTGATTTATTGTTATAATAAACAAATACAGTCCTTATGTACCGCATGTTGAAAATATATATCCATCTTGCGTCTTATCTTTCCATTCCAACAATAATTTAGAGAAAAATATGGCATATTATATAGATGGTTTGAATTGCGATTAATTACGATTAATTAATTTTTAAGCTGTAATTAACTCGATTAAAAATTTTAATCGTTTGACAGCCCTAATAAAAATGTATTGTAAGCAATAAGAATTCAAGTATGAACATTTATAACAGCGTGTATGACTTGAACAATGTACATTGTCAAAATCAATATTCCTGTGCAAACATGTAATTGTAACACAAATGACTTGCAGCTTGAACAGTACACTTCAAAAAGACAACTTATTGTTAATGGCTGCTGTGATATAATTATTAAATACAAGTGTTTACTTTATGGTTTAAGGGTTTTTTCCCCCCCAGCGCATTTTTTCATAAATGCACGCACAATAAAAATAGCTGGGGCCATTTCTCGGTCATTATAAGTTTCGCCGTTGGATTGTACTTTATGCAGAATTCTTTACCATCACAAAAGCTATCAGAGGAATCACACACACAGACAGATACAAAATAACGCCACATAGTAATTGCTAGATGCAGTCCGTGCCCAATCCACTCATTAAGTTCATCCGTTTCGACAAGGTTAGAGCCTCTATCAGACTCCATAACGTTCATTTGTAGCGTTAGCCGCTAGCTAGCGTTAGCCTGGCTACCAGTAGAAAGCACTGAAAGCACCATCTCCGGAAATCGTGAGAACAAAAGAGGACAGCGGGTGAAAGCCCGTCTGGATGCCACCAAGAGTCTACTAAATGTCGGTTGAAAGTTTGGTGAACCTCCCTTAAGCCACACTCCATCACGTTTTGCTTGTAGCGTTAGCTGCTAGCGTTAGCTTACCGGGCTTTTGTTTGATTGGCTTCCTGATGATCACGTGACTCACTACGTAAGCACATTCACTGCTTTCTTAAAGGGGAATGAACATAGACGAACAACACAGAATCAAAGCGGGATGAAAAGACTATTTTCTTGTTTAATTAATTTACCGAATTTACCGACATGGTCAAAATTACGTCGGTCATCGTTAAGAATTTCGGTGACGGTAAATTTTCGGTTTACCGCCCTGCTCTAATGGGAAGTGGAACCATGACTGTGCGTAGTGCTACCAATTGATATATCTTCTCTGCATTGGGAAATAACAAGGTGTTAGAAAAAAGATCAATTGCTACCTTGCTTCCCCACATTGCTTCCCATGATATTGCTAATCGTAGGGAGAGGGATTGTAAGGCTTTAGCCATGAAAAAAGGCTCCAAAGGCTCCCAAAATTCAATCTACTCATTATACACTGCCTTATATCTCTCTATATAAGTAAAACGGCGCCATTGAAGATTGAGCGCAACAATGCGTGAGTGGGTCGTGCAGCGCATGCATTAATTGCGTCAAATATTTTAACGTGATACATTTTTTTAAAAATTAATTACCGTTATAGGGATGAATTTAATAACCCTACCTTAAGCCTAAACTAAAGACTCTGGATGAGTGTAACATATTATGTTTGTAACGTGAAATACAATTAGAAAACGATTTAATTTAAAAAAAAAATATATATATATATATATATATATACATTAAAAAAAAGGCATGGCCGATATTTTTTTGCCGATTCCGATACTTTGAAAATGACGTGATCGGACGACATCTCTAATCTCAACCTATTGAAATTTCTCACATTTCTGCATAAAATCAACATCAAATGTGATCTGATCTTTGTCAAAATCACACGGATGAAAGAACAGCGTCTGCTTTAACTAAAACCACCCAAACATTTATAGGTTTTCATGTTTTAATGAGGATAGCATGCGAACAATGACAGAAAGGGGAAAAATAAGTTAGTGAACCCTCTGCCTAAGGAGGCATAACAAGCAATTGAAACCTATTTTTACCAAACAATTTAAGTCACCGAAACCATACAACTTGACAGGTATGTACTACGTTGGTTGAATGACGCGAGAAAAGTCAGAGACACGAAGAGACAAGGGCAGGAGTGGAAAGGAGGGAAGAGTGTTGTGACGCTCTTGCAAACGCGATGCTAGGCTAGGTGGCTCCAATATCTCCTGACAGTAGCCGACAGCCTACAATGTACGCCCACTTGATGCTATGCTAGATATCGCATGCATATAGAACTAGATTTGAAATGACAGACTCGGCAGCGTTAGTAAACAGCCGCCATCTTAAAGCAGTAGACTTCTAAGAAAGGCTCTGTTGTAGTGAACCTTCCCAGCGAACCTAAAAAACTTTTTATCTAAAATACTCCTAAATCAGCAAAATCTTGACTTGAATCTATCTTTAAATGATGAAACAGTTTTAAAACTTTCACATGTCGAAAGTAGACAGAAGGGAACTAATGCAAAAACGGGAGCAATTTTAACAACTTTAACGGTTGATTCACAACATTAAATGACTTCCAAACATAGCAAAAGTTGCTATGTTTTTTTGGGGGGGAATGGGAAAAAAAAAAAAAAATGAAAGGTAACACCAGTTGCTTTGTCAAGTAACTAATTACTCTTTCATTCAGGTAACTGAATTACTAACTCAATTACTTTTTGGGAGAAGTAATTTGTAACTGTAACTAACACTGGTCATAAAGATGCAGTCTGCAGAATGAAAAGTGACGAAAGCAGAGATTTTATTTAGCCAATTTGTTGCCGAACACAATTTGCCTATTGCTGATCACGTCTCAGAATTAGCAAAAAAAAAAAAGTACCCTGACTCAAAGATTGCATCGGTAAGTTCATTTTATCAATTGACCTTTTTAATTTATAATCGGACACACTAACGAACTACCTTCAAGCCAAACTGAAATGCGAGATGAAGTGCCATGAAGGGCAGCCATTAAAAGACATGATAGAAATTGCCAAAAGTGCTACATACAATTATAACAAAAGTCACTGTTAAATTTTAGTAATCATAATGTAGCTGAAGATATTGATTGTTCTTTGATTGCACCAGGTTACATGTGAAAATATTACCAATAAATTCATATTATTTTGAAAATTGAGTTATTTTTGTTTCATATTGCACGCAATATAAAACGTAAGATGAGTCACCAATTTGTAAGGGCATACGTCACTATTTGTAAAATTGCCAATGGCCTCGGGTTGACAGGTATGGTTGTGTGCCCAATCACTGACAAGTAGTTTAAAGCTGCCCTGCCCACTATAAAACATAAACCTGGTAAGAAATGTCTTGATGAGAAGTATTGTCTGATGTGCATCATGGCTCGGTCAAAAGAGCTGTCTGCGATCGAGGATTCTTGATTTGAATAAAACTGGGAAAGGTTACAAAACCATCTCCAAGAGTCTGGATGTTCATCAATAGACAGTTAGAGAAGTTGTCTACAAATGGAGAGAGTTTGGCTCCGTTGCTTCTCTCCCAAAGAGTGGCCGTCCACTAAAGATGACACCAAGAGTTTCGCGCAGAATACTCAGGGAGGTAAAGAAAAAAAAGAACCCTAAAGTGTCTGCTAAAGACTTACAGAAATCACTGGCACAGTCCAATATCTCTGTGCACACATCAACTATATGTAAAACTATCGCTAAGAATGGTGTTCATGGGAGGACTCCACGGAGGAAGCCACTGCTGTCTAAAAAAAACATTGTTGCTCGTTTAATAAACACTCCACAGAAATGTTGGCAAAATATTTTGTGGACTGATGAAACCAAATTTGAATTGTTAGGGAGTAACACACAATCTCATTTGTGGGGGGAAAATGAAAAAGCTCACCAACATCAACACCTCGTCCCCACGGTGAAGCATGGTGGAGGGAGCATCATGATTTGGGGCTGTTTTGCTGCCTCAGGGCCTGGACAACTTGCAATCATTAATGGAAGACTGAACTCAAAAGTTTATTAGGATGTTTTGCAGGTAAACCTGAGGTCGTCCGTCAGACAGTTGAAGCTAAAAAGAGGATGGATGCTCCCCCTTCTGTCATTGTTTGCATACTATCCTCATTAAAATATGAAAAATTATAAATGTTTGGGTGGTTTTACTTAAAGCAGACACTATTTTTTCATCTTTGTTTTTGACAAAGATCAGATCACATTTGATGGTGATTTTATGCAGAAATGTGAGAAATTCCAAAAGTTTCAGATACTTTTCCATACCACTGTATTACTGTTCAAATTTGAAATTTACAGCAAAGGCTTGCATAAGCCCCTTTCACATTGGCCAAAACACCGTTAAAATCCCGGGATTTAAACGGGCAGCCCTTGTATGTGAAAGCAATTTCCCGGGTCGACTGACACAGAGATTACGCGGACATTTCACGGGTCGCGTCTTTGTATAATGTCCAGGAAAGTCCCGGGACGAGGCGTATGTGAAAGGAAGCGTTAAATTCCCGGGTCACAGCATGATGGCTGATGACGTAAATATCATGGTGGGCCGATTGTCACTTCCTCTTTCTTCGCAGTAAAACGAAAGGCGGTAAACAAACATTGAAATTATCAACATAGCAAGTTGGAAATAGCTAAATTAAACTGAAAATATAACAAAATTAAATTGCTACTGGATCGTAGAGCTGAGGAAGAGTCTATCGTCCATCTTTGGAAATGTGTGGTATATTTTGTTGCCAATGTTATGGTCCAAAACTGCAGAAAAAAGGTTGTACTTTCAAATACCAGCACAACATAGGGGTTTCAAAACAAGGGCGACAGAGGTGTCGAGTGGCGCCCAGCAAGTTCATATCTCGGCACCCTTTCTTTTGGATTGCCTGGGCTTAAATACAGTCCCGCTGAGCTTGAATTGCCTGCAGTTACGTTGTCGGTAACGCTCCCACAAACGGCTCTGTAAAAAACACCATTTGACCAACACTGTGACAGCCGATCTCGACCACAAATGACGTAATGCCCGGATTATACAATCGTGCCAGCAGCTCTCCCCGCACAGAGAGCGCCAGTGGACAACACAGTCTGTGAAAGTGTCCAACCCGCGTCATTCCCGGGATATATCTAAATGCATGAAAGCAATGAGTAAATACTGCGTCACCTTACACAGGAATTTACCGGGATATGTTTGTGAAAGGGGCTATAGTGTTATAGACATTAACCCCTTGATGCCTGAATTTATATTTAACAGATATACATCAAACATTTAAGGAATACATATATAAAAATAATAAATAAATAATTAATTAAAATAAATAGATAAATAAATTGAAAATGAAATTGGAAAAATACAGGTAAAATGAATTATTTATTTTTTCATATGTTCAAAAAAAATTTTTCCTTTGGTTTTTTGAATATATTTTTATTTTAAATAAATGTTTTTTTGGTTTTGATTTTTTTTAAATTTAGGATTTACTATTTTTCAGTTGTATTGGTCAAATTTAGTTTTCCCTACATATTAGAGCAGGGCGGTAAACCGAAAATTTACCGGTACCGAAATTCTTTACGATGACCGACGTCATTTTGACCATGACGGTAAAGTCGGTAATTTAATAAAACAAGAAAGTATAGTCTTTTCATCCCGCTTTGACTCTGTGTTGTTCGGCTATGTTTATTCCCCTTTAAGAAAGCAGACAGTGTGCTTACGTATGGAGTCACGTGGTTATCAGGAAGCCAAAAAACGAGCCCGGTAAGCTAACGCTAGCGGCTAACGCTACAAGCAAACGTGATGGAGTGTTGCTTAAGGGAGGTTCGCCAGACTTTCACCCGACATTAAATAGACTCTTGGCAGCACCCAGACGGGCCTTCACCCGCTGTCCTCCCTTGTTCTCACGATTTCCAAAGAGGATGCTTTCAATGCTTTCTACTGGTAGCCAAGCCACAGGCTAACGCTAGTGGCTAACGCTAGCGGTTAACGCTACAAATGAAAGTGATGGAGTCGGTTAGTGGCTCTAAACTTGTCGAAACAGCTGAACTTAATGGGTGGATTGGTCTCGGACTGCATCTAGCAATTAAGCTGCGTTCCAGAAAAGTGGGATGTCTGATTTTTCCGAAGTAGGAAAATATCATTGGAACGCTAGTGTTGTATCGGTCGCGAACGATTCGTTCTTTTTGAACGAATTGTTTGGGTGAACGAGACCGAACTAATCACCATCTGCACTGATTCGTTCTATGAAGTTAGGGCTTGTTCGCTGCATGGGAGGGCGTTGAGCAAGCGGCAGCGTCTTCTGACATCGCACACGACCAATCAGACGCCAGCCTCATCGCGGGCAGGGGAGGGAGCGGAAACAGAATCAGGGCGTCTGTCACTCACTTCCACGTGTAGCCAATAAGCAGCCAGCGTGCACGCAAGGGGGCAAGACTGAGTTATGTCACTTCCCGTTCAGTGACTCGGTCCTCCGGTTCCTGACCTAGCTTGCTGCTAACTTGACTTTCCAGTAATGCGGTGAACGAGTCAAAAAATGGAAGGAAATGACTGTCACATATTTGTTAATGTGGAGCCTATCAAATGCTGCTCAAACAGACAAAAACACCACACAAATCTAGCGAGCATGGTTTAGTGTACTACTTTTCTCAACAGACTCGGGACTACCTATGACTGACAACATACTATCAAATTTACAGTAGTTTAAAACATGGGTAGCTAAAAAAAAAAAAAAAACACGGGTAGCTACGAGGCAAGCAAAAGTGAGCTGCGGTCGCGTGACGGCAGTGAAGGGGGCAGAGAACTGTCACTATATGGAGGCTTCATGGATGCGATATTTACCTCATATGTGCACAGAAAAAAAGAATACTTAGTATGATCACCAAAATACTGATTTGCAATGAAACTGTATATACATGTCAATTTTTTCCCGACTGTTTTATTTATTTTTTTCGTGTCAGAGCGTGTCGGGTGTTGGTTGGTTTGACAAATTATGTCCATCCGTCCATCATGTGCTACTCAAGCGCCCAAAAACAACACACGCGGACACGGGAGATGTCGCAATATGTCTACATTTTTCTTAACAGACTAATGAGAGTAGAAAGGCAACATCGTAAAGAGCAAACAATTATTTCTCGTCAGCATTTGACGATCTGAGATGAGGGGACGACAGGGGAGCTGACCGGATTATTTTATTTGTTAATACCAGTGCAAAAATTCAATACGATCATCTTAATACTGATTTGCAATTAAACTGTCGAATATCAAAATGTAGTATTGTTTTTATTTCAGAGCAGCACATTTGACAACTAGCTATTTACACTTTAGTTTTAACAATAGTGACCTAAAATAATAGTGATGAGCATAAAAACTAAAATACAACAGAGCGAGAGGTAAATATGGTGTGTTGGTCGTTCCATATTTAGAAATTAAACTTTCGATTTATTTTTATTTTCGTGACAGGAAGCATGCCGCGTTGGCTGGTAGAAGCAGCATTGTACTGTATATGTGGTCAAGATCACGCTAAAGAAAGTCTGTGCACCTCCGACCCCAAACCCCCACTCCCCCCACAAAAGGAAAATGTTTAACCGTGTCCTAAATCGAAATGCACGCACGAGCCATGACTTTGATCCCACTGAACTAGGACAGACGACGCGGAAGTTCTCCCTCGCTTTTGCAGCAGCGGGAGGGAGACGAGGCTGTCTATGAAAGCAGAATGATATCGCCTGTCACTCATTTCTGAAACTACGACGAGTGGTCAATGAGGAGCCTGTGTGCAAGAGAGGGAGGGACCAAGCAATGTCACTTCCCGTTCAGTTATACTGCGAAGCGGTCTTTGGTGATTCGTTCGGCAACGTCACTTCCCGTTCACTAACCGAACGATTCATTTGGGCGGGGAGGGAGGTGAGGGGGGCGAACGATTCGTTGAACGATTTGTTTGAACGAATCTTTTTACTGAACGAACCGGAATGGATTCGTTTACTCAAGTGAACGACAGATCCCGTCACTGTGGAATGCCACTCGGACTGGGAGGTCCAAGTCGCGAAGTCGGAGAAAAAATAACTACCCCGACTTCCAAGTTGTTTCAATCTGACGTCACTGGACAAAATGGCGCTCATGAAAACGTATTGAATGATAACACAATAATGAAGTAAATCAAGTTTATTTGAGACGCCATGTATTTTTTTTCTCATACAGTGAATTATCTTTGTTGTGCTATGTTTTTATATTGACGATCAGCAAAGGATGTAACTAAAAAAAGGCATTTTACAGTGTGGGCTATAACGCAGCCGTCGTTTTTCCTCTACTATTTGGTCGCTTATAGGAAGGCAGGTTCGCTGGAGGTCAAAATGTCTTTGGATGGCCAAAATAAAAAACACCTAATCGCGATCAGCCATCTTTGTTGTTTACATTTGCTTGGAACGCTTTGAGGTCGGAACTGGTACCGTCCGAGTGGGATAAATTCGACTTCCCACTTCTCTGGAATGCAGCATTAGTTTATCACGTTATTGTTTATCTCTTGTCTGTGTGTGATTTCTCTGATAGCTTTTGTGATGGTAAAGCATTCAGCATAAAGTACAATCTAACAGTGAAAATTATAATATAACTGTTCAATGGCCCCAGCTATTTTTCTGTATGTGTTTAGTTCTGTGTCATTAGATCAATGCAGCTTTAATGTGTGTGTGTACTGTATATGTATTAAAAAATGCACTGGGAAAAAAAAACCTGAAACCTTGCAGTAAACACTTGTGTTGAGTAATTATGTCACAGCAGCCATTAACAATAAGTTGTCTTTTTGAAGTGTACTGTTCAAACTGTAAGTAATTTGTGTTACAATGACATGTTTGCACAGGCATATTGATTTTGACAATGTACATTGTTCAAGCCATACAAGCTGTTTTACATGCTCATACTTGAATTCTTATTGTTTACAATAAATCTTTGTATACTCAATGTTTAGACTGCATGTACAATTGTTAAATATATTAAATTGAAAGCTGGTAAATAAATTTACAAGAAACGGTTAATCTGTATTTCATGCATTGATTCAGATTTTCAAATTATATAACAGTCTGCTTGGGTGAATTTATCGTCATTTATCGTTATCGAGGTAAATCTGCTCAATTTATCGTGATACGTGCTTAAGGCCATATCGCCCAGCCCTACTATATATATATATTCGTTTTATTAATTATTATTATTATTTTAACTCATTTATGTATTCCCCTGATGCTTTTTTTAAGTATATTTGTTAAATGTAAATCCAGGCATCAAGGGGTGAATGATAACTATTACCACCTCTTGAAGTTAGTGTATCGTCATGCATCATGAAGTTGTTAAGTGCAAAATGGCATAAATTTGGACATTAGACAGCAACAAATCAATATTGAATGCTGACGTATCAATACTGTACCGTGACAGATAGCAATGCAATATATTAAATTATCGATATTTATTCCCACTCCCCATTCATCGTTCTCTGCTAAATTTGCCGAAATAATCCGCAACTACTTCAAAAATATCATTCCTTTACAGTACAGACCTGAAAGCTTTATGTATTTCTTCTGGTTTAGATTGTATTTTTGAGACAAAAACAGCCACAGCTTTTACCCAAACATGCAGAAACACAACTGCGTACCTGTGGTTGTTTGTATCGGTCTCCATTCTGTTATTTCCATGTGTCTATTTTTTGATGTGTTATTGTTAGTGAGGGAAAACATGATAACAACTTGAAAACTTGATAGCAAATTTATCTAATTATAGTGCTAAGCATTTTTTTTTCTTGCTTGAAAGAATTTTTCTTCATGTTTCCTGAATAGGATACTGTCATAATTGCATGACCTGTGTAATATGGTCTGTTTTCCAAAGATAGGATATATAATCATGTATAAATATATATATTAATTAATTGCTGTTCTCTTACTGTATCCAGGCTTGTTCACAAAGTGCCTATTCTCCTTTCTGTGAAGATTTGAACTCTCCTCCTCAAAGAAGGGGGACATAGGAATGCATTGTTTACACCTTTGCATTTTTCAACCGAGTATGATTCCAACCTCCTTGAAGTTGGGTCTCCAGATGCAAATTTATAGAAAAATTATGTAATTCGTTTGTGCTAAAAAAATTTCGTTTGTGCTATCATTTTTGAGATATTAACAACTCTTTTATATGTCAATCTGAGGTCAACCAGTCCCCCATTTGGAATAAAAATGTTTATAAATGGAATCAGTCGTTTGTGCTACGTTTGTGCTCGCACGTGCTGTAAAAATTTTCGTTTGTGCTGCTATCATTTTTGAGATATTGAGATATTAATTTTGAGTGATGACGTCACGCAGCACCCAATTTATTGCAAAATGGACCTAAAATGGTGCCATTCGTTTATGCTACGTTTGTGCTCTGTTATTGGGAGAGTTGGGTACGCTCAATCAGCCGCTGGAGTTAGGAAACAGAAGGGCTGCAAGTGACGTAATCACTCGAAATTAATATCTCAATATCTAAAAAAAGATAGCAGCTAAAATGAAAATTTTTACAGCACAAACGAGCGAAATTAATATCTCAACCCCCCCCCCCTCCCATTTACTGCAAAATGGACCCAAAGGTGTGACATTCATTTGTGCTATTTATAAGCTAGTTGTTGTAACACCCCTGTTGTTGATTTGGTACGCTCTGTCAGCCGCAAGAGTTATGAGACGTAAAGTCGTGACTGACGAAATTTTTCACAAACGAGCTAAATTAATACCCCAAGCCCGCCATTTACTGCAAAATGGACTCGAAGGGGTGCCATTCGTTTGTGCTACGTTCAAGCTAGTTGTTGTGACAAAAATGCTATTAAGTTGGTACGCTCCATCAGCCGCTAGAGGTTAGGAGAAGGAAAAGTTGTGAGTGACGCAATCACTCGAAATAATATCTCAATATCTATAAAACAATAACAGCACAAACGTAGCATAAATGAATGGCAACATTTCGGGTCCATTTTGCAACAAATGGGGCGCTGCGTGACATTCATCATTTGAATTTAATATGTCAATATCTCAAAAATGATAGCAGCACAAACGAAAATTTTTACAGAACAAATGTAGCACAAACCGATTGACACCATTTTTAGCCATTTTTGATCAAATGGGGGCCTGGTTGACCTTAGATTGACCTATAAAAGAATTGTTAATATCCCAAAAACGATAGCAGCACAAACGAAAAAATTTTCAGCACTAACCTAGCACAAATGAATGATTTAAATTTCCTATAAATCTGAGTTTGATAGGGGGCCAACTTTACAGAGGTATAATTCCATGTTTCAGCCTGCTCATTTGCAGAGGAAATAGAAACTCTGCTCCGCTTGGCGTTTGAGGCCGTCCCCCAGAGAAGCCTTTTTCTCTTATTCCATCACTGACGGGGGCGAAGTTTACAATAGGACTTTCTAAAATGATTACTGTATTTTCCACACGAAAAGGCGCACCGAAAAGCCTTCAATTTTCTTAAAAGCAGACAGTGCACCTTCAAATCCGATGCACCTTATATATGGACCAATATTGGTTAATCATGGCATGACATTCCCTATAGCGCAGCAGCATCTAGTTCAGTGGTCTCCAACCCGGTCCTCAAAGACCCGCTGTGGGTCGTGGTTTTTGTTCCTGCCGATCCAGCACAGATAGTTGAACCGATTAGGTTTCTGCTAAAACGAGCAGCACCTAACTGCAATCAAATGATTGCACTTGTAAAACACCAGATTGGTGAAAAGGTGTTGTCATTTTTCTGGTTGGAATGAAATCCTGCACTCACAGCGGGCCTTTGAGGACCGGGTTGGAAACCACTGATCTAGTAGATATATAAATGCCAAATCCTACTACTATTACTACTACTGCATCTTAAAATGCAGTGTGCCCTATACATGAAAACGGTTTTAAAATAGGCCATTCATTGAAGGGGCGCCTTATAGTGCCTAAAATACGGAACTTTGTTCCACGTTTTGTTCGTAATTCTTCTTTAAATTTGTTATGAATTGTGTGTTGTCATCTCTCCATTTAGGAGAATTAAAAACTAGTAAAAACGAAAGGCTCTGGTTATCTTTGCATTGTATTTGTATTGAATTCTGGATTAGTTGCAGCTTCCTGATTGATTTTTAGAAAACCCTTGTATCGTGTTGAAATCTGCACACATTTTTGCTACCGGCTCAAATTTGATATGCGATTTAACTCAGCCCGAAAATACTGAACCTTTGCAGTAAATTGTTTTGAGGTCAGGATTGACCCATTTTCAAGGTATGTAAAAAGTACCATTGATTTTTGCATACCCAAACTTGAAAACGGGTCAGTTTAAATTTAATTTAAGATAATCTACTTAAAATGAATTCATGATGAAGAAGACGTGACTTGACTTTCTACAGTGTATCACAAAAGTGAGTACACCCCTCGCATTTCTGCAGAATTTTAAGTATATCTTTTCATGGGACAACACTGACAAAATAACACTTTGACACAATGAAAAGTAGTCTGTGTGGAGCTTATATAATAGAGTTAATTTATTTTCCCTCAAAATAACTCAAAATATAGCCATTAATGTCTAAATCCCTGGCAACAAAATTGAGTACACCCCTTAGAAACTACGTACATCCCTAAATGTCCAAATTGAGTACTGCTTGTCATTTTCCCTTCAAAACGTCATGTGACTCGTTACATGAGTGCTGTCAGCATTAGTGTAGAGATTGAAGAGGTGGGGGGGTCAGCCTGTTAGTGCTCAGACCATATGCCGCACTCTACATCAAATTGGTGTGCATGGCTGTCACTCCGGGAGGAAGCCTCTTCTGAAGACGGTACACAAGAAAGCCCACAAACAGTTTGCTGAAGACATGTCAACAAAGCACATGGATTACTGGAACCATGTCCTATAGTCTGATGAGACGGCCAGGCCTTCTTGTTCAATCATGTGGCTTTCAAAAATAAATTAAAACTCTAAACGAATTTATCACTAGTAGAATTCCTATCCATTTGAACTTGGAAGGTGGCAGAAAATGAAGTTCATTCGCTGCAACCCTTATGATACAAATGGATCGGACGTCTACCTCCGGTCTGTCAATGGTAGCCAATGTGTTGAAGTAGATGTCTGTTAGTGCAAGGATGTAACGAGTGCAGCATTTTAAAAGTGTCTCAGTTGCCTGAGGTTGAAAATGTGCTTGTTACTAGAGGTGTGCAAAATTTCCGATTCTTAGATTATTCGCGATTCGGCCATGGAAGATTCGAGAACGATTCACAAACATCCAAATTCCGATTATTGAAATATGCGACGTAAAGCGGAAGTACACAACACTCAGCGCGCCGCGCTGTCTTCGGGACGGAACGGAGCGAGAGTAGCTAAACATCATGCTTCCCATTACCCGGCCCCTCGGGTAATGCCAATGCTCAACTCACGGCTCTAGCTCAACTCATGCAACGAGACAAAAAACACAACAACATACCTGAATGCTGCCGAAAAGCTGCCGAAAAGCTGTACAAAGTACATCCATTACAACGTTACAGTGGATATCATTTATATAGGACTAGATGCAATTTAGATTTGGTAGTGTTAGCAGCACATCTACAAAAAGCTAGATGCGAGCGTTATAAATGGCCGCCATCTTAAAGCAGTACACTTCCCTGCAAGGCTGTTGTAGCGAACCTTCCAAGCAAACCTAATTAACTTTTTATCTAAAATACTCCTAAATCGGTAAAATATTGACTTGAATCTATCTTTAAAATAGTTTTAAAACTTTCACATGTCGAAAGTAGACAAGAGGGAAATTATGGAATAACGGGAGCAATTTTAACAAATTTAACGGTTGATTCACAACATTAAATTAATTGAATGTAGTTTAAAGCTGCTGATACAGAATGGGGACTGGGTGTTTTTTTATTTAATGTTATTTTTGTATATTTGTTTACTGCTATATGTTAACTTGATACTGAAATAGTAGTGTGGTTTAGCCTGAGAGTATTTTTGAACAATTTTGGAACTCATGTACAAAACATTTAAAAAAAAAAAAAAAAGAGAAAAAAAAAAGGAGGGAGGTGCATCAATAATCGTTTTATAATCGAATCGGAGCCTCTGAATCGTAATCGTAATCGAATCGTTAGGTGCCCAAAGATTCCCAGCTCTACTTGTTACTGTACACATCAGCAACAGGAGCATCTTCAAAGTCCCTAGCCTCCACCATTTCTCTCCTGGCCATAAAATAGACTGAGTGGGTGGCAAGTCAACACCAGAGCCAAGGAAGACAATTGAGAATTATATCCCACATACTGTATTTGCCGCAACACAAAATTTGGACATAATTATTTCATTTATTACATTTAATGTAGTTTGTCCTTGATACCACCAGATCAAAATTCCCTATAAATATAGCCCAAACTGGGATCGGTTGACAGGAGGCTGGTTAGGCTGAATTAATTTTTACTGTTATCACTTCCCAACACTAGCCTACATCCAGTCTCTGGGCAACAAGCTGTGCAAGCAACAGCAGACAAGCACTCGTGATCTACTTAACAAAGCCTTCACTGCTGGCTGAGGGTCCACATATTGAACCTGCAGGGTTTTTTTCATTCATTCTAGCTTATCGGTCAACCCCAAAATCAGTGTAATGACAAAATATTTTGCACCACAGTGTCTTTATAACTGGACAACCACCCAGAAACACCTGCATTACTTCATCCATGTGAGATCTGCAGACACGTAGAGTATATCCCGGGAATGGAAAAATTAAGTATTGACTTGTGTTTAACTCACCGAATGCAATCCATTTGAACTGGGGGGGGTTGGCAGCTGCCAGTCAGCTAATGAATGAGCTGCAGACCCTTATATTCAAATGGATTGCACATCTACTTGTGACCAACAAATGCTATGTTCACACTGCAAATTTATAACGTGTTAACCACATTTTTCTTAAATGTCAATAATTTTCATCTTGTTTTGAGTGTTAAAGTCGTCAGATTATTCCACTTACTTTACATAAATATTACTTTTTGCTCTCATTAAAACCATCTCTAAAAGTCATTTTTTACCTAAATCAAGAAAAAATTGCTTTCAAATAATTTTTTGAATAGTGCTGCAACGATTGATTAACTCGAGTAATTTGATTAGAAAAAAAGCTTCTGATCAATTGTTTCTGCTTCAAGGATTCGTTTGATTAAAGTAGCATTATAATGGTTTGTTTGAAAGTGTTTGCATTTAACATGGCTGAATCCAGCTTCTCCCTGTTAAGACCAACATTAGGTAAGTTTTTGTTTGAGGCAATTATGTTGTTGTTTTTTTAGCATTCGTAATTTAATGTATAGGTATATTTAGCAGTTTTTTGTGGGAATATGTGTTTGAACGATTTGTTAAGAGCATTGCGGAAAAAAAACTTATCATTTTATAGCATTTAAACTAGCAGACGTTTGCAATGTAAGTTAGCCAATTGTTCTTTTGTTCTACTTAGATCAGTGGTCTCCAAACTATTCCACATAGGGCCGCAGTGGGTGCAGGATTTAACTCCAACAAAACAAGACCACACCTTTTCACCAATCTGATGTTTTATAAGTGTAATCAGTTGATTGCAGTCAGGTGCTACTTGTTTTAGTTGAAACCACATTGGTTAAAAGGTCTGTGTTTGATCGGTATGAACAAAAACCAGGACCCACAGCGGTGGTCAAGTCATCAGGAACATCAAAGAAAGCAGTCTTGCATGCCTCCAGGACTGGCCAGCCCAGTCACCAGACATGAACATCATTGAGCATGTCTGGGGTAGGATGAAAGAGGAAGCATGGAAGACAAAACCCAAGAATGTTGATGAACTCTGGGAGGCATGCAAGACTGCTTTCTTTGATGTTCCTGATGACTTCATCAATAAATTGTATGAATCCTTGCTGAACTGCATGGATGCAGTCCTTCAAGCCCATGGAAATCATACAAAATATTAAATTTGGATCTCACAGCACCACTACTTAATTTGCTTATGTTATGTAACATATTTTTGTATTTGAAGTACATTTTTTGTTCAATTTTCACACTACTTTCTGCAGGCGACAAAACTTTTGTCTTGCCAAAATTTTACCTTTATGTCTTCATTAAATGATAAATCTTTTTTTCAGTGAAACAAATATGTTTTTGTACATTTAACATCATTTGGGAGGGTCTTAGCTTTCATATGAGCCCTTTCTGAAACCAACTGAATAATTAAAAGTCAGGTTATTAGCAATTGTTTCCACAAAATGGATAAGCGACCAGACTTTTGTCAGGGACTGTGTCACTGTAGCCTTTTTGCTAAATCAGTTATTAATTTACTTTGTGTATTAATGTACCTTGTCCCTCTGAAAAATGAATGCATTAATGTTTATGAACAGTCCTAGTCCAGAGACAATGGATACATCAGATGTGAAACGATAGGAATAGGAGTTTTCATACTGAATGGAAATATAAGATATGTGTCACATCTGGGCAAAGAAATCTGAATTGGGATAGGAGTTTTCATACTGAATGGAAATATAAGATATGTGTCACATCTGGGCAAAGAAATCTGATTTGACACTATTCTCATGTCAAATTTTGGTCGAGTGTAAAGTTTTGGTCGCAACCTTTCGACAGCTTTATAGAAAGATATATTGATTCTTGGCTGGAGCATATCAATAACCTACTGGGATCCAAAGTATTGCAATTTATCACTTTATTGACATATTGTCACACCCTGACTGTGATATATTTTATGCAAAAGACTGACCAGCCACAGTATGCCCAGCAACAGCACAAGGGCAAGTAAGAGTGAAGGATGCAAGCGTGTGCTTGTGCGCATGCTTCAGCGTGTCAGCATTGGCTGGAAGCCGTTTTGACTCACACTGGATGACCATCATCTCTTTCCACAAACATATTTTCCATACTGAAAAATGTAAGCCGACGTCCAGTTCCACAAATGTGTAATAAGTATATGTTAAGAAGTTGTCTTCAAATGTTATTGGAAAAAAAGTCAACATTTGAAGATAACTACTGATACTACTGCTACTGCAGGCTGAAGGCAGTAACCAATTTGCATGTAATCATACCTGAAGAACGCGCATACCCTTTACTGGCCAACTCCCTACAGGCAACAAGGACCTACCAGCAACAACAAATCCGCAATGAATTAATCAGCCCGAAGAAAAAAAGAGAAAAATCAGGCTCAAAAGATCGATGCATATGCATGCCTAGAATATACAGTGGGGAGAACAAGTATTTGATACACTGCCAATGGGTTTTCCCATTGACTGTGTATCAAATACTTGTTCTCCCCACTGTACCTACAAGATTTCATTGTGATTTGTCCCAAAAAACCAGAGGAATAGATTAAAAAATGACAGTGTTCACACCAAAAACAACTACAACAACATGGCTAGTGACTTGACTGTAGCCACTAAAAATAAACCTGTGTTAAGATCACAACTGCTGAAGGTTTTGTCAAGTTAAAGTTCAAGTATCATAGCAAAGCAACTTACCATAATAAAAGTTTTTGCGGAAAACTATCCAATAAAAATTCACTTAAACTATACAGTGGTACCTCTACTTACAAAATTATTGGTTCTGGAAGTAGTTTCGTAACTTGAAGATTCTGTAAGTAGAGACGCGTGTTCCATGTAAATTCCCTAATCTGTTCCAAGCCCCCCAAAATTCAGACATAAATTTATTAAAACTTCATAATGCATAAAAATGCACCAAAACATGTATCAAAAAAATGTTACAATTAGATTATTGCACAATAAACATAAAATCAGAGTTGTGCATAATGCAAAAAAACAAAAATCATGTAAAGCTGTCTGAACACGAGGGGCGAATGAAGAGTACACTGGGTTACACACACATAAACATGCAGTAGTGGTCCCTCTTAGCCAGTTGGATGCCAGGAATGCTAAGCAATAGCCAATGGCAGAGCAGCTATAAGTATGTCACGTGAAGTACCAGCCATACTGTATTTTTGCCTTTTGATTCCTGAAATTTCTTTCGTAAGAAAAAACAATATTTTTCCGTCGAGGCTTGTCTTAACCTGAAAATTCTATACGTAGATGGTAAATGGTGTTATACTTATACAGCGCTTTTCCACCTTTCACGGCGCTCAAAGCGCTTTACACTATCTCGCCATCCACCTACTGGTGACGCAGCACCAGGAGCAATGTGGGGTTCAGTGTCTTGCTCAAGGACACTTGGACGAGTTCATCAGGGTGGAGAATTGAACCCACAACCTCTGGGTTGGGGGACAACTACTCCACCACTGAGCCACGCCACCCCAACGAGAGATGTTCGTAAGTGGAGGTACAACTGTATTGTAGGTGTGCAGTCTCAGATGGGACCTTAAGGTGCCTATGACAGCAAAAAGCGTGTTTATTTCATATTTCACGCTGCATTTTATGCTCCTGAATGAAATGGACCGCTTAGATGTGTGTGGAAGCGATCGATATATTTATTCAAAATTTTTAATCCCACGCCATGAAAATTCCGAGAGTTCCGGCCCGAGTCTGGATTGAGGAAGAAGGCGAATGTGACATCAGCGGACTAATCATCTGATTTTGCAGATTAATTTTATTATTTTTTTATTATTTTTATTAATTTTTATTTTTCGCATCACGCCAGCCCAATGTGCTGCAGGCTTTTGTTGCTGCACCAGGGAGAGGCGTGTGAGCCTTGTTGGGTTTCAAAAAGATCCTGTTCACCACCAAGAAGGGGCAAAACAAGTCTGACAGCTGTGAGACCATTGGACGGACGAGGAAGTGGGTAAGGTACGTGTTTTATATTATGTGAAATACTAGGATCATGGCACACATTTTAATAAGTCATTTTGTGGGTGACAATGCTCCCTGTCCACCGAAAAGGCGGGAGTGGCCGTCTCCCTTGGCTGACGACCGGCGGCTTGTCGCACCTTGTGGTCGCTGGCCGATAAGAAGTCAGCAGTTTTGACCATTATGCAGTAATTTAGCCCTGTCGCACTGAATAAATGCATTTTTAATATTTCATATTCCATTTAGCACAAGACTGTTATTTGTCATGACCATACAATTTATTCAGCAATCGGAATAAAATACTTAGATACAAAGAATATCCTGTAAAAATAATGGAGTAGAGAGAAAAAACAATGATGACATTTTACAGGATGGTCTAGTCATCAGCCTCTTGTTTGTCGTCGTTCTGAATCTTCCTTCCCCTCCAAATACGACTCAAACATACAGTATATGGCTGTATGCCACAGGCTTCTTCTGGATCGACAATATCACCTGAAAGCTCCACACTTGAACCAGAATCGCTGAAAAACGCTTCCTCCTCCATTGGACTGAATTCTGAAATCGCGACTACGCCGACGTCATCGCCCAGATGGAGGCACAGGGTTAATAATGACAGGCGGGGCTAAACGGTAGATTAACCCATTTTATCCCGAATTTTCCCCAGACATGCAAACTACCAAACTGGGTTGCCCCTTTCAGTAATCAATAATAAAGAAAAAAATAATTTAAAAAAATATTATTGTTTTCTGGTCACTATTGTGACCGGCGGGTTGAAATGGGTTAAAAGACTCATTTCTCCATATCTGGTTTTGCCAAATTGTTTTATATAGTCGAATCGTCTCAGAATATGATTTTCCTTCCAATAATAATGCTATTCAAGATTTTTTTTTTTTTTATGGTGTCTCAGGCACTTTAAAAGAATATCTGTGAAAAATGTCACGTTTTATGCCTTTTGCCACTAGTGGGAAATCATGAAATGATGGATTACAGTACTATGAAAGAAGTTGGGCATCCATTATACCGGGCAACCGGATATGTTGTCCTGAGCCTCAGGGCCATAAGGGCTCCTAAATGACCCTTAATTTATTTTACTTCACATCCACATATTTCTTTTTTATTTAAATCACTGTCTGATTAAATATTGTGTTCTACTCGATATATAATGTTTAACATTATACTTTTTAATTTAAAGTGCTTGTGACACGAAAAAGCATGTTTATTTCATAATACACGTGGTATTTTATGCTCCTGAATGATATGGACCGCTTGGATGTGTGTGGAAGCGATCGCTATATTTATTTAGTTTTTTGAATCCCGCGCCAGGAAAATGAGTGACTTCCGGCTTCGGTCTCGCATTGAGGAGGAGGGCGCTGTGACGTGTACGGTAGAAGACGTCCTCTTCACGCTACAGTGTACTGTTGTGTATGAGGACGAAGGATTCAGCTGATTTTGCGGATTAATACTTTTATTTTTTGCATCACGCCAGCCAAACGGCTGCAGAAAAATCATTCTGTATGCGGGAGAGGCGTATGCGCCTTTTTGGAGTTTCAAAAGGTTCCCATTCACCGTGGATATTTACTGTGGGACCATTGGACTTACAAGGAAGTGAGTAAACATCTTGTTTTGTATTATGTCAAATACGAATACAGTGATTACAAAGTAAACACTATAAAATTCCTTTAAATAAAGGACTACTTACGTTTGATCATTGATAGGCATGTAAAAAGCTATCCTCACGCTCATTAGCAGTTAGCTGTTAGCGCGTTAGCTACACAACAATTCCAGCCACCCTCCTCCAGGGAACGAACTGTAAATTGCTCTCCGCCGGGCGGTTTGCCGATCCGCAAAGAAACTCGACAACCGGGTCGTCATGTCAAATAATCCAGGCTAGTTATGTGTGATTTTCCACTTCGAAGACTTTGAAACATCCCTCGGTTCGGGTTAGCATGTCGGCTAGCTGTCACTCCTTCTGGTCTGTTTACATTCTCCGAAGCCGGGGAAGGGAAATGACATATGTCCGATTTAGGTGTCATAAAATATCGTTCGGCAGGTGTGACAGTAAAGGTAAAGTCGACTGTTTTGACCATTATGGAGTAATTTTGCCATGTCGTCTTGAATAAATGGATTTTTATTATTTTATATTCCATTTAGCACAAGTTATTTGTCATGACCATGCCATTTATTTAGCAATTGGGGAAAGTACTTGGGTAAAAAGAATATCCTGTAAAAATATTGAAGTAAAGAGACAGAAACAATGACATTTTGCCGCTCTCTTCGTTGCGTTTTCCTCATTGTGAATAGTTCCCCCTCGACGGGCTGACTGGTCCTTCTCAAGCCATTTATATAGCTATTGGGGAAAAATACTTGGATAAAAAGAATATCCTGTAAAAATATTGAAGTAAAGAGACAGAAACAATGACATTTTGCCGCTCTCTTCGTCGCGTTTTCCTCATTGTGAATAGTTCCCCCTCGACGGGCTGACTGGTCCTTCTCAAGCCATTTATATAGCTATTGGGGAAAATACTTGGATAAAAAGAATATCCTGTAAAAATATTGGGAGTAGAGAGACTGAAACAATGACATTTTGCAGCTCTCTTCGTCTCATTTTCCTCGTTCTGAAAAATTCCCCCTCAATGGGCTGAATAGTAAAACCGATGAGCCTAGTCTACCGCTGACGTCATCCACCTGTTGGGGACGCTAAAGCCCTATAATTGTAGGCGTGGCTAACCGGCAGATTAAAAGACTAATTTCTCGTCATCTGCGCTTTGCTAAATTGTTGTATATGGTCGAATCGTCTCAAAATATGATTCTAATTCACATAATAATGCCATTTAAGACTTTTTTTCTGGTGTCGTATGCTCTTTAAACATTAAATATTTCAAATATATATTTTTTCCTTTTTTTCACACAAAGCCCCCCCCTCTGTCTTTGCAGAGAATGGTTTGACCTCGCTCTGGCGCACTCAAGGCTACACTACGTACGTGCCCTGAAGCGGGAAATTAAAATCTGTCATTGTTATAAACTCTAAACATGGCGAGTCGCCATGAATCGGGTGCACAGAAAAGAAAAGAAAAACAAAAAAGAGATGAAGATAATAGAGGTGAACGAGAAAAAATGATGAAGTTTTTAAAAGGGGTACAAGAAGCCCGAGAATTAGGGCTAAAGCTGGCTGTGGACGGTGATGTTGGTAAGTGAACAATGGCCGCTAACACTAAACGTTTACATTCGCGATCACCGTGACCAAAGCCCGATTCAAGTCTGTCACCGGCCGCTTGTAGCCTATTGAGCTATGGTATGACAAGAGATGCTGCTCGCGTTGAGCCGAGGAGAGTGAAGGTGATGGGCGAATCAGGGATATATGTTAGTCTATGGGGAGAAGGTGCGCGAGGGTGAACAGACTCGGGTCCCGCGGCTGGATTTATCTTAGGTTAACAACCTAGCCATGCTCTCCATTGAGCATGAGCTTGCTCAAAAACTGGATTTTACTGATGTTATAAATAACTTTGCTGTCAAAAAAATCTAGGCGCATCACTGTATGAGGGCTTGATAACCCCAGGGATGTGGAGGGGCATGCACAGAATGTTTAGTAATACTGTTTTGTTGCTTAGCAGGCAGACATAGCACTCTCGGTTGTATTATACTGTAGCCTACATGGGACAACAGATGGAAATTGTTTGTTCATATTGTGTCACATTACATTACGGTCTGTTAAATTTAACTGTCCATCTCAAATTAAATAATTTCAAAATTTACACTGTCATTGCTTGCAAAGCGTTAAAAGTACTACGTATGTTGTCGTGATGGGGTGCGGTGGGGGTTCCCTATGGTCTCTTGTCCCTGGGTCCTGCTAGGGATTTCCTGAAGACATAATTTTGTCTGAGTCACCTGATTTTGAGGATCTGCCAATACCGAGACCAGGTCTGATACTTCAGAAATGTATTAAGGAGGCGGGGAAAAAAACACAACAAATGTCTCTTTTCCCCCCCAATTTGACCGAAGATCTCCCAACATTTTAGCCATGACATAAAGTTATTACAGACACTGACGCAGGTCTATGCAAAACTATTGTGTATTGTTTGTGCATGTGTGCCACCGCTCGAACACGTTTCCCGTGTACCTTAAAAAAAAAAAAAAGCCTGCAGAATGAATAGGCAATTGTGTGAGCAAAACTCAGCATATATGATCACTCCTTAATGGGCTGGGCTCACAACACAATGCATGACGTTGTCGTGTTACACGTAGTATAATAATGCACACCGTTATGTTCGATGGCCCGCCAGTGGAAGGTGCTTATTATCAGTGAGCGCTTTTTACGCAGCAGCGTCGGTTCAAGGGCAAGCAGCTCTCAGGATTAAGCAGCCATACAACCTATTTTGAAGGGGCTCGTTTTGACTGGCGAATATGTGTCGCACATTGTAACCACGCGAGTGAGGCTGCAGCATTGAGTCAAACGAAACACATAAAATCAGGTAACATTCGCAATGACATTCGCTTGGATGCATCCAGTATAGACGTAGCGAGCTAGCTATAGTCCGACATTTTGCTCCCCCTTTTAATTTCCCAGACTGAATCAAGGAAGCGGACGCTCGGCTAAATTCGGCACACGTATAGCAATATAATGTGAGTTTTTCTTACCCGGGCCGCCATCTTCACGGTTTGAGGTGATCAGTGATGCGGTGGTAGTCGGAGAAGGTTCATAGGACAGGGGGACGTGAGCAGCCAGGCTTGACAGCAGACGGCTTTATAAAGCGCAGCGCACTCATCGCTGATTGGCTGAAAAAAACCGGAAGGTTGCATTCTGGGACGCATCCTATTAGCTCACGTGATACGCGTCCAGCCTACTTGAGGGGTTTTTGCATGACGTGCCAACCCGCTCACGTGTGCACATCAAACGCTAAAAACTGTATGAGGGAAAATGCATTGAAAATTATGACAATTTTATTCAACACTCAACACTGGACTGATTCAAGTAAAAATACATTCAAAAATGTACAGAACATGAAATATAAATTTTACACAGAATTCAAGACACTAATACTTTGAGTGTGTAGTTTTTTTTTTGTTTGTTTTTTTTTTGTTTTTTTAGTATTTTTTTAAATTTTGTTTTATCTGCCTTAAATATGTCAACAGCGTTTGCATGTCGCCCCATTCAGAGTATCAGCATTCAGCACCACGGACAGCAACACAGTTTCAAAACTCGTCCCTGAGTCTGCCACCGTTTCATACAACCCCTAGCAAAAAGTATGGAATCACCAGTCTCGGACGAGCACTCACTCAGACATTTTATCATTGTAGAACAAACTCAGATAAAAAGCTTGAAAAAATAATGAATTACCGGTAGTTCAAAAGTGCAACTCTTTAGCATTGAGAAACACTAAACGAAATGATTAAAAACATTGTGGTGGTCAGTAAATGTTACTTTTATAGCGCAAGTGCAGGGAAATATATATGGAATCACTCCATTCTGAGCAAAAAAATATGGAATCATGAGAAACAAACAAGGAAATAACTATCAAAACACATCTCTAGTATTTAATAGCACCACCTCTGGCTTTTATGACAGCTTGCAGTCACTGAGGCATGGACTTGATGAGTATTCTTCATCAATTTGGTGCCAACTCTCTTTGATTGCAGTTGCCAGATCATCATTGCAGGTCAGAGCCTTGCTGTGGACCTTTTTTTTTTCAATTTCCACTACAGGTTTTCAATAGGGTTAACATCTGGGCTATTTGCAGGCCATGACATTGACTGGATGGGCCTTTCTCCAAGGAATGCTTTAACAGTTTTAGCTCTGTGGCATGATGCATTGTCATCTTGAAAAATGACAAACATATTTTCAGTTCAAGGGATACGAAAGCTGTCTAAAATTTCAATGTAAACTTGTGCATTTATTGAAGATTTAACCACAGCCATCTCCCCAGTGTCTTTGCCTGACATGCTGCCCCATATCATCAAGGACTGAGGCAATTTTGATGTTTTCTTCAGGCAGTCATCTTTGTAAATATCACTGGAACAGCACCAAACCAAAGTTCCAGCATCATCACCTTGTCCAATGCATATTTTTGACTCTTGACACCTTTTCCAATGCAGATTCTTGACTCTTGACGAGGGGAGGATGCTGGAACTTTGGTTTGGTGCTCTTCTGGTGAGATTTACAAAGATGACTGTCTGAAGAAAACATCAAAATTCCCGCAGTCCTTGATGTGTTACAATTACATTATTGCACAATAAACATAAACTCAGAGTTGTGAATAATGGGGGGAAAAAAACAAGAAGAGAGTGAAGAATAAATGTTAATACACTTATGTAGAGCTGTCGGAACACAAGGGGCAAATGAAGAGGACGCTGGGATACTCACATGCACATACAGTAGAGGTCTCTCTTAGCCAATTGGATTCCGTCGTTGGAATCGTCGTGGAGTCGTTGTATCCGGCCGCCATATTGTCCGTCATTGTTTATCCGTATTCTCGATGGTTTCAATTTGTCGTGCAAATTATAGTGCAATTCATGGAAGCCCCGGTGCTTTCAGACGCTGTAAACTCATTGGATGTGTTGCATAAAAGGCGTTATGTGGAAAAGCTTCAGTCTATCCATTCGCCAGATCCATATTTGATGCCTAAATCAATATTTTTCGACCCGCTGTCTTCGCCCTCTCTGCCTGACATCTGCTACCCTGATATCTACAACTATCTTGTCCACACAAAATCAGCCTATTCTCACGAAAGTTTGAAAAACTTTAAGAGCAGCACTCTAAGCAACATTACCCCTTGTGACCCTTTACTTCCAATTTTCTAAAATGGCGACAATCAATAAAAAAAAAAAAAGTTGACTGCAATGGACGACGCTTCAAAGATAGGTGGATATTGGACTATTTCTTCAATAAAACACGCAACAACTGTGTCTGCCTCATTTGCAAAGAGACAGTCGCTGTTTTCAAAGAGTTCGATGTGACGCGATAATGATATTACCGAACAAGACACGCTGACATGTACGACAACATTACAGGGAAGATACGCAGCAAGAAATTATAGCAACTTGAAGCTAGTTTAATTTCACAGCAGCAGTATTTCGCAAGAGCCTGAGTGTTGAAAGAGAACGCCACAAAGGCAAGATTGTTGAAATTACAAATGAAAAAAAAAAATAATAAAGAAAATGTGACACACAGAAGGGCTTGCTAAAATTTGTTTAAACATATTGTTTTATGTAAATCAGCCAAGGTAGCCCCCCGCATTTTTACCACACCAAATATTGGCCCCCTTTGCAAAAGGTTTGGACACACCTGTTTAACTGATGATCCGTAGACGAGGCCAGCTTCTTTCACTTGGTACCAGCTAAATATTATTCAAAATGTAATGATGGTGGAAGAAATAAGCATCTTGAATTTGAAACTGTATGTTGTCGGCGATTAGCCTCGCAATGATCTTAATTGTGGTTGTCAGCCCAAAACCCTCTGAATATATATTAAATGCATCTTACCAGATATAAAATGACTACTACATAATCTGTGGTAATCGTTTGGAGCCCAGTTTTCTCGTCGAATTGCAGCAGTCCATCTCGCTCTCCTCTCCGGGTCTCTCGGAATACGGTAGAACTTCAAGTCTCTCCGTCTATCTTCTCGGTTATTGCAACCAACCGCCACACACGCCTTCACCATTTTGATTATTAATGTTAACGAGCAGAAAAACACGCCATAATAGGAGGAATTTACGTAGCAGTAATGCGTCAACACGACGAGCTGACGGACAATATGGCGCGGAGGCGTGGTCGTGACATCATGTGAGTAGGGTCTATAGCCAATGACAGAGCAGCTATAAGTATGTTACATTCAGGAAAATTCTGTATATAGAGAAGTTAATAAGAAAAGGTACCACTGTGTATTATAGCAACAAAAGTCATACCCAAATCTGCCTTGACCCTTTTCTTGTTCTATCAATTATTAGGTGTATCCGGTCCCTACCTGGTATCCACTCAGTAAATTGGGTAGTAATGAGCTTGTAACGCTACTTATAGCTAGTCAGCATACTGTATATAGTATCAGAGCCAGTAGTAGTATTTATAAGTAACACACTATTGAGTGCTGCCTACAGAAGATGTTAATGGATAATTAAAATAATTAACTGCATTAAAAAATTTGTGAGTTAACAGAGTTAACTTTCCCAAACTTAATATTTTAGATAGATAGATAGATAGATAGATAGATAGATAGATAGATAGATAGATAGATAGATAGATAGATAGATAGATAGATAGATAGATAGATAGATAGATAGATAGATAGATAGATAGATAGATAGATAGATAGATAGATAGATAGATAGATAGATAGATAGATAGATAGATAGATAGATAGATAGATAGATAGATAGATAGATACAGTGCCTTGCAAAAGTATTCGGCCCCCTTGAACCTTGCAATCTTTCGCCACATTTCAGGCTTCAAACATAGAGATATAAAATTTTAATTTTTTGTCAAGAATCAACAACAAGTGGGACACAATCGTGAAGTGGAACAAAATTTATTGGATAATTTAAACTTTTTTAACAAATAAAAAACTGAAAAGTGGGGCGTGCAATATTATTCGGCCCCCTTGCGTTAATACTTTGTAGCGCCACCTTTTGCTCCAATTACAGCTGCAAGTCGCTTGGGGTATGTTTCTATCAGTTTTGCACATCGAGAGACTGACATTCTTGCCCATTCTTCCTTGCAAAACAGCTCGAGCTCAGTGAGGTTGGATGGAGAGTGTTTGTGAACAGCAGTCTTCAGCTTTTTCCACAGATTCTCGATTGGATTCAGGTCTGGACTTTGACTTGGCCATTCTAACACCTGGATACGTTTATTTTTGAACCATTCCATTGTAGATTTGGCTTTATGTTTTGGATCATTGTCCTGTTGGAAGATAAATCTCCGTCCCAGTCTCAGGTCTTGTGCAGATACCAACAGGTTTTCTTCCAGAATGTTCCTGTATTTGGCTGCATCCATCTTCCCGTCAATTTTAACCATCTTCCCTGTCCCTGCTGAAGAAAAGCAGGCCCAAACCATGATGCTGCCACCACCATGTTTGACAGTGGGGATGGTGTGTTCAGGGTGATGAGCTGTGTTGCTTTTACGCCAAACATATCGTTTTGCATTGTGGCCAAAAAGTTCAATTTTGTTTTCATCTGACCAGAGCACCTTCTTCCACATGTTTGGTGTGTCTCCCAGGTGGCTTGTGGCAAACTTTAAACGAGACTTTTTATGGATATCTTTGAGAAATGGCTTTCTTCTTGCCACTCTTCCATAAAGGCCAGATTTGTGCAGTGTACGACTGATTGTTGTCCTATGGACAGACTCTCCCACCTCAGCTGTAGATCTCTGCAGTTCATCCAGAGTGATCATGGGCCTCTTGGCTGCATCTCTGATCAGTTTTCTCCTTGTTTGAGAAGAAAGTTTGGAAGGACGGCCGGGTCTTGGTAGATTTGCAGTGGTCTGATGCTCCTTCCATTTCAATATGATGGCTTGCACAGTGCTCCTTGAGATGTTTAAAGCTTGGGAAATCTTTTTGTATCCAAATCCGGCTTTAAACTTCTCCACAACAGTATCTCGGACCTGCCTGGTGTGTTCCTTGGTTTTCATAATGCTCTCTGCACTTTAAATAGAACCCTGAGACTATCACAGAGCAGGTGCATTTATACGGAGACTTGATTACACACAGGTGGATTCTATTTATCATCATCGGTCATTTAAGACAACATTGGATCATTCAGAGATCCTCACTGAACTTCTGGAGTGAGTTTGCTGCACTGAAAGTAAAGGGGCCGAATAATATTGCACGCCCCACTTTTCAGTTTTTTATTTGCTAAAAAAGTTTAAATTATCCAATAAATGTTGTTCCACTTCACGATTGTGTCCCACTTGTTGTTGATTCTTGACAAAAAAATTAAATTTCATATCTTTATGTTTGAAGCCTGAAATGTGGCGAAAGGTTGCAAGATTCAAGGGGGCTGAATACTTTTGCAAGGCACTGTAGATAGATAGATAGATAGATAGATAGATAGATAGATAGATAGATAGATAGATAGATAGATAGATAGATAGATAGATAGACAGACGGACGGACGGACGGACGGACGGACGGACGGACGGACGGACGGACGGACGGACGGACGGACTGCTGGCCAAAAGTATTGGCACCCCTGCAATTCTGTCAGATAATGCTCAATTTCTCCCAGAAAATGATTGCAATTACAAATGCTTTGGTAGTAATATCTTCATTTATTTTGCTTGCAATGAAAAAAACACAAAAGAGAATGAAAAAAAAAAAAGATCATCATCATTTTACACAAAACTCCAAAAATGGGCAATACAAAAGTATTTGCACCCCTCAGCCTAATACTTGGTAGCACAACCTTCAGACAATAATAACTTTGAACAACTGCTTCCGGCATCCATCAATGAGTGTCTTACAATGCTCTGCTGGAATTTTAGCCCATTCTTCTTTGGCCAACTGCTCGAGGTGTCTGAGATTTGAGGGGTCCCTTCTCCAAACTGCCATTTTCAGATCTCTCCACAGGTCTGGACTCATTGCTGGCCACTTTAGAAGTCTCCAGTGTTTTCTCTCAAACCATTTTCTAGTGCTTTTTGAAGTGTGTTTTGGGTCATTGTCCTGCTGGAAGACCCATGACTTCTGAGGGAGACCCAGCTTTCTCACATTGGGCCCTACATTATGCTGCAAAATTTGTTGGTAAATGGTGTAAATGGTAAATGGTGTTACCCTTATATAGCGCTTTTCCACCTTTACTCTCCAGACTTCATAATGCCATGCACACGGTCAAGCAGTCCAGTGCCATAGGCGGTCAACCAACCCCAAAACATCAGGGAACCTCCGACATGTTTGACTGTGGGGACCGTGTTCTTTTCTTTCGTTTTTTCCCCCCTGTAAACTCTATGTTGATGCCTTTTCCCAAAAAGCTCTACTTTTGTCTCATCTGACCAGAGAACATTCTGGCTTTTTTATGTCTCTGGGTCAAAAGTGGGGTCTTCCTGGGTATCCTTAGCCTGGTACTCCAGACTCACCGCTGTTCCAGCTATTGAGTCTGGCCACCATTAAGCGGATAAAATTTCCAGGGCGGCGCAAGCCACAGCAAACAGACAGCGGAGTGGACCAATCAGCGACGGGCGGGACGAGGGACTTGCGCGCGGAAGTAAACATACAAGGAGAGCGGAGTTTATTCAACATGGCTAGCGCGAGACAGACTGTTGTCAATGACTTGTGTCGATGTGTTTTTGGTAATTTAAAACTGATTTTACCGTGGATTGGAACATATTCTCGGTTCTCCTGTTCGCCATCTGTGTTGTTGTGGAGACGACTTCCGATGCGGAAGAGTGACGTTGCTCGTTAAGAACACGTCACGCAAACAAACGAATCTGATTTGTCGATTGCTTTTGTACTTGCTCGAGAGGCCGTTAATGGGCTGGTTCCCAGACTATACTCTCAGTGTTTGAAAAACACAGGGGGAACAGTCTGGCCGTGCCAGGCATGGGTATCCTACCATGGAGTCTCTTTTCATTCAGACGCCGACGGATAGTACGGTTGACACTGTTGTACCCTCGGACTGCAGGACAGCTTGAACTTGTTTGGATGTTAGTCGAGGTTCTTCTATCCACCATCCGCACAATCTTTTGTTGAAATCTCTCATCAATTTTTCTATTCCGTCCACATCTAGGGAGGTTAGCCACAGTGCCATGGGCTTTAAACTTATAGATCACACTGCACACGGTAGACACAGGAAATTCAGGTCTTTGGAGATGGACTTGTAGCCTTGAGATTGCCCATGCTTTCTCACAATTTTGCTTCTCAAGTCCTCAGACAGTTCTTTGGTCTTCTTTCTTTTCTTCATGCTAAATGTGGTACTGACAAGGACACAGGAAGGAGGTTGAGTCGACTTTAATCCATTTCAACTGGCTGCACGTGTGATTGAGTTATTGCCACCACCTGTTATGTGCCACAGGTAAGTAACAGGTGCTGGTAATTACACAAATTAGAGAAGCATCACATGATTTTTCATAGGGTGCTAATACTTTTGTCCGTCCCATTTATGGAGTTTTGTGAAAAATGATAATGAATTCATTTTTTCCCTATTCGCTTTTGTGTTTTTTCATTGCAAGAAAAATAAATTAAGATATTACTACCAAAGCATGTGCAATTGCAATCATTTTCTGGGTGAGATTGAGCATTGTTTGACAGAATTGCCGGGGTGCCAATACTTTTGGCCAGCAGATAGATAGATAGATAGATAGATAGATAGATAGATAGATAGATAGATAGATAGATAGATAGATAGATAGATAGATAGATAGATAGATAGATAGATAGATAGATAGATAGATAGATAGATAGATAGATAGATAGATAGATAGATAGAGAGAGAGAGAGAGAGAGAGAGAGAGAGAGAGAGAGAGAGAGAGAGAGAGAGAGAGAGAGAGAGAGAGAGAGAATTCTAAGTAGATTATTTTTCTTTCATCAACATTAAAGGTTCACAAACCAAAATGCTTGTAAATATTTTTATACAAAGTACCTGTAACAGCTGATCAATTTGTTCTTTCTTGCATACATATTCATACATCCACAAGTTAACAGACTGCAGCATCAGTATTCTAGAAACACTAGTAGCATTAAACTTGAACAAAGATTCTCATTACACAATACTGTTCACAAAAGGAAGAAAAAAAAACATTGTAAGTCTATTATTATCATTACACAATAGTTTTTGTGTTGTACCTTTTGCAAGATAAAATATGGCACATTTTTGATGAGACATGATTGGGAAGAGTTGGAGGGATATCAACCATGTCCTGTGTCCCAAACTCAAAGATCTCTTTGAAGATAATTGTCCTTTAATGGTTTCCTTTCCTTGGTGGAATCCATTTGAAGAAAAAAATAACTAATTTCCACAGCAACTTTTGCATATCATTGTCCAACTTTCATTTCTAAATGGCACAAAAGAGTCCATTCTGAATGCATTTGTGCTGGAGAACATCACATGTGACTCTTAATCCATAGCTGAGCTGGCAATTGACCTGTTCGAAAACTATACTTATACATATTCATGAAAGAGTGAGTTCACCAGCTCTAATATAAACCATAAATATTATGTGATATAGCAATGATAGCTTGTGTGAAGCCATTTTTAGATACTAACACATTCCGGTAGTATTAATATTGACTGTGTCATCTTACTCTCAGTTTTGCATCTGCACTGTTGACAGTAAATCAAGCATTTAGTTTGAAAAGCAAGCCTTTTTACATGCAGAAATAATTCCAACTGTTTTGGAAAACTGGACTGTTTTGACTATACCAGTCAGCTACAGGATGAGCTTCATTTTCTGTACCATAGATGAAAATCAGTTTTGCTTCTTTCCTGCTTCATAAGCGAGCTCTAATATTGTATTTGCCTATTTTCCAGTGAATACCTAACAAAGTCCCGCAGACAGCTCCAGATCAAGAATTCGCACATCAAGAGAAATTAGAAATATTTGCTATTATATTTGAAACTTTGAATACTAATGAATCGCTATATTATTTAGAAAAATACTGATTGTGGGGATGCTTTTCTAACCAAAGCTCCCCACATACAAAATTTGAATCTATTTTACTGTTCAGTTTTTCAGCACGCCGCACAGTTCACCGTTCCAACTTCAAAAGGTTCCAAAAATTCACATGACGCAGGCTCTCTTTGGATTTCGCCGTTAACGTTCACGGATGCGCCAAATTTAAAATATTCAAAATGCTACTTGTCCTACACTTTTTGACTAGTTCACATAATTCACACACCAAAGAATTCACAAAATCAAGGTGCAGAAGAGTTATCAACCAGTACTGGCCAAAAAAGTACAATTCCAACAAAATTTGACAAAAACTTTCCAATACATTTTCAACGGCCCCATTCATTTCCAATGGCTAGTGTCAACTCCTACAAAAAAAATTCTATTCATTTCTATTGATATTTTTATTTTCGATTATTTTTATATTATTGAAATTGTAATTTGTGATATTTTTGACAAAAAAAAAAAAAAAAAATCAAATTCCTCCATTTGCCTCATAATTAACGGGAAATGACCAATAATGTACAGAAAGTGAACCAGAATTTCACTAAAATAAACGCGAAATTATGCAAAAAGTATAGGAAATGACCTCGGAATGACCCGAAAGTTCAGGAAGTGATGCGTAAGTAACCTCCGTGAAGCTGGCCCCCCGTCACACGCAAATTTATAGAAAAATTATGTCAATTGTTTGTGCTAGTTTTGTGCTGAAAAAAAATGGTTTGTGCTGCTATCGGTTTTGAGATATTAACAATTCTTTTATAGATCAATCTGAGGTCAACCATCCCCTATTTTGATTAAAAATGGCAAAAAATAGTGACAATCGTTTTTGCTACTTTTGTGCTGCAAAAATTTTCGTTTGTGCTACTATTGATATTAATTTCGAGTGACGATGTCACGTAGCGCCCCAAAATGGTGCCATTCGTTTATCCTATGTTTGTGCTCATTTGTGCCAGTGATTTCATCGATCGAAGCGATTCCGTTGCAGCTGACGAAGCATACCAACTCTCTAAATAACAGAGGGGTTTCCCAACAACTAGCGCAAACGTAGCACAAATGAATGTCACCCCTTCGTGTCCATTTTGCAGTAAATGGGGGGCTTGAGATGTTAATTTCAAGTCTTAACATGACTTGGACATGATGTCATGACTCAAAATTCATATCCCAATATCTATAAAAAGATCGCAGCACAAACGAAAAAAACTTACAGCACAAAAATAGCATAAACAAATGGGTCCGTTTTGCAATAAATCGGGGGCGCTTGACGTCATCTATTGAAATTAATATCTCCATATCTCAAAAATGATAGTAGCACAAACAAACAAAATTTTACAGCACAAACGATTGACACAATTTTTAGCCATTTTAATCAAAATGGGGGGGGGGGGGGGGCTGTTTGACCTAAGATTGACCTTTAAAAGTACTTATCTTAAAAACAATAGCAGCACAAACTGATTTTTTTTTTCAGCACAAACGAGCACAAACCTAGCACAAACAAATGACATTATCTTTATTTAAATTTGTGTCTGATGAGGGGCCAAATTCACGGAAGTGCGTAAGTACCTGAAAATTGACAAGGAGGTGACCAAAAATTAACTTATTGCCATTGACAACAATAGACGTCCAATTAATTTATACCGGGCTGTGAATACTCATCTTTTCATCATCAATTCTTTTTTACTGTCAGTCAGTCAAAAGGGATTGGATGTCAAACAAGGCAGTGAGTCAGTGACCCACAATCCTTTTCTCTCCATCAAGTCAAATAGTCATGATGGAATCCATCACTAAATCTGCAATATATGTAATCCTGCTCTACTTTACTTTGTATCATTAAGCATCATATCATCAAATCTACTGCTATTTAGAGAAATGCTACTTGTTCTCCATTCAACCAATCAGAAATAGAAGAGGTATGTCATGTAAACAAGTATGTTTATCATGGAGTAATACTTCATATGCATATTATGTCACATGAGTTCAGATTCTGGATCTGGGCTACATTGTATCTACAGCATGATCCAAGCATAATCCATCCTCACCAGAATACAAAACTAGAACAAAAATGCCATCACTTTCAAAATGGACAAAGCCTTTATGAAAATGGTCTTGTTTGTATTACAGATTTCCACGATCTTAAAAAAAAAAGAAAAGAAATAAGCATAAGAATCACATGTAGAATTATGCTTACCAATTAACTTTTCCATTGGGACTTGATTGAAGATTTGCAAAGCATTGCCACAATAAATAAATTATAATAAAAAACACATTTCCTTTTTCTGATTGTAATAGTGGAGGAAAATGTCAATTAACGTATTTCCAGGAATTTGTCACCTGTGGTGCAGATATTTTACCAATTTGGCCAATCAAATGCGAGTATCCCAAATTGCCCGTCCTTCCTTGTGATGTCATAATTACTCTTTAACCCATGCACGTGTAACTCGAGAATTTGTATGTGGCATCAGACAACGGCTGTGCTTGTAGGTGGTGTCATTTTTTTATATTTAAACAAGGGGTGGGACTCAATTTAAACAACTAAAATCTGGTAATTAGAGGTTTTGTGAATGATAATTGTTGAATAATTGCATTTAAATCGCACATCATCATTTCAAACGATTTTAGAATGAAATTAATTGCATTTCAATACAAACTGTCGAGAAGAAAAGGTTGAAGTGCCATTTTAAGATATTTAAAATGTCAGACAAGCAGCGGTGGGTAGTAACGCGTTACATTTACTCCATTGCATTTACTTGAGTAACTTTTTGAGAAAAATGTATTTCTAAGAGCAGTTTTACTAAACCATACTTTGATTTGTGAAGAAAAAATGCTACTCTTACGCCGCTACTTGGGCTACATTAGTCGTTACATTTTTCCTCTTTATTCTACATATTAGATTTAACTTTTTTTTCCAGCGATGCCAACAGTAGCTCTACCAGTTTCACCCATGAGACCTCGCAACAATAATCACATGAATCCATTATACAAATGACACTCAAGCTCTGTTCAGTAACGCGGCGTCGCAAAAAATGAAGTATTTGACATAAAGCGCTGCCATCAACATTACTCGAAAGTGCAGATTTTAACCCCTGTCCCAGTTTTTATTTGGCACTGAATGACCACAGAAAACCGGAGATATGATCCTTTTAATTTCATAAAAAGGACTAAGGAAGTAACTATTCACTATTCAACTATTCAAACTAGGAACTATTTTCTCCACTAGAGGGCGCTCATGCTTTTTGGACAAATGATGCTTCAGTTCTGTATTTGATTTTTTTCCCCGTCGGAATTCAATGATTATTTGGGGGTATTTTTTGGGGGGGCCTAATGTGTTTATGTAATATGTTATAATAAGGTATAATAATAAAATAACTTTGTGCTGAGAAAAAAAATACTATTATTTAAAAAATAAAAAAACATCGTAAGCAGTTAATCACAATGTTACTCATTACTTGAGTATTCTATTCGCCAAATCGTTTTTACTTGTACTTGAGCACATTTTTTTGGATGACTACTTTTTCTTTTACTTGAGTAACATTATTTTGAAGTAACGCTACTATTACTTGAGAATTTTTTTTTGGCTACTCTACCCACCTTTTGCATACAAGATAAAATATAGTATTAAAAAAATAGTCATTTGAGAGGTCTAAAGCTCATTTTGTACTTTAGTTGGTCCTAGGCATGTGCCGATAACCGGTTTAGATGTTTACCGTGGTATGAAAGCGTCATGGTTTCAAAACCGCATAAATTGTATGTTATACCGTTCCAAAGGTATGAGCAATTTTTTTATGTACCATTTATGGTACATGTAAAAATGCATGGCTCAACCCTCCCCCACTGGTTGTTGCTCAGTATCAGTGAGTCAGCTGTACTTCACAATGGCTGGAGGAAGTGAAACTCCTGAACTTTCCTCCCATCGAAGAAAACGAAATCGCCGGTATGGGAATACTTCAACTGCAGAAAAGTTACAGACGGCCACAGCTTAGAGGAGGAGGGCCAACCGACATGTAAAACATGTTTAGGGAGGGTGGTTGCTGAGGAGGCAACAACTCTAATATAATTTCACATTTATAAAAATTAAAGGTTAATAAACGCTATCATGAACATTTCCCACTTGCTACGAGAGTTAACTCCAGCGTGTTTAGTGTGTCTAGCGGTAGTAAAACATGTTTTTTTTTTCTCACTGGCAACTGTCTGTGTTGAGAAAGACAGCTTTTGTATAATGTAAACATGATACGAGTCGTACACACATGCTTTTCATGGAAAATAATTCAATTATTTTTGTTCTGATGATAATGACGTTAAGCTGTGGCTGTGGGTTTACGCTCACCTTAAGGACTGCATTTATTTCAATTTTATTTGGAATATTTGTTGTTATTTAAAAGAAAAAAAAATTAAATTAACATTATACTTATGTTCCAATTTGCTAATATGTTTTGAAAATAACAATCCTGTTCAGTGGAAAAAAGTTCTCATACTAGGACATGCCTAGTTGGTCCGCAACCACCATGAACTGATTTCATTTGAAGACTTTGACGTACCTTTTCAATAAGACCACCCATAGTTTCATGGGTGAACCACATAAACACTAGCGCGTTATACTGTATGTATTCGCACAAACCCACATTTATTTATTTATTTTTTTATCAAAGTATCTTTTTTAGAGGATATGTTCTAATTCAATTTCTCTATTTCTGTCGCCTTTAGCCGAGCTGATTCTTGCCATGGTTGACTTCATAATTATATTGATGGGACAGATTCCTCAGACACTGGGCCACGCCTTTAAGTAGGGGGCCGTCCTACAATCCGCTTCGGTCAGTCGAAGTCGGTCTTAGCTTTTCTCAAACACATGCAGCGACCAAACGCCGGATTTAGGTTGTAGAGTACGAAAGCTGTACCGCATATAAACAGGAAGGATTGTCTCAGGAGTGATTTGTTCGTTGTTAGCAAATCAATGGGAGAAATTAGCCGCTACAGCATTGGCGTTATACTTCGCAATATTTCCGTAAAACTGCCCGTTTTTTTTTTTTGCTTTTAACCAAGAATCGAGATTGTTTTACGTCCATATCTATAAAGAATTCAGGGATTTAAGCATTTATTCACAAGAATTTTCAACGCAAAAAGCTCTTTGTTTTACCAAGGGGGCCGCCACATTGGCTGACAGACTAGGATCACATTCGACATATTTACGTAAAATAAATGCTAACTACCCGTTTTTTTGCTTTTAACCAAGAATCGGGACTTTTTTATGTCCATATCTAAGAATTAAGGGATTTAAGCATTTATTCACAAGAATTTTCAACGTAAAAAGCTCTTTGTCTGTGTTTCCACTCTGTCAGTTTTAACCGAGATAGGCCCCCTATGAATCGGTCCCGCGCCTCGTGTACTGTCAATACATTATGAAGTCTATGATAGGTCTATCGGGAAGTTATGCTCTGACAAAAGTCCTGTGTTGTTCAAGAGTTCATTGATTGGAACACAACTCGTAATTAAAATTAGTAAATGTTTTTAACTTAATAAATCGTTTGTAATTCATTAATCATTATTAAAGTCCCACCCCTAATTTAAATGTGATTTTCTCAATTAACAGAGGTCTAAAATGTTTTCCATTTAAGTAATAGCCATCATACACATAAAGGTCATTTAATAATATAATTGAACCTGCACCCTTAGAAGGAAATTTCCACTCAATAATATCAACTAATTTGCTGCCAAGTCCAATTCATTTAAACCCGGGATTGCTCATCTTTTAATGCCATTGCCTTTAATGGGTCCAATGAATTAAAAGTTGTGGCAGTACAGTATTTAAGAAAACCAAAGGTCCCATCCACTGTCCACTTCAAGTGTCAGCTGACACTCCAATTGGCCATTGGTTTACAACACTATCTTCTTAAATCTAACACTTCTGGGGAGGCATTATATGAACGGATATGCAAATGAGAGTTCAGTATTGCCATTGCGTATCATTTTGTAAACAACTGCTGGGCTATTTTGCTGATGTGTGCTCTGTGTAAATTCCAAGCAGCTTTAAATAACACCAAATTCTTTTCAAGAATGATGTTACAAGTATTGGATCTAATACAGATTTTTTTTGTTTGTTTTAAAGTGTCAACAGTGGACCTCACAGCCTGTGTTGATGAGAGCAATCCGCATAGGCATGAGAATAGGAATAAGGTTCAATGGAGTTGGCAATTAGCATTGGTCTTGTGCAATGATGACGTGAGCTCATGCAACGTGGTAACAATATACCGTATCTTTATATTTATATTGACTTTTACCCATAAAAATGAATGTTGTCTGGCGTTTCTATCCTCTTGCTCATAGAGGAAAAAGACTATAACTGAGTCTTCAACCAGATCAACAGTTGTTTCTTTTCTACTTTTAAAAGCAGCAGGAAACAGTTCACGTTTCCTGAGTTTTACATCTTTGTTAACTCATTGGCTGCCACCGGCGATGTTAGACGTCCAAACCATTTGAACAGGGAGTTCTGTCACAAATGAACGTTTATTTCCTGCCAGATTCAAATGTGGAGGCGGGAATAGCGGAAAGGCAAGCCAGGCAGTTGCAATAAAGGGCCCCAAGGGTTGGCAAAATGTACTCCACAAAAACGACAAGAATTTGCCATTTGAAATGGCACTGCAGTAGCAAACCTCCCTTGTGGGGCTTCACCAAATCTGACACAGTGCATTTCTTGAAAAGTGAAACTTATAGTGGAAGTTCAGGATTTTTGACATCAGGCTTAATGTTCGAGTAGTGGGGGTTTAATTAGTCTGTGGAGTTGATTTTTAAAAATCCCGTATAGTTTGTTAGTTTTTTTTATCATTTTCAGGGCTCCAGAGTGGCTAAGCTAACGCAAGTCAATAGTCCCCTCCTTGCATGACAATAAAAAGCGATATTAACAGATCCAACATAGTCAAATGAAGTCAAAATGCAGCTCAATGTTCAAAAATCCCATGCAGCAAAAACAATGTCGCACCAAATACTGGAAAGTCTCAGGAAACTAGAATACACAATATTCTAATTTTTTGAGACAGTCCTGTGTATATATACAGGAAATATACATATATATACACAGGACTGTCTCAAAAAATTAGAATATTGTGTATTCTAATTTCCTGAGACAGTCCAGTATATTAACACAAAAAAATCTGCGTTGAAATAACCAATCTGATATCCTTCCGGCCTGCTTGCTCACTCTCTGAAAAGCAGCTGAATTACCGTATTGGCCCAAATATTAGACGTTTTTTGCATTGAAATAAGACTGAAAAAGTGGGGGTTGTCTTATATTCGTGGTCTAAACATTATTCCCATTCACGACGCTAGATGGCGCCAGATATCATTGAAGTGATGTTCTGTCATGACAGATCTCAGCTACTCGCAAGTTTGACCAGTTTGCTTTATTTTATTGCAATGTTCTTCCTTATTCAGATTTGTTTCAAGACTACAGTTACAGTTAGACTTCACTTTGATAGTTAATGCAGTTATTGGAATTTTGTTGTTTTATCACAATAGATTGGTTTATTTACATTTCATAAACCAGAAGCCATTCATTTACAAATGGTGTTGCACTTTAGTTTACATATTTAAATGTTCAGATATTAAGATTTGAATGAGGCAAAATAGCATGTTTTTTCTCTGAAATATGTTGTTATAATCATTTGTTTCAGATGTACTGTAATTATTTTCTGTATAAAAATGAATTTGGTGTTCAAAATGTCTTTTTTCAAACTTGAGTCTTGAAAAAGAGGGGGTAGTCTTTTAATCAGGGCCGTCTTATATTCGGGCCAATACGGTACTAATGTTGCTGTTCGTTCTGCCGTTATTGAAATGCAATGGTAAGTTTTAATCACTTTATCCTGAAAACATAGCCAACACTATTGATTGCATGTGTCATCGGTGATTCTCCTGCGTGCATATTTTGTTTTATTGGCACGCTAAGAGGGGACTATTGACTTGCATTAGCTTAGCCATTCCGGTGCTCTGAAAAAAAATAAAATAAAAAATAAACTAACAAACTGCACTCATTTTTTAAAAATCAACTCCACTGACTAATTAAAGCCCCCCTAACTCGAAGATTAAGCCTGATGTCAAAAATTCCGAACTGCCCCTTTAAGTGTGTACATTTATTATATTTATTATACTTATTGATAATTGATGGTAGCTTTGCCAAAAATTTCCCTTCATTTTCAATGGCAGAAAAACATGGGTGGTTGTGATTTTTGACCTAACACTTACCAATACAGCCCATTGACATTCAACAGGCACCCAAGTAAGTCAATACAATTGACTGCCATGTACGTCCATGCCCTTGACTACCATGTACACTGGTACCTCGACATACGATCCTTTCGACATCCAACGTAAAATTTGAGTCATCATTTGTCTCGACAAATGACGACATGCTCGAAATACGCCGATTTATGACAGCACCGCAATTACATTGTTATCAAGCAAGATGGCCGCACGGCGGATTTTCTTGTGAACTCAATATGGGTCTCAAGATGGTTAGTGTAGGTGATTTTTTAAAAAAAAGGAAAAAGGTGACGCTTGCCATTCAAATTAAGAAGGAAATGGTAGAAAAATATGAGAGTGGTGTGCACGTCAGTGAACTGACTCAACAATCTGGATGGAATATGTCTATGATCTCGAGGACGACTCTCGTTATCATTATTATTATTGCTGTAACATCGGCAAGGAAACCGGCAGTTTCGTTAGGTTCTTAATCATTTATTTCAGAACTTGTGCAACACTGACACCAACAGAATATGACAAGAGAAGGTAAAAACTCTACCGCACCTCTCTCACGTTCTCGTCAGTGACACGGTGCCTTCAGTTGCAGCATGCAAAACACAACCGCCACATTAGAAACTAATTTGCTACATTATTATCATTTGTATTTATTATTTATTTGTTTTGCTATGTGTAATTGCTATTTGTAATTGTACCAGCAGAATTTATCAAAGATTGGGTGTAGGTTTTTGGGCTGTGGAACGAATTAATCCAGTTATAATGTATTTTTATGGTAAAATCCTGCTTGACGAACAACCATTTCGACATACAAATCAGGTCCTGGAATAATATGTATGTAAAGGTACCACTGTATGTTGATTCTATTGACGCATATGTAGGTCGATGCCATTGACGTCCATGTACGCCAAAATATCAACAGGAAGTGAACCAAGGGGTTTACCTGCCAAAGCGTAGCTACCCTTGCAATTTCTCAGAAATTGAATTGTCTAGTATGAAATGTTTACTCCTCTAAAATGTGTCTGTTTTCTTTTGATGTGCGCTTATACATTGTTTTCAGGTGGGGTGAGGGGTCCAGGTATTTCTCCCTTGGATCCCCGAAAGACGCCAGCGACGCCATTGTTCAAATGGATTGGACGTTTACTTGTGATGAACTCATTGAAATTCACAGCCGAAGAATGACATGATTGGACAGCCACTGATAGTCGAATAAAATTTAAATAGGTTTAACATAGATGGTAGTAATGACTACATTTAGATGAGTACTACGTTTCAGGTGCCGTGTTCTGAACTTTAGAGACGCCAGACAACACCATTGTTTCAAAGTAGCTTTACACTGTATTACAGTAGTCCTCCATATATCAAACCCTTCAATTCCCACATCCTTTTTTTCTGTGTCCTTTTATCGGTCAAGGCCTATAAAGAGTTTGGTCTTCTCCTCTTCTTTCTTGCTCTCATTCTTCAGGTCAGCAAACACCTGGGTGAAGAAGTGCGGGTCGGTGTTGATCTGGAGCATCTTGCCGCTCATGCGGTTGATGATCTCCAAGCAACGGTCCCAAAACGCTTCCTTCTCGGCCTCCACCAAGAAGGGCTTCAGCGGGTACGAGATCTCGTTGCCCATGTAGGAGTAGGACAGGTAGAGGCATGTGAGCAGCGAGGCCTGCAGCTCGCGCTCCGAGGCCACTTCGGCGGAGACCACGTCGCGGCACAGCATGTAGAGGAAGACCACGTTGGCCGGAGTGATAAAGCCCTGATCCTGCCAACCCTGAAGGAGGAGGGAGCGGTCCACGCTGCGCAGCCACAGCACCGGATCGGTCGGCGAGAGACGCTTTAGACGGTAGCAGCGGCGGCACAGGAATTCGCCCAAGCTACGCATCAGCTCGCTGGTGGAGGCCTGCGGGGTGTGATGAAAGGGAAACCGTATGTGAGAACAAGAAATGCTTTTAATAGATTTAATTAAAGCTTTCAGTGCCATTGACGAGAATATACACCCAATGATGCCGTGTCCATTTAAATCTTTCTGATGTATAATGTTCAAAACTTTTGAAACGTAGTGTATCATATGGGATTTTTCATTATGTACACTACGGCTCAAACTTTTGAACGGTGGTGTATATTTGAATGAGTTTAACTCTAGCGATCGTCCAATTGATTGGAAGTGGGGGAATGGCAGCGAATGAAAAAATTTTGATTCGCTGAAACTCATTTTTAATTCACAAACAGAATTTATTCTGGATATATGTTGACAGATTAATCTATCAAATCCATCGATTAAGCACAGCATTATTAAATAGATTAATCTAGGATTAACTCGTTCACTGCCAGTGGTTATGTTTAATTGCCACTGACCTCGTTACAATGCACAGATTAATCCCACATTTGGATTAATTTGATTTGGGGGGGGGCAAAACATTAATCTATTAGAGCCATTGGTCAACTGCAAAAAGCATTAAGTGCAAAATTATTCAATAGAGTAATCTATATCATTAACTCATTCACTGCCAATGATCATGTCGATCGACATCAATGGAATTGAAATGTTAAAACCTCTTAATCTCACTCTAGTCATCATTCATCATGGACAGATGACAGATTAATCTACCAAATCCATTGATTAATCTACCAAATCCACTGATTAAGCGCAAAACTATTACTGTAAATAGATTAATCTAGGATTGACTTGTTCACTGCAAATGATCATGTTTAATTGCCACTCACCTCGTTAAAATGCACAGATTAATCTACCAGATTCATGGATGAATTGCAAAGAGCATGAAGTGCAAAATTATTCTGTAGAGTAATCTATATCATTAACTCGTTCACCGCCAATGATCATGTCGATCGTCGTCAATGGCACTGAAATATTAATCAAATAATTTTTAATCTCACTTTTGTCATCTTTCTCGTTGTAATTCAAATAAAATTATCACTATTAGACATCCAATCCATTTGAGGTGGGATGATGGCATCGAATGAACAAATTTTGCTGCAACTCATTTTAATTCACAAAACGAGACTAATCTGGGCATTAGTTGACAGATTAATTGATAAAATCCATTGATTAAACCAAAATTATGAAATTAACTTGTTCACTGCCAATGATCATGTTTACTTGCCACTGACCTCGTTAGAATGCACTGATCAATCTCAAAATTAATCAGATATATTTGGGACGCGGGCAAAAGATTAATCTATCAGATACATTAATGAATTGCAAAAAGCATGAAGTGCGAAATTATTCAGTAGAGTAATCTAGCATTAACTTGTTTACTGCCAATGATCATGTTTAATTGCCACAGTCCTCCTTACAATGAGCAGAATAATCCAAAATTTGAATTAATCTGATTTTAAGGGGGGTAGGGGGAAAGACATTAATCTATCAGATCCATTGATCAATTGCAAAAAGATTTAGTGCAAAATTATTCAATAGATTATTCTATATCATTAACTCGTTCACTGCCAACATTCATGTCGATTGTCGTCACTGGCACTGAAATATTAATCAAGAACTGTTAATCTCGCTCTTGTCATCCCTCTGCTTGTAATCCAAATGAAATGATCACGATTAGACGTCAAATTAATTTTAAGTGGGAGGATGGCAGCGAATGAACACATTTTGATTCGCTGCAATTCATTTTAATTTACAAAATGAGACTAATCCGGGCATTAGTTGACAGATTGATTGATTAATCAATCAAATCCATGGATTAATTGCAGAGTTATTAAATAGATTAATCTAGCATTAACTTGTTCACTGTCAATGATCATGTTTAATTGCCACTGGCTTCGTTACAATGCACAGATTAATCTCAAAATTAAATTAATCAGATTTTTTGGGGGGGGGGCGGGGTTAATCTATCAGATCCATGGATTAATTGCAAAGAGCATGAGGTGCAAAATTATTCCGCAGATTAATATTATCTATATTATATAATCTATATTATTAACTCGTTCACTGCCAACGTTCATGTTGGTCGTCGTCAATGGCACTGAAATATTAATCAAGAACTCTTAATCTCGCTCTTGTCATCCTTCTTCTTGCAATCCAAATGAAATTATCACTATTAGACGGCCAATCAATTTGATGAGGGAGGATGGCAGTGAATGCACAAACTGATTTGCTGCACCTCATTTTTAATTCACAAAACAAGACTAATCTGGGCATTAGTTGACAGATTAATCGATCCAATCCATTGATTAAGCGCAAAATTATTACCTAGATTGATCTAGCATTAACTTGTTCACTGCCAATGATCATGTTTAATTGCCACTCACTTCGATAGAATGCACAGATTAATCTCAAAATTAAATAAATGAGATGTTTTTGGGAGGAGGGGCAAAAGATTAATCTATCAAATCCATTGATGAATTGCAAAAAGCATGAAGTGCAAAATTATTTAATAGATTAATCTATATCATTAACTCGTTCACTGCCAATGATCATGTCGATCGTAGTCAATGGCACTTAAATATTAATCAAGAACCCCTAATCCCACTCTTGTCATCCCTCCCCCCTGCTTGTAATTCAAATGAGTTCATCACTAATAGATGTCCAATCGATTTGAAGTGGGAGGATGTCAGCAAATGAACAAATTTTTGATTAACTGCAACTCATTTAAATTCACAAAACCAGATCTGAGCTAATCTGGGCATTAGTTGACAGATTAATCGATCAAATCCATAGATTAAGCACAAAATTATTAAATAGATTAAGATAGCATTAATTTGCTCACTGCCAATCATCATGTTTAATTGCCACTCACCTGGTTAGAATGCACAGATTAATCTAATCCCAAAAGTAGTCTAATTTTTAGAATGTACAGATTTATCTCAAATAGCCTGATTATTTTTTCTTGGGGGTGGCAAAAGAGTCTCTAAATGAGTTTCTCACTGTCGACGTCTAATCCGTTTGAGTGGAAGGATTGGCAGCGAGCTAATCCTCCCAGTTCAAATGGATTGGACCTCTTGCGCTGTCAATGGCAGCTAATGTGTTAGTGGGGGTCCGCAGCCATTACATCATCCCATTATTTGGGGGCAAATTAATAACATAATTGCAACATAACTGCTCAATCATTCATAAACTTTAAAAGTATCAGCTCATCTGCCAAAATGAAGCAGAAAAAAAAAAAGATCTTACCTGAACAATGACACGCTTTGGCGTGCCAACTGCAGTTGGAGGCTGGATCCCGGAGCCAGTTAGGGAATTCTTTTTGGCAGCGACAGTAGCTACGTTAATGAGGGTCTTGGAGGTGGGAAGGTGGGAGGAGGTAGTCAAGGCAGTGGCTGAGGGATCCTGGCAGGAGGAGTAAGCGGAAAGATTTGCGCAGGATTGTGACTTCTTCAGCTTCAAACTGTTAGAAGCCGAATTAGTGGTGATGGAGTCGTCCGCATCAGGCGAGCATCCCTTCCCACCATCGCCGCCATCCGACTGCAGCTTCTTAGAGCCCTTTCTTTTGGCTGATACGGCCACAATACGTTTCCATGGCAGCACACTGATGATGGAGGGGCGTTTGAGGGATTTGGCGGCAGCTGCCGCCGCATCTTTGGCATTCTTGCTGTTCTGCACCGCCGTGTAGTGACCCACAGTAGCCGGGCCGTCCTCGAACAGGGCTGCTTTGCGGTAGCTGGGGGAGAGGGACAGCACTGTACCCATGATGCCTGGCGAGGGTCAGCAGAGCGACAGTGATGGGGAGCAGTGACCGGAACCCTTCTCGTCTGGGAAAGAAGCGCAATGTCTCACCTCAGCGATTCTGTGAGAAGAAAGAATGTAATATGACACATGTACAATACAAACAGTCAAATACTGTGAATGCAAACACACAAAAAAGAGCAAACCGCCATTTTCCCGCTGAGCTGTGAAACAAATCCCAATATTTATCTCAGATTGGCTCTCTACAGAAGATTGCCGTTTCCACTGGGATTCACAGTCTCAGTTGCCATGACAACTAAGCAGCCTTCAGCCCTTACACAATAAGGAATACCCTAAATGTTCTTTTGTCAAATTACTGACACCAAAGAGAGTGTTTTTATTCTTGCACTGTTGTCTGAATACCTAAAAAAAGGAAAATGCTGGGATGGTAATCATAATATTAAGTCTTTGGCTTCCGTTGACGACGCTAGACATCCAATCCACTTGAGGAAAAAGGCCGAGAATACTCATTTTACAGTGACATTGACAGTGCTAAATATACAATCCATTTTGACTGGGTGGTGTGAATGAACAGAGCCATTCCTTCCTGCTTAAATGAATTGGACGTCAGTCACTGTGAGTGAACTTTTGTTCATTCGCCCCTCTCATTTAAAATGAATTGGACACCGAGTGCCATCAAAGGCACTGACAGATGAGCATTCATAGCCATTCCTCCCAATTTAAACAAATTGGACAGCTTATACAATCAGCAGCAGGCAATGAGCTGCAATTAAATTTAAAATATTTCTTAAATTGTAAAAAAAAAAAAAAAAAAAAAAAAAAAACTATTAAAAATAATAAAAAATATTATTTAATCAACTGTAATTTTAATTTTGTTTTTATTAAGTTGTTTTATGGTGGTAAATGGTGGTGTTATACTTGTAAAGCGCTTTCCACCTTTCAAGGTGCTCAAAGGACTTTACACTACATTTCCATCTACCTACTGGTGACGCAGCACCAGGAGCAATGTGGGGCTCAGTAACTTGCTCAAGGATACTTAGGCTAGTTCATCAGGGCAGAGAATCAAATCCACAACCTCTGGGTTGGGGGACAACTACTCTACCACTGAGCCACGCCATCCCCACATCATTCATCATTCTATTATTAATACAAATACATATATAATATTCTTAACTGCTAAAATGAATAACAATAGATTTAATATAAATTATGGATAACATATATATGGCGGAAAACACAGACAAGACTGAAAAAGCCGTTTCTGCTCTCGCCCTCCTCTTTAAAAGAAACTGCTGTATTTTAAGTCAAAACAACTGTTGTGTTTGATAGAACAATATCTCAAAATGCTGCCATAGCAGATTCATCAGGCATTAAGCCCCTAAACTGTTTTTAATTTGTTCGTTTTACCCTGGAAACCCTGTTTACAGATGTCTCACAACCGCTTTTGTTTCAACCCAGCCATAAAATGAAGGTAATTAATTATATTTATTATTCAAAATGTCATTTTTAGCTTAGAATCATTAATTGATGTCTAATATTTCGTTAAAAAAAAAAAAAAAAAATCAAACAAAGCAAATGGGAACCATGAGGAAGCAACTAGGAGGTCTGCCATAACCAAATACTTCCAGAGGGTAGGGCAGGTCCTCAAGAGTCAGCTGAATGGCTAGAATAAGACCTGCAGTCAGAACATCGCAACATCCCAGAACAAGACCCAGTACTCATCACAACAGCAGACATCCAGACAAGACTGTCCAAGATGAAGAACTGGACAGCTCCAGGGCCCGACAAGATTCATGCCTACTGGCTTAAGAAGCTAACTGCACTCCAGGAACGCCTAGCAGCACAAATGAACCAGCTGCTGAGGTCGGGGACCCACCCAGAGTGGCTAACCCAAGGTCGGACAGTCCTCATCATGAAGGACCCCCAGAAGGGGACAGTCCCATCCAACTACTGGCCTATCACCTGCCTCAGCACCACATGGAAGCTCCTATCAGGCGTCATAGCGGCTAAAATGAGCAGGCACATGGAGCAATACATGCACAGGGCACAGAAAGGGATTGGCAATAACACCAGGGGAACCAAGCACCAACTACTGGTGGACAGGGCAGTCGCCAGGGACTGCAAAGCTAGGAGCGACAACCTGCGCACTGCCTGGATTGACTACAAGAAAGCCGATGACTCAATGCCACACACATGGATACTGGAATGCTTGAAGCTGTATAACATCAACAGGACACTAAGGACCTTCCTCCAGAACTCGATGGGGCTGTGGAAGACAACTCTAGAAGCCAACTCGAAGCCAGTTGCACATGTGAGATGCTCTGTCACCCCTTCTGTTCTGCATAGGCCTAAACCCCCGCAGCCAGATCATCACCAAGAGTGGTTTCGGGTACCGGTTCTGAAGTGTAACAACCATCAGTCACCTCCTCTACATGGATGACATCAAGCTGTATGCCAAGAATGAGCATGACATCGACTCCCTGATCCACCTCACCAGAATATACAGCAATGACATCGGGATGTCATTCGGACTAGATAAGTCTGGGCGAATGGTATCCAGAAGAGGGAAGGTGATCTCAACTGAAGGGGCTGAACTACCTGAAGGCAACATAACAGATGTGCAGGACAGCTACAAGTACCTGGGGATCCCACAGGCAAATGGAAAGCATGAGGAAGCAACTAGAAGGTCTGCCACAACCAAATACCTACAGAGGGTGAGGCAGGTCCTCAAGAGTCAGCTGAATGGCAAGAATAAGATCCAGGCCATTAACAGCTATGCCCTACCAGTAATCAGATACCCTGCTGGCAACGTATCCTGGCCACTGGAAGAGATGCAGGCTACCGACATCAAGACAAGGAAGCTCCTTACAATGCATGGAGGGTTTCACCCTAAGCCAGCATCCTGAGGCTCTACACAAAGCGGAAAGAGGGAGGCCGATGACTAGTGAGCATCAGAGCCACGATCCAGCAGGAAACTACATCCCTCCAAGAGTTCATCATGAAAATGGCCCCCAGTGATGACCTGCTCGGTGAATGCCTCAGGCAACAGAAGCCCAATAAGGAGGAGGACCCTGAGGAGCTATCATGGATGGACAAGCCCCTGCATGGTGTGTACCACCGACAAATTGAGGAGGTAGCTGACATGGGAAAAACATACCAGTGGCTAGAAGTATATTATTCTATATATTCTATATATTCTATATAATATATATATTCTATATAATATATATATATATATATATATATATATATATATATATATATATATATATATATATATATATATATATATATATATATATATATATATAATTATTATTATTATTATTATTATTTTAGGGGTGTCAAACAATTAAAAATTTTAATCGAGTTAATTACAGCTTAAAAATTAATTAATCGTAATTAATCGCAATTAATCGCAATTCAAACCATCTATAAAATATGCCATATTTTTCTGTAAATTATTGTTGGAATGGAAAGATAAGACACAAGATGGATGTATACATTCAACATACGGTACATAAGTACTGTATTTCTTTATTATAACAATAAATCAACAAGATGGCAATACCATTATTAACATTCTGTTAAAGCGATCCATGGATAGAAAGACTTGTAGTTCTTAAAAGATAAATTTTAGTACAAGTTATAGAAATTTTATATTAAAACCCATCTTCATGTTTTCGTTTTAATAAGATTTATAAAATTTTCAATCAAAAAATAAACTACTAGCTCGCCATTGTTGATGTCAATAATTACTTACACAATGCTCATAGGTGCTGAAGCCTATAAAATCAGTCGCACCCAAGCGCCAGCAGAGGGCGGCAAAACTCCGAAAAACACAACAAGTACAGCTTTCACTGTGCTGTCATTTTAATCCGTTTGAGCAGGGCATTTGTGCGTTAATTGCGTCAAATATTTTAACGGGATTAATTTTAAAAATTAATTACTGCTCGTTAACGCGATAATTTTGAAAGCCCTAATATATATATATATATATATATTACAAAATATTGACATATTCACTAAGAAGTTGTCGGAATATTAGTTTAAATCATAATCATATAACCTGTTATTATTAACTTAAATATGATCATAAATCTGTCAGTTTCCCCTTACTTCATTGAGTAAGGTAGAGAGCCCCTTCAGTGTTTCGCTATCCAATCCATTCCACTTGTTCTTATAGAGAACGCCCACATCTCTGACAATCCAGTCCACGATTTCCCTGTGACCTAACTAGCAGTAGGTGCTACCTTATTATTTTTTCTGCCTTCGGTCTCTGCGCACGTCTTTTAACTTTGGTCTTTTGCGGCCAAAAGTTACATCCCAGCCCTAAATTTACGCTGCTACTTAGCTGCTGCTCACTAGTTAGTCTGAAATGCATTGTGAAGATCCTAGTAGAGTTAAGAAGTTAAGTGTGCACTCTTGTTACCACTATCTTTGGGGTGACTTGGGATGGAGCATCAGCTGTGTTTCTCCCTTTACGCAGATGAGTACAAGAGCTGAGCTCATTCACGTATGATTATCATCAGTGAATAGTCATAATAATACACTAATAATAATCACTCCACCACCTTTATTGACCTGTAGCAGTCAGAGCAGAGGGTGACAGCGAAGTGACCTCTACTAAAGGTGAGTAAGAGAGTAATGATTAGAAAGTAGAGAAAGCCAAGAAGATGATTATATCTACTATATATAATCATTTATGCTATGTATAGCATAAAACACACACGATATACATATACTGTATATGGTGGAAAACACTCAGGTGACTTGAAGTTCTGCTCTGAGACCCCCACTTTCGGAAAATTTCCCAAAACTGTTCGATATGCACGCGTCATTGGAAAGCTTAAAATCTCAATTTTCTGGGGGAACAAACATTTTGAACAGGAAAAAAAAAATGTTTTTAAACAGCAAAACCCTAACTAGAGGCGAGCGCACGCGAGAACATAATTAAAGATTACATAATTTTAACGAGATATTATCGCGTACTTACATCTTTTCGATCCAAAAACTCCGTGTACTGTATCACCAAGTGTCATGACACAGCTGTGAATGGTCACAGCCGGATTTTTGCAGATTTTATGGGTGAAACATTGTAATATAACAAGGGTCGCGATGCAGAAATCGCAGACATCATGGAGTGGTCGAGATTTTCTTTTTCATATATTTACCCTTTTAAACGTTTTTTTTTTTTTTTTTTGATCAATTATTTATCATCTAACATTTCGGAGAAAATGCGACATTAAAAAAGAATAAACAATTAAGACGTAGTTATGAGGTAGATATCCATGACTTTTTTACAGACACCATTTTTTTTCATTGTGAGGTAAATTGTTTAAAACTTTAAAATATGCGAGATGAAGGGAATAGTTACCTTTCTCGCAGACACCATATAACTGTCTAACACATTCATTATAGTAAAGCATTTAACCATAGTTTAGGCAGACTTCACTCCATGCCCTTTGACACAGTAAAGGGGATCAACTCATCAGCCCTGGCCTGATAAGGTAAGGAGAACACGTCAGTGACTCTTCAGTGGGGTCAGAACGCCCTCACCTTGCCAGGACAACATGTTGATAGCGCGGCGCCTTAGACGTCAAGGCATGCCGCACCCCCACCTCAGTTGCCGTGGCAACCACGACCCAGCCATGAAAGATGACACATGAACTTGTCTGCCCAAACCTGACACAGAAGCATCATTCCAACACAACACCCAGGCACGCCTTCCGCCCGGCCCACTCCACTGCAGCTTTCAAAAGACTGAACTTTTAGATAACACCTGTCTCTTCTCGGGGACATCCAGCATGGCCTCTCCATCGTCTGTTTTGCCTTGTTTTTTGACCATTGTTGACTAATAAATTGTCAACCTGTTTTCGGTGAGCCTTCTTTAAACCGTTCAAAATGGAGTCAGTACAAAGGGTTAACACCAGAGTGGACGCGCGGGAGTCCGCTGTTCCGGCGGCTTGGCCGGGAGCCGAATTCCTTCAGAGTGAATAATTTTTTAACGTTTTTTTTTTTTTTTTTTTTTTTTTTTTTTAAGAAATATATATATACAGTGCCTTGCAAAAGTATTCGGCCCCCTTGAATCTTGCAACCTTTCGCCATGTTTCAGGCTTCAAACATAAAGATATGAAATTTAATTTTTTTTGTCAAGAATCAACAACAAGTGGGACACGATCGTGAAGTGGAACAACATTTATTGGATAATTTAAACTTTTTTAACAAATAAAAAACTGAAAAGTGGGGCGTGCAATATTATTCGGCCCCTTTACTTTCAGTGCAGCAAACTCACTCCAGAAGTTCAGTGAGGATCTCTAAATGATCCACTGTTGTCCTAAATGACCGATGATGAAAATAGAATCCACCTCTGTGTAATCAAGTCTCCGTATAAATGCACCTGCTCTGTGATAGTCTCAGGGTTCTGTTTAAAGTGCAGAGAGCATTATGAAAACCAAGGAACACACCAGGCAGGTCCGAGATACTGTTGTGGAGAAGGTTAAAGCCGGATTTGGATACAAAAAGATTTCCCAAGCTTTAAACATCTCAAGGAGCACTGTGCAAGCCATCATATTGAAATGGAAGGAGCATCAGACCACTGCAAATCTACCAAGACCAGGCCGTCCTTCCAAACTTTCTTCTCAAACAAAGAGAAAACTGATCAGAGATGCAGCCAAGAGGCCCATGATCACTCTGGATGAACTACTGAAGAGATCTACAGCTGAGGTGGGAGAGTCTGTCCATAGGACAACAATCAGTCGTACACTGCACAAATCTGGCCTTTATGGAAGAGTGGCAAGAAGAAAGCCATTTCTCAAAGATATCCATAAAAAGTCTCGTTTAAAGTTTGCCACAAGCCACCTGGGAGACACACCAAACATGTGGAAGAAGGTGCTCTGGTCAGATGAAACCAAAATTGAACTTTTTGGCCACAATGCAAAACGATATGTTTGGCGTAAAAGCAACACAGCTCATCACCCTGAACACACCATCCCCACAGTCAAACATGGTGGTGGCAGCATCATGGTTTGGGCCTGCTTTTCTTTAGCAGGGACAGGGAAGATGGTTAAAATTGACGGGAAGATGGATGAAGCCAAATACAGGAACATTCTGGAAGAAAACCTGTTGGTATCTGCACAAGACCTGAGACTGGGACGGAGATTTATCTTCCAACAGGACAATGATCCAAAACATAAAGCCAAATCTACAATGGAATGGTTCAAAAATAAACGTATCCAGGTGTTAGAATGGCCAAGTCAAAGTCCAGACCTGAATCCAATCGAGAATCTGTGGAAAGAGCTGAAGACGGCTGTTCACAAACACTCTCCATCCAACATCACTGAGCTCGAGCTGTTTTGCAAGGAAGAATGGGCAAGAATGTCAGTCTCTCGATGTGCAAAACTGATAGAAACATACCCCAAGCGACTTGCAGCTGTAATTGGAGCAAAAGGTGGCGCTACAAAGTATTAACGCAAGGGGGCCGAATAATATTGCACGCTCCACTTTTCAGTTTTTTATTTGTTAAAAAAGTTTAAATTATCCAATAAATGTTGTTCCACTTCACGATTGTGTCCCACTTGTTGTTGATTCTTGACAAAAAAATTAAATTTCATATCTTTATGTTTGAAGCCTGAAATGTGGCGAAAGGTTGCAAGATTCAAGGGGGCCGAATACTTTTGCAAGGCACTGTATATATATATATATATATATATATATATATATATATATATATATATATACACATACATACATACATACATACATACAGTATATATATATGTGTGTATATATATATACAGACACATATATATTTAAATTATATGCAAAGCAAAATAATTTCGACCCCTTATAAAAATATTTTTGTTCATTTCATTCATTTTTGTTGCAGTTTTATTGCTTTACAACTTTTATGTTTAAAGGAAAGTCAAATACATGCAATGACACTTTTCGGCCATCAGGCCCCCCCCTTAAAATCCGCTTATGTGGCATGTAGACATACATATGTGAGGAAATCATTGCATGCCTTTGATTGATTGATAGGCGACCAACCCAACCCAGGGAGGATTTTGTCTGCCTTTTCCCCAGCATAAACGATCCAGTAAATGAATGTATGACTAAGCCACATACATGTGTCATCCATAAAATGTCCATTACTGTATTTCAAGGCTGATACAGTAGACTACGCTATCCTATTGTGGCTCAGTTCGCCATTACCAATGCAGGCCTGCAGTGCTCATCGGTATTATATAAGAATTAAGATAGGCCAGGGAGGCATGAGAAAGAAAATGTGCGCAAGCATCCATCTTAGCTTCAAAATGGAAGCCTTGAAAACAAGACACCCCCGCCTCCTCTTTTTAGCACACGGCATGCACAAACATCACGTTGTGTCATACATACATAATGCATAAGAATAGCTCCGCAAAAGATGCTTGCTGAATTGCATTATGGAGCAATTTTAGCGATATGAAATGAACCTCCTTACCATTTGTACCCAAAACGGCCTGTTTTGTGCATTGCTATGTTAATAATGTTGAATTTCTGGTCGATTATTGGATGGTAATGAGCTCTGTGATGGAGGGGGATGAAGGGGGGGGGGGGGCGCAATGCTTTCCTACCTGAGAATTAATTGACGCTTCTTTCACAATCCATGGAGCCTTGAGACCACCTTGCAGGAATTCCAGACCTTCCAGTCGCTGAAAATCCCCCGCGCTATACGGGCCCAATTTCTGACTCTCTTTCCAGTGGGTTCCCCCCCTCTTATTTCATCTTTAAAACAGAAATTTCCCGTTGCGCTCGAGGGAATACGAAACCTCGAAGCTGAGCAGCGAAATATGCTGGAAAGCAAGTTGGAAAACGTCGTCCATCGAGACCGGAAAAAAATTGACACGCTCACGGTTGTGCCATAGATCTGTGATGCTCACATATTATATCTGGGGAAATTATAATGAAAAATGAAAATATTTGGGGCGAAAATGCGAAAAACACAAAGAAACGAGGAGAAAATTGCCCCTACAAATGCCAAAAATAGACATCAGCGTCTAGAGAGAGAGAGAGAGAGAGAGAGAGAGAGAGAGAGAGAGAGAGAGAGAGAGAGAGAGAGAGAGAGAGAGAGAGAGAGAGAGAGAGAGAGAGAGAGAGAGAGAGAGAGAGAGAGAGAGAGAGAGTTTCGATGCGGGAGTCTAGAGTTATTCGGGTTGGATGGAGGAGAGAGATGCCGTCTTCTGATTGGCTGCAGAAAGGATGCTGCTAATCCCGCTGCTGTCACTTCCGCCGCCAACTCGCCGTCTGTGTTGTACCCTGATGAAGTCATTGGCGGTCCACTGGCTCCGTCCTATCACGACCAAGGGCGTAGGTTTGCTCTCAATATTGGTGGTAGGGACGATATAACAGCACAACCCGCATGTAGGCTACACTTTTTGCTGAGGACGGGACATTAATAAGACCAAACAGACTGGGTGAACGGCGGTCAGGGCTACATTTCTCACGAAAAGAACAGTGGCATCTCCAAAAAATTTTCATAGGGGTGGCCCGCTGGGGCCACTTAAAATCTTGGGGTGGCACACCAAAACTAAAAACCATAATTTCAGCTTTTCATTATATTATTGCAGTAAAAATGTCAGGGGAAAACTATCAGAAAGACATAAGGACACGGCTACTGATATACTTAGGTGTATTGTGTAATATTTGATGTTACTAATGATTTAATGTGCATAGTCCGTAACTGTCCAGTCAACATTTTGAGTTCCACAACAATTCTGTTTTATTGTGTTATGTATACATTAGGCATAAGGTGTACATTTAACAAAACAAAATAATTACTGGGCAAAAGCAGGTGCTGGCAGATACAAATAAAAGCAAGTACAGAGGCAATCATATCTTAACTGGATATTTCCCAACACAATGTTAATGTGACACAAAAATAGTTATTACTGAATGAACAAAACATGAAAAGTACTTCCCCACAGGGATCAACAGAGTACCAGGCTATAACGTATATGAAATGCATGACTGATGCTACAACAATCTAACGATATACTGGCAAGCGGGGTGGCCAACAAATTTAAAGGGGGGGCCGTGGCCACCCCTGGCGGCACCATTGCAAAAGAACCTAATAAATTGATAGTAGAGGTGTGACACAATGTCGAAATGGTGATATATCGTGATACTTTGTATCCCAAAAGGTTATCGATATGCTCCTGCCAAGAATCGATATATCATTTTAAAAAGGTGTCAATGCTAAAAAAAAAAAAAAAAATTAAAAATTAAAATAAAAAAGGAACCAACAAGTTGTCAAAATCTTCCACCATAATACAACCCCTAGCAAAAAGTATGCAATCACCAGTCTCGGACGAGCTCCGACTCAGACATTTTCTCGTGTAGAACAAACTCATATAGAAACTAGGGCTGTCAAACGATTAAAATTTTTAATCGAGTTAATTACAGCTTAAAAATGAATTAATCGTAATTAATCGCAATTAATCTATAATCCATAAAATATGCCATATTTTTCTGTAAATTATTTATATTCTGTAAAATAAATTGTTGGAATTGAAAGATAAGACACAAGGTGGATATATATGGATTTTCCCATTGGCAGTGTATCAAGTACTTGTTCTCCCCACTGTACATTCAACATACGGTACATAAGGACTGTAGTGGGCATTTCACTCTACTGTCATTTAAATCTGTCTATGCTGTCCTCACTCCGAAGCGTCTACTTTTTCCAAAGCTAGACAGCTAGTGAACGAATAATCAGACTTCTTCCTTTTTCATCTGATTTATTAATAAAATAGCCTCAAACCATTGTCCTCTTTAGACCGTCATAAAACTACAAAAAAAAAAAGTACACAAGCATTGCATTAGCAACAACGTTAGCTTAGCACGCTATACAGGCTCACTAAACATAAACAAAAAGCGTCTCATACAAAAAATAGAACATTTCGCTTACTAACATAATATGTACATTCTTTACAACAACCATACTTACGGACAAATCTTGTCCAAGGATCATATAAGCACAACATTATCAGCCCGAGACGTCGTGCAGCCATAATGAACTGGCAAGAAAAAAATTAACCATGTCGCAAAGCGACCACAAGAGTTCGCTGTTGTGCTGCAGCACAAAAAGTCTTGCTGTAAAATTTACCAAAAGGCAGAATACTGTATGAGCGGGACATGTGCGTTAATTGCGTCAAATATTTTAACGTGATTAATTAAAAAAATTAATTACCGCGCGTTAACGCGATAATTTTTACAGCCCTAATAGAAACCTTGAAAAAATAATGAATTAGTTCAAAAGTGCAACTCTTTAGCATTCAGAAACACTAAAGGAAATGATTAAAAAACATTGTGGTGTCAGTAAATGTTACGTTTATAGAGCAAGTGCAGGGAAATATTTATGGAATCACTCCATTCTGAGGAAAAAAATATAAAATCATGAGAAACAAACAAAGAAATAACAATCAAAACACATCTTTAGTATTTAGTAGCACCACCTCTGGCTTTTATGACAGCTTGCAGTCTCTGAGGCATGGACTTGATGAGTATTCTTCATCAATGTGGTGCCAACTCTTTTTGATTGCAGTTGCCAGATCATCCATGCAGGTCGGAGCCTTGCTGTGGACCATTTTTTCAATTTCCACCACAGGTTATCAACAGTGTTGTTAATAACGGCGTTACAATATAACGGAGTTACTAATGGCGTTATTTCTTTCAGTAATGAGTAATCTAATTAATTACTTTTCTCATCTTGGCAACGCCGTTACCGTTACTGAGGCGGGAAAGGTGTGCGTTACTATGCGTTACTAAGTTGGTTGAATAAAAAAAGTCTGAGAAAAACGGACTCACGGGGACGAGAGCAGAGCAGGAGTGGGGAAGACGCCATTGCAACTGCGATGCTAGGTGACTCCAGTAATACCTGACTGTAGCCATAGCCGACAAACTACGCCCACATGACACGGTAGATATCATATTATAGAACTAGATGCAAATGACAGACACTGCTGCATTGCCAACATGTTTTAAGGACTACATGCGTTAGTAAACAGCCGCCATCTTAAAGCAGTAGACCTCTCAGGAAGGCCCTGATGTAGAGATCCTTCCTAGCGAGCCTAAGTAATTTTTTTTTTTTAAATCTAAAATGCTCCTAAATCGGCAAAAGCTTAACTTAAATCTATCTTTAAATGATGAAACAGTTTTAAAACTTACACATGTTTAAAGTAGACAGAAGGGAACTAATGCAATAACGGGAGCAATTTTAACAACTTTAACGATTGATTCACAACTTTAAATGACTTCCACACATAGCAAAGGTTACTAGCTAGTTATCGCAATACCCTTGTGTATAGTTAAGTGGAGGATAAAGAATTGGGCTAGGGCCAATTGTCCCCCAAACCCTTTAAGCTTCACATTGTGTGACCTGTTTCTTTTTTTTTTTTTTTTTTTTTTTGAGGAAAAAAAAAATTATCACTAGTTACTTTGCCAAGTAACTAATTACTCTTACATTCAGGTAACTGAGTTACTAACGCAATTACTTTTTGGGAGAAGTAATTTGTAACTGTAATTAATTACTTTTTTAAAGTAAAATTAACAACACTGGTTATCAATAGGGTTGGGATATGGACTATTTGCAGGCCATGACATTGACTGGATGAGTCTTTCTCCAAGGAATGCTTTAACAGTTTTAGCTCTGTGGCATGATGCATTGTCATCTTGGAAAATGGCAAACATATTTTCAATTGAAAGGATAAGAAATCTGTCTAAAATTTCAATGTAAACTTGTGCATTTATTGAAGATTTAACCAAAGCCATCTCCCAAGTGCCTTTGCCTGACATGCAGCCCCATATCATCAAGGACGGAGGGAATTTTGGTGTCAATCATCTTTGTAAATCTCACTGGAACGGCACCAAACAAAAGTTCCAGCATCATCACCTTGTCAAGAGTCAAGAATCTGCATTGGACAAGGTGTAAAGAATCAAGAATCTGCATTGGACAAGTTGATGATGCTGGAACTTTTGTTTGGTGCTGTTCCAGTGAGACCTTAAATCGCCCAAAATTACCTAATTGCCTGGCATTGACTGCCACTGACAGCCATAGATGTTCAATCCGTTTGAAGTGGGAGGGATGGCAGTGATTGAAAGAATGTTCATTCGCTGCCACCCTCTTAGCTCTAATGGATTGGATGTCTACTAGTGATAACCTAATTCCAATTCACACTAGAAGCTTGTTTTTCTGTTAATTAGTTGTTTGTACAATATCCTAGAATGATTTCCTGACCAATGTATCGATAATCGTTGAATCGCCATATCGTCAGATCATCGTTATCGTGAGCTTTGTTTCGCAAATCGTTTCGTGAGGTACCAAGAGGTTCCCACTCCTAATTGATAGGCTAAATCAGGGCTCGAGAACCTTTTTGGCTGAGAGAGCCATGAACACCACATATTTTTAAATGTAATTCCATGAGAGACATACAATATGTTTAAAAGTAAAAATTAGGGTTGTTCCGATCATGTTTTTTTGCTCCCGATCCAATCCCGATCGTTTTAGTTTGAGTATCTGCTGATCCCGATATTTCCCGATCCGATTGCTTTTTTTTTTGCTCCCGATTCAATTCCAATCATTCCCGATAACTTTTCCTGATCATATACATTTTGGCAATGCATTAAGAAAAAAATGAATAAAACTCGGACGAATATATGCATTCAACATACAGTACATAAGTACTGTATTTGTTTATTATGACAGTAAATCCTCAAGATGGCATTTACATTATTAACATTCTTTCTGTGAGAGGGATCCACGGATAGAAAGACTTGAAATTCTTAAAGGATAAATGTGACTTTGTATATTGTGACTAAATATTGTGATCTAGTGGATTTGTTGAGCTTTCAGTAAATGATACTGTAGCCATTTAACTTCTGCCCAAATGCATGATGGGAAGTGCAACCATGACTGTGCGTCGTGGTACCAATTGATATATCTTCTCTGCGTTGGGAAATAACATAGGGTGTTAAGAAACTTTAGCATGATCTTGCTCACATATACAATGCTGCTGCTACCAACCAACGCGGCATGCTTGCTGTCACGAAAATAAAAATAAATCGAAAGTTTAATTTCTAAATATGGAACGACCAACACATCATATTTACCTCTCGCTCTGTTGTATTTTTGTTTTTTATTATTAAGATGATCGTACTGAATTTTTGCACTGGTATAAAATAATCCGGTCAGCTCCCCTGTCGTCCCCGCATCTCAGATCGTCAAATGCTGACGAGAAATAATTGTTTGCTCTTTATGATGTCGCCTTTCTACTCTCATTAGTCTGTTAAGAAAAATGTAGACATATCGCGACATCTCCCGTGTCCGCGCGCTTTGTTTTTGGGCGCTTGAGTAGCACATGATGGACGGATTGACATAATTTGTCAAACAAACCGACACCCTCTGACACGAAAAAAAAAAAATAAAACACTTGGAAAAAATTGACATGTATATACAGTTTCATTGCAAATCAGTATTATGGTGATCATACTAAATATTCTTTTTTTTCTGTGCACATATGAGGTAAATATCGCTGCCATGAAGCCTCCATATAGTGACAGTTCTCTGCCCGCTTCACTGCCGTCACGCGACCGCAGCTCAGCTTTTGCTTGCCTCGTAGCTACGCGTGTTTTAAACTACTGTAAATTTGATAGTATATCGTCATAGGTACAGTCCCGAGTCTGTTGAGAAAAGCAGAACACTAAACCATGCTCGCTAGATTTGTGTGGTGTTTTTGTCTGTTTGAGCAGCATTTGATAGGCTCCACGTTAACAAATATGTGACAAAGTCATTTCCTTTCATTTTATGACTCGTTCACCGCATAGTCATTACTGGAAAGTCAAGTTAGCAGCAAGCTAGGTCAGGAACCGGGGGACCGAATCACTGAACGGGAAGTGACAAACCTCAGTCTTTCCCCCCTGCCTGCACGCTGGCTGCTTATTGGCCACACGTGGAAATGAGTGACAGACGCCTTGATTCTGTTTCCGCTCCCTCCCCTGCCCGCGATGAGGCTGGCGTTTGATTGGTCGTGTGCGATGTCAGAAGACGCTGCCGCTTGCTCAACGCCCTCTCACGCAGCGAACAAGCGCCACCAACTTCATAGAACGAATCAGTGCAGATGGTGATTAGTTCGGTCTCGTTCACCCAAACAATTCGTTCAATAAGAACGAATCGTTCGTGACCGATACAACACTATTAGCCATTTAAAAAAAGGCTCCAAAGGCTGCCAAAATTCACTCTTCTCATTTTATGCTGCCTTTTAGCTCTAGATACTGTATGGGTAAAACAGCGCCATTATAGATTGAACGCGACAATGCGTGAGTGGGTCGTGCAGCGCATGCGTTAATTGCATTAAATATTGTAACGTGATAAATGTAAAAAATATTAATTCTCGCCCTGACCTTAAGCTTAAACTAAAGGCTCTGGAAGAGTGTAACACATTATGTCTGTAACGTTAAATACAATTAGAAAACGATTTAATAAAAAAAAATAAAAAAATAAAAAAAAAAATATATATATATATATATATATATTATACATATATATATTAGGGCTGTCAAAATTATCGCGTTAACGCGCGGTAATTATTTTTTTTAATCAATCACGTTAAAATATTTGACGCAATTAACGCACATGTCCCGCTCAGAAAGTATTCTGCCTTTTGGTAAATTTTACAGCAAGGCTTTTTATGCTGTCCAACAGCGAACTCTTGTGGTCGCTTTGCGACATGGTTTATTGTTTTCTTACCAGTTCATTATGGCTGCACGACGTCTCGGGCTGATAATGTTGTGCTTATATGGTCCTTGGACAAGATTTGTCCGTAAGTATGGTTGTTGTAAAGAATGTACATATTATGTTAGTAAGCGAAATGTTATATTTTTTGTATGAGACACTTTTTGTTTATGTTTAGTGAACCTGTATAGCGTGCTAAGCTAACGTTGTTGCTAATGCAATGCTTGTGTACTTTTATTTTGTAGTTTTACGACGGTCTAAAGAGGACAATGGTTTGAGGCCATTTTATTAATAAATCAGATGAAAAAGGAAGAAGAATTATTAAGGCGTCGTTCACTAGCTGTCTAGCTTTGGAAAAAGTAGACGCTTCGGAGTGAGGACAGCATAGACAGATTTAAATGACAGTAGAGTGAAATGCCCACTACAGTCCTTATGTACCGTATGTTGAATGTATATATCCATCTTGTGTCTTATCTTTCCATTCCAACAATTTATTTTACAGAATATATTTATATTTTACAGAAAAATATGGCATATTTTATAGACGTTTGAATTGCGATTAATTGCGATTAATTACGATTAATTAATTTTTAAGCTATAATTAACTCGATTAAAATTTTTAATCGTTTGACAGCCCTAATATATATATATATTTTTAAAAAGGCATGTCCGATATTTTTTTGCCGATTCCGATACTTTGAAAATGACGTGATCGGACCCGATCGATCGGGACATGTCTACTAAAAATACAAGCATTTTATGTACTTTCAACACTTTTAAAGTAAAATAAGTCTCTGAATTCTTTTTAACAACTTATATAAGTAATAATAACGAAATTAAAATGAATTAAAAAATAAATAATATTAAAATAGTTATTTTAATATTTTGTTGTGTCCACAGATCGATTTTAAACATAGGGTGAATCTGAGTTTAAGGGGGGGTCAGGGGGGCCAGCCCCCCCCCCCGGTGGCCGAAAAGTGTCATTGCATGTAATTGACTTTCCTATATATGTATAAAAGTTGTGAAGCATTAAAGCAAACAACAAAAATGAATGAAATAAACAAAAAAAATGTTTTGATAATGGGTCAAAATTATTTTTCGAACAGATCATGTGACTAGCACCTTAGACGGTCATTTGCTTTGCATATTATAAAAATAAAAAATAGGGGAGGGCAATTTTATTTTTCAAATGATTTTTATATATATATATTTTTTTTTTTTTGATTGAAGCAACCTTTTGGAGGATTGAATGATTTAGACACAAATGTCCTACCCATAATATGGCCCAAACACAAAAAGGATTGCTAAAATCAAACTTTTTGAATTAAAATTTAAAATTAAGTGTTCAAATGCAAATATTAGAGTCTCAAATATTTTTCTCATTAAAAAACTTTTTTTCTATGGTTGAACTTTTTCTTTTTTTTAATTGAAGTGATTTTTCATTTGAAAATTTATATTTTATATTCATATTTTTTCATAAGAGATTCACACGATAACTGGGTTCTAGATCACAGAACTGATTTGTGTACGCTCTACCCCTTTCAATCACTTAGGTTATAGACACCCCCACCCCTGTCCCCCTCTTTCACTGGCCAATAGGCCCCCACATGGTGTAAACCGGAAATACATCTCGCTGACGATGGCACCAGCATATTAGTAATTAGTCTAGATGTTCAATGTATTTCTTGTTGTTTGTGTATGTGTTTCTTTTCTTTCTTCTCTTGTGTTTCTTTTCTTCTGTCCCCCCATAATCCCTTCCTATTCGCTGCTTTGTCATAATAAAAAGGTATTTTGAATGATCACAATGGGAGTATGTCAGACTCTCAATGTGAAACCTTAAAACTGTTCAGACTATCCGGGCACTTAGACTTCCATTCTCTGTGTCAAACAGCTGAACAGGACAAGTAAAAAAAAAAAAAAAAGAAAAAAGAAAAAGAAAATTTATATTTTTTTGTTTGAAGCAACTTATTTTTTGATTGAATAATAAAGACACAAATGTCCTAGCCAAAATGTAGCCCAAACGCCAAACAACATTACTTCAAACAAAAAAATTGCTTCAATCAAAAAAAAAAAAAAGACTTCTATAAAAAAAAAAAAAAAAAAAAGCAAAAAGCAAAGAAAAATAGCTTTCAAATGCATTTTTTGAGTTTCAAATTTATTTTTGTATTCAAACACTTTATGAAGACACAAATCTACCTCCATATGGCTCCGCCCAGGGGATACAATTTTTGACTGCGGTAACTACTTTGGCACAACACCAGTGGGCCTACCATATTCAATGGATAACGATCTTGGCGAAAAGTATAGCTGTCCTAAGCAGCCTGAGTTCCCTCCAAGAACGTTGGGAAACAAAAAACGCTCATTTTCAACTTATTATTATAAATATTCTTGTTAGTCAATATTACTGCTGACACTGCGTTTTGGGGTCATCAACATGTTGTGCCCCCCCCCCCCCCACCCCCGCCCCAAAAATCAAACTCCGCCTATGTTTAAAATGTTTCATCTTATTTCGCTGTGTTTGTGGAAAATATACAGACGTTTCAGCTTGAAAAGACTGTTCCACTTACGGTTTTGAACCAGCAGGGGGGAGGCGTTTTTTTTTTTTTTTTTTTTCAAGAAATCTGAGTAATATTTACTTGAAGCACTGGCAGATCATTTCAATCATTTCTAGTAGAGTTACACTGAAAACAAGGGAATTTAAGTTTTTCTTTTTTTCAGTTTTAAGGAGATGGGTTTTTGCAGTGCATATGTTCAGGTTCAGGTGATACACTGTTCGATTCAAACCTCTGTTTTCAAAAACAACTCGAGAAACATTTTGAAAACTTCCAGAATAAATGTCTGGATTTTATTAGCAAATTTAAATTGCAATATTTGAACACAAATTTGTGTATTAACATACAAGAAATACAAATTTGTCAATCATCTTTTCACTATCCAGGAATGCAAAAAAAATAAACATTTGTCTTAATACCACTCAAAATTGTCTGTTTAAATAACAAAAAACGTCTTAGGGAATAACAAAAATAAATAAAAATGGAGCCTTCCTTCAGGAAAAACACTACTTTTGTCCACAAGCGCAGCCAAACTCAACAAAAAATATAAGCTCCTTTGGGCTGCTTTAAGACCCCCTTAGCAAAATAAAAATGAACACTGGGGAGAAGGGTGTAAACCTTGGTTCACTACATTTCTTACAGCTGAGCAGAGTTTACTATATTTCTCAGTTTAATTAACATTAATATAGTAGAATACACATACAGGATGACACTTCTGCTGAAGCAGCTTCCTACTCAGGTTAGCAAGTTCACAGTTTAATGTAATGGTAATGCTAAACTGTGATGCAGGTCGGACTTTCAGAAGCAAAATTAGTGGTGACCACCGTTTCCCACCTTCACAACAATGACTGTTGACATTGCTTACAACGGCTGCTGGCGGAAAAAAAAACTTCTTATATCCCTCCTCTTTGAAGTTGGTGGAGGAGGCGGCATGTGGACATGTAACGTAATTCTGTGCAGCGGTGGGGGTAAGGGGGTGTCATCAGCCAATCAAACGTGAGTTTGTGGGGAAGAAAAAACATGGACCGGCTCATTCAGCAATTGATAAGGGGGTAAATGTAAGACTGAATATAATGTAAATAATTCACTTAATAATGGTAGGGTCAATTCTATCGTTACAACATATAGGAAGACAATCTACTGTAAATGACCTATATAACTGACACATTATATAATGCAAATGAGGTTGCTTAAAAGTTGGTGGGGACAATTTGAGCATCCTTAAAAGTTGGTAGTGTTTTGTCCCTACCATCCCTATGCAAACCTACGCCCTTGATCAGAACCCATTCGCCAAGGGCGTAGGTTTGGTCTCAATTTTGGTAGGGACGATATAACAGCATAACCTCCATGTACACTTTTTGCTGGGGACGGGACATTAATAAGATCAAACAGATTGGGTTAAAAGGGGTCAGGTCACTAATAGGCATAGGCGGAGTTTGACTTTTGGGGCAGGGGGGGCACAACTTATCGATGACCCCGAAACGCATTGCAGCAATAAAATTAACTTACAAGAATATTTATAATAATAAGTTGAAAATGAGCGTTTTTTTGTTTCCCATCACTCTTAAGGGCTGCTGAGGCTATACTTTTCGCCAAGATCGTCATCCATTGAATACGGTACGCCCGCCGGTGTCGTGCCAATGTAGCTACCCCAGTCAAAAATTGTATCCCCTGGGCGGAGCCACTGCGCTGCACTGATTTGCTTGATTTCCGTGTTTTGGTGATGTAGTTATCTACGAGGTTTTAAAACATGGCACATCGATTAAAAATGTTTTTAAAAATATGTCATATAACATAACATACAGCGGGGCAAATAAGTATTTAGTCAACCACTAATTGTGCAAGTTCTCCCATTTGAAAATATTAGAGAGGCCTGTAATTGTCAACATGGTCGACCTCAACCATGAGAGACATAATGTGGAAAAAAAAAACTGAAAATCACATTGTTTGATTTTTAAAGAATTTATTTGCAAATCATGGTGAAAAATAAGTATTTGGTCAATACCAAAAGTTCATCTCAATACATTGTTATGTACCCTTTGTTGGCAATAACGGAGGCCAAACGTTTTCTGTAACTCTTCACAAGCTTTTCACAAACTGTTGCTGGTATTTTGACCCATTCCTCCATGCAGATCTCCTCTAGAGCAGTGATGTTTTGGGGCTGTCGTTGGGTAACACAGACTTTCAACTCCCTCGTCATCCCGTGGCGTCAAAATGATAACAAGAACGGTGAGAAAAAATCCCAGAGCCCCACGGGGGGACCTAGTGAATGACCTACAGAGAGCTGGGACCACAGTAACAAAGGCTACTATCAGTAACACAATGCGCCGTCAGGGACTCAAATCCTGCACTGCCAGACGTGTCCCCCGGCTGAAGAAAGTACACGTCCAGGGCCTTCTGCGGTTCGCTCGAGAGCATTTGGATGATTCAGAAGAGGACTGGGAGAAAGAGTTATGGTCAGATGAAACCAATATAGAACTTTTTGGTAGAAACACAGGTTCTCGTGTTTGGAGGAGAAAGAATACTGAATTGCACCATACCCACTGTGAAGCATGGGGGTGGAAACATCATGCTTTGGGGCTGTTTTTCTGCAAAGGTACCAGGACGACTGATCTGTGTAAAGGAAAGAGTAAATGGGTCCATGTATCGAGAGATTTTGAGTGAAAATCTTCCATCAGCAAGGGCATTGAAGATGAGACGTGGCTGGGTCTTTCAGCATGACAATGATCCCAAACACACAGCCAGGGCAACAAAGGAGTGGCTTCGTAAGAAGCAT